>NC_138867.1:129266529-129606701 GCF_965194805.1 Balaenoptera borealis | reverse complement strand
TTTTATTTCTTGTATACTCCATGAAATAGTGAGGTTTAGTGTCTATTTCAATCCAATAAAGGATCATTCTGAAGTCTGCCCTTCCCCTGTCTGTTTCCCCAAATACCATAATCCAAGTTAAAATGGAGGATATCAGAGGGGAGGATGTATGCCTAGACCAGCATGTGCTGTGACAGTTTAAGGGCATCTTAAGGGCCCAGGCTACCACCTCAATGTTCACCTAGTCTAACCCTCTCAATAGAAGGGGGAACCAAGGTCTAGAGAGGATGAAGGATTGAACCAATACACCAAGTTAGTATTTCGACAGAACCAGAATCCCTGGCATTTAGTTCCAAGCTGAGTGTTTCTTCCATGATGCCAGGGTACCTCCCACCAAGGTGCTTGGTCAGTTGAGAAGTCTTGGGAGGAACTAGGGATAATGGGACTGATATGGAAGTTTGGGGGGACAAACGAGGGAAGATATGGTTGTTGCTCACCTTGACTAAAAGCTGCTTGGGGGCGGAGGGAGCATGCTTGCTCTGTGTGGCCACAGAAGGACCATCAGAGTAGACCAGGAGACGCTTGAGGGAGCCAGATTGAACAGTATAAGGAAGAACTTTCTAAAGCCATTTGGAAACGGAAGTCCATTCAGTTAGAACAAGAAACGAAATGTCCCCACCATAGTTCCTCAGTTAGGGATGGCATTTTGGCAGTGAACCATCAGAGGAGAGTCTGTTCCAAGATGCCTTCCAGTCATGAGATTGTTAGAGTCGAGAGCTCAGCATCTAGAGGAAGGTCACAGCAGTGACCAGGGCGGGAGAATTTTCTAGATCTCAGCTAACATCCTTTAACTGTGAAGGGGAAAGGGAAGGTAATATGCAACATATGTAAGCATTTGGATAGTTCCCACACAGGATCCAGAGAAGTGCCATCCTCCTGGGTAAATGGAGGAAAGTATGACCACAAGTTTCCACTGGCCACACTCAAAAACTATTGTTCTTTGTTTAGAATGTAGATCTCATTGTCTCAAATTGGCAAGAGGTTTGCTGCCCATTAGCTTCTCTTATTAGAGATGGGTAGGAAGCAGAAGGAAGAGGAGGGGGGGAGGAGGAGGAGGAAAAAGGATGAGGTGGAGGAGGGAGGGGAGGAGATTTCGGGGTATAGGAAGAAAAAGAATCCTAGAAACACCAGGGATTGAAGGGACCCTTGAACATGACCTGGTTCAGCATTGCCAAGACTTGACTAATTAGCCAATCACCTTTGTCGAATCACTTTTTTAAAAACTTAAATAAATGTACTGAGAAAGAGACTTAAGATCACTACCATAAATGGAAAAAATCTGTGTACCTTTGTCATAAATAGAAGGAAACTGTAAAAACTAAACACAAAGGAGACAAAAACAAATTTACTGAATTCCAGCTGGATGTAGTTTCCTGTGGAGGCTCTGAGCCAGAGGCGTACTCTCGGTTCAAAAGGGATGAGTGTTAGGTGTTAAAGACACATTAGCACCAAAACTGAGACTCTCATATAATCAGGATTGAAAGAGAAATGAGTAGAAGCAACTTACTCCCATGTCCTTTCACTATCCTTTAACATGGACCATCTAAAATTACCTTGCATATCACAGGAATTCAGCGTCAAGGACTCTCCATCAAGAAACCTCCCCCTTGGGGACTTCCCTGGTGGTCCAGTGGTCAAGACTCCGCGCATCCAATGCAGGGGGTGTGGGTTCGATCCCTGATCAGGGAACTAAGATCCCAAACAAAAAGAAACCTCCCCCTCACTGAACTCTCCATCTCTCTCCTCCCCACAGGGTTCCTAGCACCATGAGGGCCTGGATCTTCTTCCTCCTTTGCCTGGCCGGGTGGGCCGTGGCAGCCCCTGTAAGTACCTAAAGGTCACATCTGTTTGGTCTTACCTCCCACCACCAGCCCAGGGGCATCGAATCTGCCAGCCCTAGATGCTCAGAAGGGACAGAGACTTCCCCATCTTGAGTTAACTGTCTAATTAAAAAAAATTTTTTTTTAATTAATTAATTAATTTATGGCTGTGTTGGGTCTTCGTTTCTGTGCGAGGGCTTTCTCTAGTTGTGGCAAGTGGGGGCCACTCTTCATCGCGGTGCGCGGGCCTCTCACTGTCGCGGCCTCTCTTGTTGCGGAGCACAGGCTCCAGACGCGCAGGCTCAGCAATTGTGGCTCATGGGCGTAGCCGCTCCGCGGCACGTGGGATCTTCCCAGACCAGGGCTCGAACCCATGTCCCCTGCATTGGCAGGCAGATTCTCAACCACTGTGCCACCAGGGAAGCCCCTCCCCCAAAATTTTTGTTTTCTTTAATAAGCTCAGAAGAAAAAGTGAATGAGGACCATTGGGTGGAGATTCCAGAGAAGAGAGATTTCCATGTAACATGAAGATGCACTTTTTAGCAATCAGAGCTTCCCAGAAAGGGACTAGAATTGCTTTAGATGGAAGTGACCTGTTTGTCATATGAGGAATTCTAGCAGAGCGGGGGGATGCTGATGGGGATGAGGTTAGAAGGGATTCAAGCCACAGAGCGAGGGCTGCGTTAGTTTCTGAATCAGTGAGGGCTACTTGGTTGCAAGCAACAGACTCCAATCTGACTAAATTAGGAGGGAAAAGGATATAGGGGTAGATTATAAAATTCAAGACCTTGGGGAGAACTAGAAAAGGGCAGCTCTGGGATCTGGGAGGTAAGATCTAATGGATGGTCATGGAGGTGTTGCCATTTGAATGTCTCTACTCCGACAGTTTTCACATCTTGAGAAAATGTGTCAAGAAGATTAAAAACATTCAAGGAGAGCCAACCTAGTTGAGCTTGGGTCCTGGGCCTGCTTCTTGGCCAAGGGATTGTGAGGCACCCTGAATGACGGGCCCTCCAAGAATCGCATGGAGAGGGCCAGCAGTGGTCATCCAATGCTACACTGGAAGCTGTGACCAGAAGACGGAGGGAGAAACGTGAAGCGGGCAAAGAAAAGTTTCTTTCACCTATGATTCCCTCACCCTCTCTTCACTAGAAGGTGTGATGATGGTAGATGCTGGCAATCCTGATCAGGCAGTGAGATTTTGGCAAAAGATTTGGCAAGTTAGCATGACTTTTAGAAGAAGCCCCAGCCAGCCAGGCACCTCAAAGTCATATGCTATCTTGCTTCTTCTAACTACAAGTTGACTCCAAGAAGGAATCGCCAAAAAATAATAATAATGATGATGATATCACGCTTGTGGGGAAGATAATGACCTCTGTTAAAATTCAGTGTTCATCCCCTCTGGGTCTCAGTTTTCCCATCTGTAAGATGAAGGGAGTTGGTCTGCATTAGCGGTTTTCAGACTTTATAGGAGCCTACGCAACGGAAATGCTTTTCCAAGCCAAATCTTAGATAGAAGCTCCAGATATAAATATAAAGGGAGGTGCTCCAGAGCCCCACAGGGCCCCCGTGTTTGGCTTCTCCTGTGCCTTCATCCCTACTCACAGAAGTCCCTGAGGGGCTCTGCTCGTTGGAGACCCCCAAGTGCACAGCCTTGGGGGTCTCCAACGAGCCGCTCTCCTAACTCCCCAGCTTTAGAGGTCCAGGCCGAGGCACTTGAGCAGTCAAGCTGGCCTTGGCCCTGACCTCTCCAAACCCTATTTTCACTTCCCAACAGCAACAGGAAGCCCTGCCTGATGAGACGGAGGTGGTCGAGGAAACCGTGGCTGAGGTGTCCGAGGTAGGTGGGGAGGGACCCCAGACCTGCGGCCCCTCTTTGCCCACATCTGCTCCCTGAGAAAGCCAAACAGGTGCTGTGGGTCTCCTGATGGAACGGGCACGGCACAGATGTAAATCCTGTGTATCCCCCAATCCTGACACACTCCTGAATTCTCCCCAAACCTTCCATGGAACCTAACAGTTGGGAGCTATGATTTTGAATTTTGTTTACTTTTTAAGCTGTGGGACATTTTTTCTCAGATGATCACCCACGGTCTTCCCCATATGTAAAACAGATGAAAGCGGAGCTGCTCTGGTGTGGCCGGAAGGGTGGAGAGCTTGGCACCCCCTCTTGCCCTGACCCCCCCGGTGGCCTCTGAGGCATCTCCATAGAGCTCTGGGGCCCTAGAATCACAGCGGCCTGTAAGATTCAGTCTCACTTCTGGACCTGGCAATTGCGCTCTCTGTGACCTGGGCCCAGTGCCCTTCTCCAGCTTGTCTCTCCCCATCCCTTTGTGGGTACCTGAGGCTCCAGGCAAGCCCCCTCCAGCCTTTGCCCCTTTCTTCCAGGTCTGGGATGGGGGTAGGGCCGTTTGACTCATTCTTCTCCCTCCACCCCAGGTACCTGTGGGAACCAACCCCGTCCAGGTGGAAGTAGGAGAATTTGATGAAGGTGCTGAGGAAGCCGAGGAGGAGGTGGTGGCTGAAAGTAGGTCCCTTCCCCGTGTCTTGTCACATGAAGCCTCTGCCCTCTGCCACCTGGGCCTAAAGCGTGGGCCCAGCGTGCATGAAGTTCCTTCCCAAGGAAATGCAGGGTGCGGTCCTCTCTGCAGGATGGGCCGTGGAGGAGAAACTGCCTTGACTGAAAGGTTGGGATTATTTTCTGGAATCTGGAAAGACCTATTTATAGCCAGGCCGTGAGTGTCAGGAAGGGAAGTTCTCAAGCTGCAAATGGCCTTCTCCCATTATAGCTCTTTACTGTAATTCCAAAGTTGGGTTTCACATTCCCACTGAGGTCCCCAGTCCCATCTGGTCACTTGATGGCCCCAGAAGCTTTCACACTCATGAGCTTGTTTGATTTTCACACAGCCGTGAGGAAATAAGGCCTGGACACCTGACACAACTCATATAAGGCTACCTGTGGAGTTAGCGCCAGAGCAACCGCAATGACCCAGGGCCTCTGTCTCCCACCCACAGTGCCAGCATTCCCATCCCACACAGTGGAGATGCTTTGTACCCCAGGGGCTAATAGCACAGACTCTGGATGCGAACCAAACAAGGCTTGCCTCCAAACTGCCGCCTCTTTCTGCGATGCCCTCCGACCGCCTGCGAAGCTTCTCTGAGCCCAGCTTCCTCATGTCTTACTTGGGGAAGGGTGAAGATGGTAGATCCTTGCCCCAGGGCTGTCAGAGGATTATGAGATAAAGCAGAAGCGCCCTTGGCCCAGGGCCTGGCAGGGCAGGCATCCAACAAAGGATGACTCTGATACCCCCAGACAAGCACCAGGAGGAAAAGGCTAGACGGGCTCGCATCCTGAGGGCACAGAATATTCGTTGGACCAGAGGGGCGTCTACTGAGTCATGTTCCTTCCCCTCCACGCCCCTCATCCAGTGTTTACCAGACACAGGCAGGCTCTATTGTTCAGTGTGGGCCTTGGGGCTCTGCTCCCTTTTCCGCTACAGCCACTCAAGTCTGTTTTGTTGGGCCTCACAGCTCCCTGACTCCGTGACAACAGCTGGCTTTCCAAGTCATTTTAGAAAGTCTATTCTAAAATCCCAAAATGCCTTGCGATGACTGATCCACCGACAGCTGAGGACACAATGGTTGCTTCCATCCTTGGGGGAGCTATATGGCACCTGGCGCTCCTGGGTCCCAGACTGAGCCCCCAGCCCCCCAAGTGTGCCTGGCCCTGACCTCAGACTGAATCTCTAATCCCCAGGCTGAACCAGCTGCTCCCCTACATGCCGACTGCTGGGTTCAGCAGAAGAGAAGGGAGGATGCAGGGCTGCTCAAAGCCCGAGTGGGGGCCACAGCCTGGGACTTCTGTCCAAGGATCCGTGTGGGGTGGGGTGGACGTGCTAACCGGGTGCCCTTGCACTCCACCAGACCCCTGCCAGAACCACCACTGCAAACATGGCAAGGTGTGCGAGCTGGATGAGAACAACACCCCCATGTGCGTGTGCCAGGACCCCACCAGCTGCCCTGCCCCCATTGGCGAGTTTGAGAAGGTGAGCCTGAGGGACAGGGGCAGGGCGGGGGGCTGGGGTCTTCACAACACAGAGCATCTGCCCAGAACACTGCTGCTTGGTGGTCCCACGGGGCAGCTCCAGTCTCAGAAGTCCCCTCGCTAGGTGTAGTCACAGCAAGCAAGCGAGTCGGAGGGGAGGCTCTTCCCGTCACTGGACTCCAGCAACCAGCAAGAATTTACGTGGCGCCACCAGCTTCCAACTCTACTCAGACTCCAAAGGGAATACATCAACACCACCAGGCACCGGGAGAGGGGCTTTCTATATGTGGGAGCAGCTTGGCAAAGCATCAGGTCCAAAAATGTGCATTCTGGGTCAGACAGAAGGTTTACATCAAACCCCATCTCCACCAGTTGTTAGTGTGGGATCTTAGCTATGTTCCTCTCCAAGTTTTCTCACCTCTAAAAATGGCACAGAAATAGACTTTATCTCATAGGGCTATTGTGGGGATTTTTCAGATAATGTCTGGTACTTAGTAAGTTCTCAATATGTGCTATTTTTAAAAATCTTTCAAACCTGTTCATTATACCTCCAGTAGGACTCAACCATCCATCCATCCATCCATCCAAGTAAATACTTATTGAGTACCCATGCATGGCAACCATTGTGCTAGCGGTAACCTAGCTCAGGGCAACAAATCGAGTACCGGTACCATTCCCACAACCTCCCACCTGGCTTCTCCATCTTCAATCTCTCCCCAGTACAACTTATCCTCTGGGCTCCAAATTTTAGCATCTTTGTCAACTCTTCCCTCCTCGTCACCCCTTCACCCCCTACCACACTGGTCACCAATGCCCATCAGTTCTCCCTCTGCAGTGATATATAAGCAATAAGCGTGTGCAGGATGTTCAACGCAAGGCTCCCCTCCTCCTGACACAGCCACTTACTCTGCCACTGCCTTTGTTCAGCCCACGGCATCTCTGCTCGGCCACCCCTTCATGCAGAGACTCGCTAGGAGGACCAACATAACTCAGCATACAGTTGCACTCACTGCTAAGACTTAAGGGTATGTAGCTGGATGAAAAGGGAACAAGATACAGGCAGAGTGTGGAGGAATCCATGCACAGTCTTGCTTACTCTCCCCCTGCCATGAGGGGTCTCACAGAACCCACTCTTTCCCCAGCTACAAAGATGAGATGTAGCCACATGTGAGCAAGGCTTCTGCCCAAGGAAGAAGCCCTTTAGAGACTTAGCACCCAACGTTTAATTGAGGGCTGGTCACACAGACATCCTCTCCCTAGCATGCACCCAAAGTCCAGACTCCAAGCAGGAAAACAGATGTTCAGCATGAACCATATTATTTGTACAAGCAATCTAGGCACAGTGAGCCACTTTCATCAATGTGGACAGTTTTCTAACAGTTCAGGGAACTGTTTACCAGCCACGTTTTCAGACTCCAGCCAAGGGCCAACATCATAAGCATGCCTTTCTAAGGATAACAATCCCAGGCCTGCTGTATTAACTCTTCTGCACACCCTGCCCTTTACCCATCCTCACCTTCAATTCATCCTTTCCATATCTCCCAGGTTTGCTTTCCCATGTCTCAGCCCTGACTCAGTCATACCACTGCTCAGAGACCAGCAGTGGCTCTCAGCATGGGCTGAACATTGGCCTGGGAGCCCAAAGAGTAGATTCTTGTCTGGGCCCCACCACTAACTCACTGTATGACCCTGGGCTAATCACGTTCCTTGCCTGGCCCTCAGTGTCCCATCTCTGAAATGGGCAAGGATAGCGGTACTAGCGAAGGGCTCTGGGAATGAGGGTGAGGTCCTCTATGCTTTGCCGCCAGGTGTGCAGCAATGACAACAAGACCTTCGACTCTTCCTGCCACTTCTTTGCCACCAAGTGCACACTGGAGGGCACTAAGAAGGGCCACAAACTCCACCTGGACTACATCGGGCCTTGCAAATGTGAGTCTCTCCTCGGACCCTGCCAAGCCTCCCATCTCAGGGAGAAGGCACTGAACTGGCACTGAGGCTGGCTCTGCCACTCCTGTGCTGTGTGATCTTGGGCAAATCTCTTCCCCTCCCTGAGCCTCAGGGTTCCCATTTATAAAATGAGATGATTGTCTACGAGTAGGTATCTGCATTCAGGACATGTCCAGGGAAGAACTGAGCAGTTGTGGGAGCACAAGATCAGGGAGGATTTCTGGAGCCTCTCACTAGCATCCAAGACAGCTCATTTCTTTTCTGTAAAGGTGAGGAAGTTCTTCTATAGGGCTAACCACAATCTTTCCTGCTTCAACATTGTGAAGCAAAAGTGATGTTCTACCTGGGCCTATAAAGTGTTTTAAAAATACTTGAATTTGAATGCTTTAAAATTGGGGCAAGGCTGTCAGTTCCCCTTAGGCCCTGTCACTCAATACTGTCATATCCTTGGCCATTTTACTCCATTACATTCCTGTCTGCCCGCATAAGACATATGATTCACCACCTTCTTCTAGAAACCTGGGAGCCAGGTGTTTGGCAGAAGGGATGCCAGGGTGTCGTCTGGCCCTTTGTTAGTGATCCCAGGTGCAGTCTCAGCTGGCCCAGGCTCCTGCTTCAGCGTGGCTGCCTCCCTATCATCGGAAACACCCAAGGCCACCTCTGCTCCCCTCCAAGACAACATCCACGCGGTGTGTCTGGTACATCCTGGCACCAGATGACACTGAGGAGGGCCCCTCACCTGCCTCAGGTGTGCAGCGTGCAGAAAGGTGGAGGAGGGGGAACCAGATTCTCCTGTGGTCAGCCCTGCTCTCCCAGTTACGGGGCCAAGGGTGTGAAATGAGAAGGCACAGCCTGGAGAAGGAGGGCAGTGGGAGGAATGCTGGTAGGAATTCCTGGGCAGTGAGACTGACACACGTGCTGAGCGGCTCTCCCGTCCTCTGGGGCGTATCACTCACTCCCTCCAACTCCTAGCGTTTCCAACCCAGATCTTCTCTTCCTTTCCCCAGCTGCTGGTGAAGAAGGTTGTGGTCCTAATCACAGAGGGGGCTTTCCATAGGTGAAAGGATGAGGGAGGGATGGACCCCTAGGCCCTCAGGCACCCACATGCTCTGGTGCTGGATGAGGCTCTGACAGGGTGGCCTTAATCGAGCCCCTTCTCTCCACACTGACCTCTAATATGTCCAACAAGAGGGTGGACTTGGATGAAATCTCCAGGTCTGACATTCTGGGATGCTAAGTTCCAAAGACCAGGATGGAATAGTATCGCTAAGAATGTTCTGGTGATTAAGCATACCTGAATCCCCACCCCAGCTAAGCGGGGCCTGTGGGTGGATGCTGTTCCTCAGTATCCCAGCTTCAAACACCCCTCAAGAGTCAACATCATCATCGTGGGTCCTGGCCTCTGTTTTCAGGGCGCAACACCCAGAAAAATGCAAGAGCCATTGGAGGGAACCATTTCCCTCCGCAGATCAGATGAAGGCCAAGGGGACAGCAGACGTTCCTTTGCACTTGTCCACTTGCAGAGTATTCTTCCCCCCACATAATCTCTTTTGTTCAAAAGGTGTGAAGACACTGTGGCCCAGAGAGGCTGAGCCCTGTGCTTCAATCAAGGTGGCTGATTGAAGCCTCTTGCTGGAGGAGGGCATGGGGCGGGGAGAGCCGCCCAGCCAGCAGGTTGGCCCTCAGGCAGGGAGAATCAGGGTCTCTGCTGACCATCCTTGTGTGTTGGGCCCTAGACATCGCTCCCTGCCTGGACTCGGAGCTGACTGAGTTCCCCCTGCGCATGCGGGACTGGCTCAAGAACGTCCTGGTCACGCTGTATGAGAGGGATGAGGACAACAACCTTCTGACCGAGAAGCAGAAGCTGCGAGTGAGTGGTGTCTTTTCATCCTGTCCCAGGGCGCCTGAGCGGGACGCCTCCTGGCCCCAGGCTGGCTGGGATCCACAGTCCCATTCCTAGATCTAGAGCCCCAAGCGTAAGCCCACATCCCCACTCCAACAAGTGCCTGTATTCTGGGCGCTAGGACACAGACCCCTCCTTGCTGCCTTTGAAGGCTCCTAGAGTACGTTCACATCTTAAAGGCTCTGAGACGTCCTGTAACAAAAAGACCTGCTCACTTTGTCTCCATAAGAGATATAAATAACTCTATTCCTTTTTCCTTCTGAGTCTGTGGATCTTAAACTTTAATGGACATACCAAGCACTAGGAGTACTGATAAATGCAGCTTCCCGGGCCCCGCCTCAGGCCCACTGAATCAGTGTCTCTGTGAAGCAAGCCCCAGGAAGCTGCATCTGCACATATTCCCCAGTCATTCTGATGTGGTAGCCCTATGGGGAGCCCTTTGAGATCGCCCCAGGCCTTCATTTTTGTGGACGAGATGCTGGTACCCATCTATGCCACATCCTTTCCTCATTCTGAACCTTGGCCTTGGCTGGTCTCTGCCAGCTCTGGCCTCCTGTCAGAGGGGGGAGGGGCCTTGACTGGTCTGGACAGCCTCCCCGGACTCTTTGTCACACGCGTCTCTGCTCCCACAGGTGAAGAAGATCCACGAGAATGAGAAGCGCCTGGAAGCCGGAGACCACCCTGTGGAGCTGCTGGCCCGGGACTTCGAGAAGAACTACAACATGTACATCTTCCCTGTGCACTGGCAGTTCGGGCAGCTGGACCAGCACCCCATCGATGGGTAAGACCCCAGGCCCCCCGGATCCCGGGGAGCTGCTCTGGCTTGGCCCTGGAGTGGACAGTCGTGGGTCAGTGCTGCTAGCTGCACTAGATGTGGTCAGAAAACCTCCCAGGGGCCTCTGCTGCTCCCAGCCCTAGAGCCCACGGCTTGCCTAAGGGCTGTGGCAGGAAGGGAGAGGTGTAGGAGAAAGGATGCAGGACCGGGGGGAAGAAGGCCATGAGACACTCCCTCCTGCCAGAAGAGGCAGAAGCCATTGGAACTGAAAACCCCTCCTTAACCCGGTGAGTGTTGGCCTGGGGTATCCATTCACGGAGGGAGAGCGAGCTAGGAAGGAATGCCAGACTCCTCGGGGTGGCAGAGCCAAGGTGGGGCAGCCTGTGTGCTCACGGTCCTTCAGCAAGACCCTGAGACCCAGCCCTAACAAGGCAAACCGGCCCTGGAAGTGCTTAAGGAATTCACAGAGCCAGCCCCATCCCCAAGGCAGGCCCTTGGTTTGATCGCTCTTGCCCCTGGTCGAAATGAGTTAGGAAGTGCTGTGTAACTGCCCTGCAGGATAGGCAGGGAGTCGGTCAGTGAACAAACACTTACTGAGTGTCTATTACACGCCCAGCACGATTCTAGGCAGGGGATTGAACAGTAATCAGAACTGACATGGCCCTTGCCCCCATGGAGCTCACACTCTGGGTGATGATCAGTTTTTCACAATCGAAGGAAAAAGGAAAGAAGGCTCCTGGAAGTTGCAGGTGGAAGCTGGCGCACCTGCAGCTGAGCAGGGGTGGTCACCCTCACTACCGCCTTCTGGCCTTCTTTTGCTGTGTGTTCCTGAAGCAGCACGGAAAGGAAGGCCACCCTGCTCGCACGCTGTGCCCAGGGATGCTCCCCTCGGGCAAGCTCACCGCTCCCTCCTGGTCCAGCCCCTGTGCCTGGAATCTGCCCACCCTGTGGGTGATCCGGGGGGCCTGGGGTCTCCTGAGCACTGGGAAACTCCCTGCTGCTTCTCTCCCAGGCTCTTTCCGTGGCTGGGATCCATCTGAGTCATACTGTGGAGGGGAGGGGAGGGGAGAAGTCAGGGGAACATCTGGAGCTCAGGCTGAGCAAGGAAGGGGCCAGGAGGGAGGCTTCTGGATGGAGCTGCAAGGACTGTGAGTCTGGGAAAGCGCTTCAGCCTGGGTCAGGGGATCCATCCTTCCCCTCTCCGTGTCCCAGAGCTGCCTGGTGACCTTGCTTGAGTCCCCGCCCCTCTCTGGGGCTCAGTTTTCTCACTGGTATATAATGAAGGGGGGAGGGTTCAGTTCAAACAGTGTGTGATTCCTTCCACGAGTTGGGTGGGGCAGGAGGGCCTGGGGGTCAGAGAGAAAATTGGAGTCAAGTTGTAGTCCCTTGGGGAAGAGTGTTTTGAGGACAACTAATTGAGGGCTCTGGGGAACAAGGAAAAAAATCATACATGTGCTCCAGAGTCCAGGCCAGCTGGAAGGACAGGAATGGAGGACAGTGGGAGAGAAATCAAAAGGCCTCCTTCTCACACATGACACAGTATACAAATGATAAAGTTCTGTCGACCCTCCCTGCCAATCCCAGTCTCTTCCCACGCTCCTCCCCAGAATTCAGCGCTTTCTTCATTTTGATGCATCTCTTTTTAGCCTCTTTAATGTGCATTTGCAGCTGTGTAAATGTGTGTCCACAGAAAACATGCATTGCTGTTCCATACCAGATTTTGATCTACCAATAGCAGAAATGCTGAATATTTTCAGTTTAAGTTTCTGTGCCCTCAAATCTTAGCCAATTAGGAAACAAATGCACCAAGAGACCTGTGTTATGAACCCACGGACATCAGAGCTGGAAGGGCCCTTAGACATTATGGTCAACTCCTCCCCCTTTGATGGAGGGGCAAACCGAGGCTCAGGGTGGGCCAGGGTTGTGCTCTCAGAAACACAGCAGGTCAGTGGCAGAGCTGGGGGGAGACCCAGGATTCTGGCTTCTCATCTTGCATTGAACATCCTTTCCTTCGGCCCCGAGGGGCAGGCTCCCTGCCTCCGTCTCCCCATGCAGGGGTGTGGGGCTTTCTCAGGCTCTCAGGCTCTCCCCCACCTCATCCCCTGCAGGTACCTGTCTCACACCGAGCTAGCCCCACTGCGTGCGCCCCTCATCCCCATGGAGCACTGCACCACCCGCTTTTTCGAGACCTGTGACCTGGACAAGGACAAATACATCGCCCTGGATGAGTGGGCCGGCTGCTTCGGCATCAAGGAGCGTGAGTGTCTGAGCAAAGGGGCCGCCGTCCTCTCCCTCTCCCTCTCCCTTCGCTGCCCTCTCTGCCGTCTATCTCTGCTCTCTGTGCCTCATTAACTCCTGTCTGCTCTCCCCTCCTGGGTGGGCCTCGCTCTCTCAGGCGGCTTCCTGATCCTTCTCTGTCCATCCATCGGGTGTCTCTTTCTCTCTCCCTTCCTCGAGCATCAGCACACACTCTGTGTCCAGCACTCCTCTGGGAAGTGGCAGGCACCTGGAGAGGAGACAGGGAGTGTAACTTGGCAGTGGGTGTTAAGTGACAAGGACCGGCCAGGGAGGGGGAGACCAAAGTTCTCAGTCATAGGCTCCCTGGGTGACCTTGGACTGGTCACCTGGCCCCTGGTCCCGGGGATGGGTGGGATCCGCCAACTCCTTGGGAAGCACATCTTCATCAACACCGACCTCCAAGTCTAATGCTGCTTCTTCTTGCTTTACAGGGGACATCGACAAGGATCTCGTGATCTAAATCCACGTCTCCACCTGCAGAACCAGATTCTTTCTCTTTGACCTTCCCCCTCCTGTTTTCCCCAATGTTTAAAATGTTTGGATGGTTTGTTGTTCTGCCTGGGGTCAAGGTGCTAATATAGACTTAAATGAGTACATTAACGGTGCTAAACATGGAAATTTTAACCCAAGTCATGCCATTCTTAGCTGTGACTCAGCTATCACGGCCTCTTGCTCATCTACTAACGGTCCCACTTTTGTCTTAACATTTGCACCTCTGCCCATCGTCTTAGTGGCATATAGGTGGAAATTTTGATCTGTTCAAGTCTGCCTTCAGCACACGTTGCATCTTTAGATTTTCTACTTTTCTGTTTGAAACTAATACTCACCGAATCAGACTTTGTGTTAATTTTATTTCAGGGTATTGGCTGCCAGGGGGGTCATCCCTATGCGGTCTGAAGGTGGGCAAAGGGAAGTAATAGACATGTGACGTTGGCAAGGATGTTTCTGGGGCTAGAGGATCAGTGGTGGGGAAAACCTGCAGAACCCACCAGCCAGAACCGCAGATAACAAATCTTGTTTGCCCGGGGCTGTAACTGAGAGAAAGAATGCAAGACTGTGTTCTGGGAATACATAAACTCTCACATAAACCCGGTTCCTCACCATTCCCCGACCCCCTCACTTTTCAGTGCTGTTTCTTTTCATATGAGGCTGTTTGTTCAAACTTTTCAGAGCCGTGGACCATCAGTCCTCTAGAATCCACCACACCTCTGGGGGGCAGATCACCACATTGTACAGGGCTGCTCCCCTCCGAACTGTCTTTGGGAGATGCAGGAGTGGGAGGGTGTTTCAGCCAGAAAGGCCAAAATCAAGAAGTGAGGCTCAGAATGTTGTAAAACAGAAAAAGTGCAGTTGGTGAATCGGTTTTGTTTAGGGTTTTTTTTGGTTTTTTCCTCTTTTTTCACATCTGGATGGCTGTCATGAGGGATCTTTCCTTTGGTTGCTAGCATGTTGCTCCTCTTCTCCCCCACCCCTCTCTTTTCTTTCTATTAATCAAAAGAAACTTCAAAGTCAATGGGATGGTCGGATCTCACAGGCTGAGAACTCGTTCACCTCCAAGCATTTCATGAAAAAGCTGCTTCTTATTAATCATGTAAACTCTCACCACGATGTGAAGAGTTTGACAAATCTTTCAAAATAAAAAGTACTGACTTAGAAACTGCCTTCCTGAGTGGTTTTGCATGTGTCTTAGTGACCTCATTTCCCTGACACGCCAACACATGGACATACGTGTCCATACACAACTGTACAAATGCAAAGTTTTGCAAACACACTTTTATGCTTTTGTACACACACGTGCACACACACACACAGGCTTGCTTATACACAGGGAAGGTATGGTGCTTATAAGCACAGATTTAGCTTACTTTTAATTTTATGACCTGGGGGCTGACCTTTTTCATGACTGCACTTCATTATCAGAGCACCAGGCTAAACAACTCTCTCCCTTCACTAACCACTCACTCATTCAACCATCCATCCATTCAGTAAATGTTTATGACATACCTACTCTGGACAGATCCCATTCCAGGTGCTATAGGCACAAACGTGGCAAAGCAGACAAAGCATTTGTTCTTCTGGCTTTTACAGTCTAATATGGAATGGATTAAAAAAATGTACAAATAAATATAAATTACAAGAGGTGATAGGTACACTGAAGGGAGAGTATAAGAAACCAGGAGTGTGTGTCACAGGAGGACACAGGATTATTCTAGAGTCCCACTATCCCATATGGTAGCTACGACCCATGCATGGCTATTGAGATTTAAATTTAAGTTAATTAAAATTTAAAATTGAGTCCCTCAGTCACTCTAGAAACTTTTCAAGTGCTTAATAGCAATACGTGGCTAATGGTTACCCTACTGAACAGGTAGATCCAGAACATTTTCATCAATACAGAAGGTTCTATTGGACAAGGCTGTTCTAGGGCTTCCTTGAGAAAACTTGAGCTGAGTCACAGAGGAAGAGAAGGAATGAAGTGTTTGGAGGGGCAGAGGTGAGAGAGGCGAGAGGTTGGGGAAAGGGCATTCCAGGCAGGGGGAACAGCCCAGGCAAAGGTCTTGAGGGGATGGGGAGCATTATGAGTCCCACGCCAGTGTGGCTGGTGTGTAAAACGAGGGCTTATACTGGATGAAGCTGAAGAGGTGGGCAGAGGCCAGACACTGCAGTCTGGTAGGCCATGATATGGAGTTTGGATTTTATTGTTTTGTTTGCAATGGGAAATTGTTGGAGGGTTTTAAACCAGAGAAAGAGAGAGACAAGATTAGAATGGCTTTAAAAATAACACTCTGGTTCTGGAGAGGTAACGGCATCCTAAGTCCACAGAGCACATTTCGAAGCTCTTGAGTGCCCACCACGCTGGTGTGATATTTCAGGCTGGTGTTCTGAGGCACCCCTTCGAGACAGAGAAACAGTTCCAGGAAGTGTGCTCCGTTGCAATGGACCACAGAGCTAGGTCTTCAGATGCCAAGCCGAGAGCTGGTTTATTCCTCACTTATTTTAAATTATTTTCAAACTACTAACATAATACAAACTCATTAAAAAAATCATAAAACTCGTCTCATAAACTTGTATTCTGGTGTTCTGTTTTCACACCAGAAAGAGAGACTGGCCAGTTTGGTTCTGGCCATTTGAGGAACTCAAGACCAGCACTAGTCTCATAATCTCTGGGAATCTAAGCAGAGACTGATAGGGTAAATTTTGGTAACGGCTCATTCGTTCATTCGAGGACGTTTACCAGATGCCTGCACTACGCTAGGCATGTTCTATGTTCTCATGAGTAAGCTCGGGCATGGCCCCTGCTGCCCTGGAGCTTTCAGCCTGGCTAAGCAGACAATGCACAAGTCAGACCATTTTGGGTAGAAACGTGTGCTGTAAGGGAAATAAAGCAAAGACCTCTGATGGAACATGGCTTGGATGGGTTGTTCCTTTGGGTCAGGAGGGAGATGTGATGTGACATTTTCCCTGAGACTGTAGGATGCAGTCCTTGTGCCTTGGTCAGCCTGGGGCAGATCACCCGTGCAACACACAGCACCCACTATCACAACAGCTCTGCCACCAACTTACTCACAGATGAGGAAACTGAGGTTCAGGGAGATTGAGTGACTTGACTATGTGACGAGGCAATGAAAAATGGGGGGAACTGGAATCCAGAGCTTTCTCCCCCATATCTGGATGCCTCCCTCTAGGGAGTTTCTCAGAGTTTTCAAGGGAAAGGCAGCATCAGAGAGGCAAGGAGCATGAATCAGCCTGGGGCCCTGGGAGGACAGGGTGGGGCTTCACTGCCTGCTGGCTGCAGCAACACTGATCAGCTGAGGTGAGAGGGGCCCTCAGAATCCTTAAAGGCAGTGTTTTCACATTCTCCTTCTATCTGTGCTTCTCCTCCCTTTAAGTCAAATCTCTTAAAAACAAACAAAAAACAAAACAAAACAAAAACTTACCATTTAAAGGAACTTATCTCATTACCTTGGGTGGGAAACCAGTATCATTTACCATAAATAGAGATAAACCTTAAAGATAAATTTTAAAAAATACAGTGGAAAAAAATGTCACCCAATTATGAATGTCCCCTGTGCTTGAGGGATGCTCTGTTTCTTGTCAAAAGAAGAAATCTAAGAGACTTTCTCTTTGATAATCAAATGGTCCAGAAGAGAACTGAATTACACTTAATTCAATGTTCATTCATGCCAAACCTATAAGTCTCCTAAAATCATCTCCTGCTCCGAAGTGGTGGGTATCTCTCCCTTTGAGCAATTCCTCTTTTCCTTGAAGGGGGTATGGGTCCCTTGGAGATCATCTAGATCCTGGTAACAGAAGCCAGCCTCCCTCCCTACCCCCCCTCCCAACATCTGCTGCAGAACTGGATTGAGCCCCATTTAGTCCAATGAGCAAACACTGAGCTTGTTTTCCTCACCTGTAAAATCCTGATGATAATGGTCAGGAGGAGGATGATGAGGATGATGATATTCCCAACTTAAATGTGAGGGGCCTGCTCTTTCCCCACTGCCTGGACTGGTCCTTTATCCCTGGGTCCTCTCTCACTTGTAAGGTTTCAAGACCACATCCCCTTTGAGAAGGGACTCAGGCATGTCACAGTTGTTAGGCTGTGCTGGGCTTCCTGGCGTCTGCGTTGGTTTTGGCTTTAAGACTGCAAGGGCTAAAATATGTCCAGCAGGAAGCAGAAATAAGGGCACCCTAAGGAGGTGAAGAGGCTCTGGATAGGGAATCAGAAGTCTGGTTTCCAGGACAAGGGCGTGAGCCTGGACAAGTGCCTTCCCCTCCAGGGTCAGTCTCCCCTTCTATATAATGGTAGAGGGGGAGCTGGGTGAGATGGTCTCATCTTCAGAGACTCTATGAGATCTCCCCATCTCTCCTTCTGAATAAGTTATCCTAGGGATGAGTAAGGACCTGGGGCCATCGAAGCCTAGCAACCCGGTTTCCAGATGGCCCCCCAGAGCCAGAGGGACCGAGCAGCCTGCTCCCTGAGCCATAGGCCTGGAGCCCGCTGAGCTGAGCCAGGGCGCCCTCTGGTGAGGCAGGGGAGAAGGGCTCCCAGAACAGTGGGATGCATCTAAACTGACTGCTACAAGCATCCAAGCCATAAGAACCCACAGAAGTCATCTAGCCCAGGCCCCCTCATCTTCCAAACGGGGAAACTGAGGTTTGCAGGAGCGGAAGATACCCCCTCAGGTAGGAATGCCAGATAAAACACAGGACTTCCAGTTAAACTTGAATTTCAGATAAACAACAATTTTTTTTTTTTTTAGTGTATGTCCCATGCAATGTTTAAAACATGCTTCTATTAGAAAATTATGCATTAGCTATCTGAAATTCAAGTTTAACCAGGTGTACTGTCATTTTCTTTGCTAAATCTGGCAACTCAACCTCCAGTCTACCCATTGAGTTAATGTCTGAGCTGGGACTGCAGCCCAGATATGGGTCAGGTCTTCTTCCCCACAAATACCTGACCAATGTCTTTTGCTAGCAGCTCTGCCCACCACTCAGGCGCATGGAAAATACTTGTTGACATTATTCTGGGGGAGAGCAAGTGGAAGGATATCTGAACATGACTTTGATGATCCTAGCAGTGTTTCAAACAGAACAAGGGAGATGGGTCCTCCTCACTCCATGCCCCTCTCCTCCCCACCCCTGGCAACCATCAAAAATCCACCTTTTTGAGGTTTGGGTCATAGAGCTACCTGATATCCCTGCCCCAATCTGATTTACAAGGTTAGGGAGGAGACTGGGCATCTGCATTTCTAAAAGTTCCCCAGGTGACCCTGATGCATAGCAAAGATTAAGACCTCCTGAGTTGGCTATAAGGAAGAACAGGCAACTGCTTGATGGGGCAGATTTTAACTAGCATATATCAATAATTGTCAAACTTCACTATGCATAGGAATCGTGGTGGGTGAGAGAGGAGGAGGGAGGATGGATTGTTAAAAATGCACATTGCCAGCTCTACTTCCAGAGATTCTGAGTGAGTAGACCCAGGCTAGGGCCTTGGAATATGAACTTCGACAAACACTCAGGCTTCACCTGTATTTGTAACATGTTTTATTTCTTAAGAAACAAAAACAGAACTGTAGCAAATATGGACAAATTGTAAAGTTCTTAAAGCAGATAGTGAGGATATAAATATACGTAATTCTATTTGCTATAACGTAAACATTTCACTAAAAACACTTTCAAAACTTAGGAACATTTTAGGGGACTGTGATACAGGTGGTCTGAAGACCATAAGAAACCATAAGACCTTGAGAAACATGGGCAAGAGAGTGAACAGAGCCGCCTGCTTCAACACATACTAGGTGTCCCCCTCATCACCCATGTCTAAGAGCTGGGAGAATCAGGGGAGTTTCTGGGAGGAGATGGATAGGAGCTGGTCTTGAAAGGTGGATAAGATTCAGAGAAGTAGAGGGAAGTATCATGGTCAGGAAGCAAGCAGTCTGAGCAGATGGGAAAGTAAGTGCCAGGAGACAGGGTTGTGTCTTGTTTACAGATGGTGTCTAATAAATGACCCCTCTAGCCTTGTCTCCTAGCACACACCTGTCAGCCACTATACTGGAGCCACAATGGCCTCCTTTGTGTTCCTGAAACAGCCGAGGTCTGCCCTGCCTCAGGGCCTTTGCACTTGCTGTCCCTGCCGTTGGAACTACACTCTTTCCCCAGCTTTTCATTAGTAGGCACATTAAAACAGTTTCATTAGTAGCTTTTCATTAATAATGAAAATATTGCCTCTTCACCACTGTCAGGACTCAATTCAAATGTCACCTCCTCAGAGAGACCTTTCAGGTCTACCCCTCTTACTTTCATTTCCTCTCCTTCATATCAATAATCACAATTTAAAATTATTATCTTGTTTATTAACTTTTGTTACCTGACACCCCTCCCCCAATGAAAATGTAAGGTCCATGAAAACAGGGACCTGATCTCTTTTGGTCACTGCAGTGCCCCTAACCCTGAGCACATTTCTTGGAACATATTAAGATTTCAGTGAATATTTGTTATGATCATTAATTAATTAATTAATTAATGAGAGGTGGGGCAAGGTCAGAGTAGGAAAAGCCTTGTAACCAAGAAAAAGGGCAGGTGGACACTGGGTCTGAGAAAATAGGGAAAAACTCCTTGACGTTGGTCTTGGCAAAAATTTTTAAGTATGACACTAAAAGTGCAAGCAACCAAAGCAAAAATATACAAGTGGGACTGCATCAAACTCAAAAGCCTCTGTACAGTGAAAGAAACAATCAACAATATAAAAAGGCAACTTACAGAATGGGAGAAAATGTTTGCAAACCATCTATCTGATAAAAGATTAATATCTAAAATATACCGGGAACTCATACAACTCAACAGCAAAATACCAAACAATCTGATTAAAATGTGGGCAGAGAGCCTGAATAGATATTTTCCCAAAAAAGATATTCAAATGACCAACAGGTACATGAAAAGGTGCTGAGCATCATTTATCATCAGGGAAATGCAAACCAAAACCACAATGTTATATCACCTCATGTCTATTAGAATGGCTGTCAGTAAAAACACAAGGGTAATGAGTACTGGTGAGGATGTGGGAAAAGGGAACCCTCCTACACTGTTGGTGGGAATGTAAATTGGTGCAGCCACTATGAAAAACAGTATGGAAGTTCCTCAAAAAACTAAAAATAGAGCTTCCATACTATCCAGTAATCCCACTTCTGGGTATATATCTGAAGGAAATGAAAACCCTATTTCAAAGAGGTATCTCCATCCCCACGCTCACTGCAGCATTATTAACAATAGTCAAGACATGGAAACAACCTAAATGTTCACGAATGGATGAATGGATAAAGAAAATGTAGAAAAAAATGATCACATGGAAACTAAACAACATGCTACTGAAAAACCAGTGGGTCAACAATGAAATCAAAAAGGAAATCAGGGCTTACCTGGTGGCACAGTGGTTGAGAATCTGCCTGCCAATGCAGGGGACACGGGTTCAAGCCCTGGTCTGGGAAGATCCCACATGCCGCGGAGCAACTGGGCCCGTGAGCCACAATTACTGAGCCTGCGCATCTGGAGCCTGTGCTCCACAACAAGAGAGGTCACGATAGTGAGAGGACCGTGCACCACGATGAAGAGTGGCCCCCACTTGCCACAACTAGAGAAAGCCCTCGCACAGAAACGAAGACCCAACACAGCCATAAATAAATAAATAAATAAATAAAAATTTTTTAAAAAGGAAATCAGAAAATACCTGAGACAATGAAAACACAACCTTACAAAATCTAAGGGATGCAGCAAAAGCAGTTCTAAGAGGGAAGTTCATAGCAAAATAGGCCTTCCTCAAGAAATAGGAAAATCTCAAATAAATAACCTAACCTATCACCTACAAGAATCAGAAAAAGAAGAACAAACAAAACTCAAAGTCAACAGAAGGAAAAAAAAATAAAGATTAGAGAGGAAATAAAATAGAGATTAAAAAAAATAGAAAAGATCAACAAAAACAAGAGTGGGTTTTTTGAAAAGATAAACAAAACTGACAAACCTCTAGTCAGGCTCACCAAGAAGAAAAGAGAGAGGACCCAAATAAACAAAACAAGAAATGAAAGAGAAGAAATACCAACCAGTACTGCAGAAATACAGAAAATCATTAAGAGAATACTATGAACAGTTATATGCCAACAAATTTGACAACTTATAAGAAATGGACAAGTTTCTAGAAATATAGAGCCTATGAAAGTTGAGTCACAAAGAAACAGATAATTTGAACAGATTAATCACTAGAAGTGAAATAGAATGTGTAATTAAAAAAAACCAAAAAACAAACAAAAAAACTCCCTGCAAACAAAAGTCCAGGACTGGACAGCTTATTGGGGAATTCTACCAAACATACAAAGAAGAACTTATACCTATCCTTCTCAAACTATTCCAAAAGACTGAAGAGGAGGGAACACTCCCAAATTCATTTTATGAAGCCACCATCACCCTAATACCAAAATCAGAAAAAGACACTACAAAAAAGGAAAATAACAGGCCAATAAGTTTGGTGAATATAGACGCAAAAATCCTCAACAAAATATTAACGAACCAAATCTAACAATACATAAAAAGGATCATACACAATGATCAAGTTGGATTCATTCCCAGGATGCAAGGATGGTTCAACATAACACAAATCAATCAATGTGATACACCATATTAACAAAAGAAAGGACAAAAGCCACATGATCATTTCAATAGATGCAGAAAAAGCATTTGATAAAATTCAACATCCATTCATGATAAAAACTCTCACCAAAGTGGATATAGAGGGAACATATCTCAATATAACAAAAGCCATTTATGACAAATGCACAGCCAACTTAATACTCAATGGTGAAAAGCTGAAAGCCTTCCCGCTAAATTCAGGAACAAGACAAGAACGCCCACTCTCACCACTTCTATTCAACACAGTATTGGAAATCCTAGCCACAATGACCAGACAAGAAAAGGAAATAAAATGTATGAGATTGGAAGGGAAGAGGTAAAACTGTCATTATATGCAGATGACATGATACTCTATATAGAAAATCCTAAACACCCTACACAAAAACTATTAGAACTGATAAATGAATTCAGCAAGGGAGCAAGATACAAGATTAATAAACAGAAATATGTTGCATTTCTTTACGTTAGCAATGAAATATCAGAAGGTGACCCAAAAAAATCCCATTTAAAATTGTGTCAAAAAAAATACCTAGGAACAAACTTAACAAAGGAGGTGAAAGACATATACCCTGAGAACTATAAAACATTAATAAAGGAAACTGAAGATGATTCAAAGAAATGGAAAGATATCCCATACTCTTGGATGGGAAGAATTAATATTGTTAAAATGGCCATACTACCCAAGCAATCTACAGATTTAATGTGATCCCTATCAAAATACCCATGACATTTTTCACAGAACTAGAACAAATAATACTAAAATTTATATGGAATTACAAAAGACCCAGAATTGCCAAGGTAATCCTGAGGAAAAAGAACAAAGCTGGAGGCATAACCCTTTCAGACTTCAGACAATACTACAAAGCTACAGTAATCAAAACAGCATGGTATTGGCACAGAAACAGATACATAGATCAGTGGAACAGAAGAGAGCCCAAAACTATATCCACACACCCACAGTCAATCCATGACAAAAGAGGCAAGAATATACAATGGAGAAAAGACAGTCTCTTCAGCAAGCGGTGTTGGGAAAGCTGGACAGCTACATGTAAACCAATAATATTAGAATACTCCCTCACACCAAATACCAAAAAAACTCAAAATGGTTTAAAGATCTAAATATAAGACATGGGACTTCCATGGTGGCTCAGTGGTTAAGAATCCACCTGCCAATGCAGGTGACATGGGTTCAATCCCTGGTCCAGGAAGATCCCACATGCCATGCCACAGAGCAACTAAGCCCATGTGCCACAACTGCTGAGCCTGAACTCTAGAGCCTGTGAGCCGCAACTACTGAGCTCACGTGACACAACTACTGAAGCCTGCATGCTCTAGGGCCTGTGTGTTGCAACTACTGAGCCCGCGTGTTGCAACTACTGAAGCCCACGCACCTGGAACCTGTGCTCTGCAACAAGAGAAGGCACCACAATGAGAAGACCGCACACCACAACGAAGAGTAGCCCCTGCTCGCCGCAACTAGAGAAAGCCCACATGTAGCAACAAAGACACAATGCAGCCAAAAAAATAGTAAAATAAATAAATAAATAAACAAATAAATAAATATAAGACATGACACAGTAAAACTCCTTGAAGAAAACGTAGGCAAAACAGTCTCTGACATAAATTGTAGCAATATTTTCTTAGATCAGTCTTTCAAGGTAAAAGAAATAAAAGCAGAAGTAAACAAATGTGAACTAAGCAAACTTAAAAGCTTTTGCACAGCAAAGGAAACTATCAACAAAACAATAAGACAACCTACAGAATGGGGGAAAATATTTGCAAACCATGTGACCAACAAGGAGTTAATATCCAAAATATACAAACAGCTCATACAACTCAATATAGATAAAACAAACAACCTAATAAAAAATTGGGCAGAAGACCTAAATAGACATATCCCCAAAGAAGACATACAGATGACCAACAGGCACATGAAAAGATGCACAACATAGTTAATTATTAGAGAAAAGTAAATCAAAACCACAGTGAGGTATCAGCCCACACCTGTCAGAATAGCTATCATCAAAAAGTCTACAAATAATGAATGCTGGAGAGGGTTTGGAGAAAAGGGAACCCTCCTACACTGTTGCTGGGAATGTAAGTTGGTGTACTCACTATGGAAAATAATATGGAGGTTCCTTAAAAAAAAACTAAAAATAGAGTTACCATATGATCCAGCAATCCCACTCTTGGACATATATTCAGAAAAGACAAAAACCCTAGTTTGAAAAGATATGTGCACCCCAATGTTCACAGAAGCACATTTGCAATAGCTAAGACATGGAAGCAACCTAAATCTCCATCAACAGATGAATGAATAAAGAAGATGTGGTACATATATACAATGGAATACTACTCAGCCATAAAAAAGAATAAAACATTGCCATTTGCAGCAACATGAATGGACCCAAAGAATATCATAATAAGTGAAGTAAGTCAGACAGAGAAAGACAAATATTACATGATATCACTTATATGTGGAATCTAAAAAATAATATAAATTAATCTGTATACAAAACAGAAATAGACTCACAGACATAGAAAACAAATTTATGGTTACCAAAGGGGGTTAGAGGAGGGGAAATAAATTAGGAGTATGAGATTAACAGAAACAAACTACTATACATAAAATAGAGAAGCAACATGGGTTTACTGTATACAGGGAACTATATTCAATATCTTGTAATAATCTATAATGGAAAATAATCTGAAAAAATATAACCGAATCACTTTGCTGTACACCTGAAACTAACACAATAGTGTAAATCAACTATACTTCAACAAAAAGAAAAGAAAATGTACACACACACACACACACACACACACAGACTGCAATATTATTCAGCCATAAAAGAAGGAAATCCTGCCTTTTGTGACAACATGGGTGGACCCTGAGGGCATTATGCTAGGTGAAATAAATCTAACAGAGAAAGACAAACACTGTATGTTTTCACTTCTATCTGGAATCTAAAAAAGCTGAACTTACAGAGGGTAGCATGGTGGTTGCCAGGGGCTGGGGAAAATGGGGAGATGTTGGTCAAAGGGTACATACCCCCAGCTATAAGATGAATAAGTTCTGGGGATCTAATCTACAACCTGGTGAATATAATCAAAACGTGTTATATACTTGAAAGTTGTTAACAGACGTCTTAAATGTTATCACCACACACACAAAAAGAGGTAATTTTATGAGGGGATGGAGGTGTTAACTAACCTTAGTGTGGTAAGCATTTTGCAATACGTACGTATATCAAATCATCACGCTTACGCCTTAAACTTACATGTCATGTATCTGTAATATCTCAATAAAGCTGGAAAAAATTAGAAAATAAAAAACAAACAAAATAAAACCTCTGCATTTCATATACCCCTGCTAATTTAGTAACATTTAGCTCTCCATCTGTTAAAAGAAGTCTCAGGTCTCTCTGGTTACGGATTTGCCAAGGGATATGGCTACAAATGCACGCAGATACAAGTGGGTGGAAATGGGGACCACACAGGTGTCCCTGGTGACGTGATTTTATGAGATGGTGAACAACTCTTGGTAAAGTTCTAGACAAAGCAAAGAGCAAGCATCATCGATTTACAGGATGGCTGCAATTCAGTAGACCCTAAAACAGTGCAAAACAGAACAGCAACAAACAAAAATGCAAAAGACTTTGTTAATGTTTGTAAAGGAGAGTGAGTTTCAGGCTCAGACAATTATGAACAGGATTTCTTCATTGGTTCATTCAAAAGCCATGCAGGATGTGAGACAATTCTTCACTGTGCAGGACTGTCTCAAGCCTTGGAGGATGCCTAGGGTCTCTCAGCCCCTGCCCGTTAAATGCCAGCTGCCCCCCCCCCCAACACCGCCATATCCCCAAACAACTCCACACGTCTCCAAAGGACACCCAAGGGGCGGTACAACCACCCTTGAGAACCTCTTTCTTGGAAGCTTCCTGAGCACTTCCTGAGCTCTTCCTGAGAGGCCAGCAGGGGGAAACCTAACACAACAAATGGGAACTCCCAGGCTTGTGTGCCCCAACTCTGGAGGTTTGCCAGGAGCAGCCTGGCCTGTCTGCCCCTAGGACACTGAGGGATCACCTGCTCCACCACACTCCCTGACACACACACACACACACACACACACACACACACACACACACACACACACCATGTTACAGGTGGGGAAACTGAGTCTCAGGGAGGAAAAGGGAAAGTGGCTCCATATCTACTCTTAGTGGCACAGCCAGGAAAGGAATTCCAGAAGCAGAATCTCAAAGCCCTATAATGTCATCATTCCTGTGCCTGTAAGTATCATGAAGTATCATGGACATAATAAAAACATACCCAACAGCAAACTCCAAACTGTGCAGAAGGACATAAAATGTAATTAAAAGGTCTTCTCCTCAGCTCCCATTTCATTTCCTCAGCTGTTAATACTCTTTATATATCTTTTTGGAAATATCATAATAACACACAAGAATATATGTGTGTACATACATATGTATATATACTTTTTGTTGCACAAATTGGATTATACCATATGCTTTATTGTGTGCTTTATTTTTCATTTAAAATATCACCAGTAATCTTCCCATAGCAATGATGTATATTTGCCTCCTTCCTCCTCCGAGTGCCTGCACAGTATTCCATAAAACAAATGCCCCACAGGTTATGCTGCACCTACCGATACCCACACCCTGTGCTGTCTCTGGGATTCTTGCACCGACAAAGTGTGCACTACAGTGAACCTCGTACATACAGCTCTGTGCACACGTGCAAGGATTTCTGTAGGATGAATTCATAGAGTGGAATTTCTGGGTCCAAGAATATATGTGTGTTTAAAACATTGACAGATGTTGCCAAAGTGTCCTTGAAAATGCATCCATTCCAATTCCTCCTCTGGCATAGAAGGCCACCTCCCCTGCTGGCCAGCAAGGGGAAGTACTCACCTTTGGGGTCTCAGTCTTTTCATCCATGGGATAAAGGTTGGACTGGATGGTAGCCACAGTCCCTTGCAGTCCTAACTTTCTAAATCTGTGATTTTTTTTTTTCCTCCAAGATGTCCAGCTTGGGGAGTGGGACTGAAGCTGGAACTTTAGCAGGTCTCTGCTCCTCTCCACTCCCCTCCCCTCCCTCCCTCCAGTCCCAGGAGAGTGGAAAATGCAAGAGGCTGCCAGGTAGCAGACCCAGTCCCTGAACTGCTGTGGGAAGGAACCCTGTAAGTCTCTCCGCGCCTGTCTGTCCATTTCTCCACCTGGTTCAGCAACTTCTGCCTTCCCTCCCAGGGCTCCCATGCGGGTCTCTTGAGATAACATCTTATGAAGTCCTGTGCCAAAAGCATGCCTTTTTCTGCCCCTGGAAGGAATTATTTTCACTTGTTCTGAAGAAGAGTCTCTGCATGTACTTGTAACTCCTGCCAAGAAACCTGAGAGGCCCCGAATTCCTCGGCGCCTGGATCCCAGAATCGCCTAATCTGCCGGCTGCTCCCTTCCAAGGGGCACTGAGATGACGGAGTTACGAGCTGCTTAAAGGCTTAGAGAGTGTCAGCCTGAAGGGAGGAGAGAGTGAGGGAGTGTCTGCCGCCACTTGGTTCGACCTCTCAGATGAAAGAGTTTGGGAGAAGGGAGTGTTTTTGGGGATCAGTGCAGACACCCTAGAGGGGCCAGAGTTCCCCTTGGGCTTCTCAAAGATGACAGAGGCTTGACATCATCAGAGCCCCCTGAGGAAGACTTTCTACTCCTAAGTCACTTAGCATCAGGATCCTAAGAGCCTGAAGGCTCATGCGGATTGAGCTGCTCATGCAGTCAGGGCTGCTTCACCTTGCACAACTCCAGGGGGCTCTGTTTACATTAACTACACGGTGAATGGTGCCCTGGAGAGGTACAAAGTGGTGTTAATGACAACACTACAGCAGCCAGCGTGACTTTTTTAATGTTAAAAGAACTCTAATGATTTCTTGTTATACTCAAAACAAAATCCATACATCTCTCTGCACCATCCAGCCCCAATTTCCTCTCCAACCTCATGTCCTGCCATCACCCTGGCTCCCTAAGTTCCAAACACATTGCCCGTCTTTCTGATCCCTGGTGGCCCAGTGGCCCACTTAGTTCCTGCCTCAGGGCCTTTGCGCAAGCTGCCTCTAGACCTTCCCAAGTTTGGCTGCTTCTTGTTAATAAACGCTTACTTTGCTTTTGGACATGGGCTCTTTCTATTCACTCCCATCTTACATTCAAAGTTCTATCCACAAGGAGCCACAAGTATCCATTCTCAATTCGCTTTTCCTTTTCCCTACCATATTATTTCCCTACCACTTATCTCACTCATGCTTATATCCATAGAGCCAAGACAATGCCTGACACCTTATAGATGCTCAAAATTATCTGTTGAACTGTTGACCTACAACAAATAGACTGCTGGATAGTTCTCCAGCAAAAATGAGTTTATTTGGGATCAGCAAAGAATTGCAATTTGGGAAATGCAACCATGGTGAGCTATGTGCAAGTCCCTGCACAGCTAGGAGAGAAGAACTCTTCTATAGAGGGGAAAAGGCAGGTGGAAGGGTTGTAGTTAAACAAGAGTCCATGGCTTTTCATTGGCTGAGTCCTTGCTAGCAAAGAAGAGGAGTCTTTCTTCTTCCTGCTGGGCTCTTTAGTGGTGCTGGGTGTGAGAGCTCCCTCTTCAGGTCTCCAAATTCTATTTCATTGAGGCTTCTGTTTATTAATTTTTTTACAGAACAAGCATTGAATTGAATCAGGGCGGTGACGGCACCTTGGAAGCTGTAAAGTGCTACACCTTGGTGAAAACCATCGCAAGCAGCAGAAAAGCAATGAGTGTTAGAGAAAACTTACCATCTCCTAGTTTCGTGAGCAGTTCTTAAAAAGCAGAGAACTTTTTTTTGGTGGTGGGGGGGTGAGCCCATCATTTTCTACCCCCCGCCAGCGCCCCGCTTACACAGGCTGGTAAATGGTGGGGCTGGTGGTAATCCTTCCGTCCAACCCCTTTGCCATAATGATGGGAAAACTGAGGCTCTCCCCAAGGGGCAGAAGATACCAACATTGATAGCTGAGCTGAGACTAGGGGCTCAGGTCCCCTTCTTGCTGGGCCACAGCACCCCAGCGTCCATTGCATAGACAAAGAACGGAGGGGGAAGTATACTTGAGGGGCAACCTGATCTGCCCTGAGAAACCTGTCACAGTGCCTGGGTATTATGTCTCCAGAAGATTCCTATTGAAATAGAAACACTTTTTCAAAATTTCATCTCTTAGAAGAGATTTGTTTCTGAGATAAGCCATGTGAAAAAGCAAAGAATGAGACCCTGAGGGGGGAGGACATTCCAAAGGTGGTGGTCGTGGTGTCTGTTATAAAGGGGAGCTTGGGGTCTAGACTTGGGCAGGAGAGTGGAAGAGAGGTGTGGCACCCACGCCTACCTCTGCCAATCTCATTTTGCCTCAGGCTGGCCTCAAAGCTGAACCACAGAGAACTGTTCAAATGCCGACAAACAAACACAAGCAGCAAACAAAGAGGTGTTTGTACTGGGGATAACCAGTCCCACGGGTGGTTTGGGTGTAGCGGAAAGCAAGGTTTGGATTTTGGAACAGATGGCGTTTAGAAAGCTGAGGAGGAGAGAGGGTCGTCCCCTACGGCCCTGTGCCACCCTGCCCAGCATCCCTGTGGTGAGGGAAGAGTCTGCATCAGCGGCACCTCCTGGGGGGCTGGACCACACAATCAGAGCCCCTCTTCATTCCTGCCCTCCTGGAGGGTGGGGTGGGGAGGACGCAGGGGGCCGTCTATAACTGCTTGGACAGCTGGAATAGGCAGAAAACAAGCAAGTTCAGCAAGACTTTGATATTCTAGCTAAAAAGCTCAGAACTGTACACACCCGGCTCCCTGCAGTCAACAGCTAGAAACACCTCTAAGAAACTCAATGGAACAAATAATATCACCAGTGGAAGTGGACCTGAGCATCCCCTGGTTTGTTCCATTCATCCTCTGCTCCTCCAGGGAGGGAAATGAGGCCAGGACCTGCTGCCAGACCTTAGTTTGAGGGCTGCTGGGTGGGCCTCCAAAGTGCATAGAGTTTTTCCTTCTTGTCTCCCTATTCAAAAGCTATCACTTCTTAAAGCCTCAGTTAAAGTCCTTTCCAGCCCATAGCGGCTCTCTCCCCCCTGAGCGCCAATGGCTGTTTTCTTCACCTGGCACTTTGCACAGGCAGCCTCGCGTCACCACTGCTTATCAATGCCTTACATCTCTCCCCAGTTCATCATCAAGCTCCTTGCAGGCACGGTGCTGAGCACATAGTAGGAGACCCTGATAAAAGCCTGGCGCTGGATGGAACCTGAGTCACCATGATTGTGCACTCCCTCCATATTACAGATGGAGAAACTGAGACCCAGAGAGGGCAAGGGTCTTCCATGACAGACAGCTGGGGAGGGCTGGGGTATTTGCCGAACTAAGAAACAAGGATAATGGTGGTCCCGGCGGTGTGTCCGCATTGGCAGGCATGGAAGGCAGCATTTCAACTGATGAATCTGAGATGTCCTTCAACTTTTGGATAACTGCATTTTAAGAAATCAAATCCTATGTTAGCTCTTTGGGGGCATTGTGGTTAAAGAAATTATACAGGATATTGTTCCTTAAAAGTCAATGATCAGTCAAGATTCTCTAGTTGTGAGCAACAGAAACTGACTCCGGCTAATTCAGGAGAAAGGAAATTTACTGAAAGGATGTGGGGACACTTGAAGAATAGAGGAAGAACTGAGACACCAGGATAGGAAAGGGCTGGGAACTGGGCAGCTTTGGGGATCCAGGTAGGAGGAACCTGCAACAGAGACACCACAAGCGACCACAGGTTTGATCAGTTTCAACACCTTGTCCTTGCTTCAGGATAGGAAGGCCAAATAGAAAGGTCCAGCTTGGGCCATGTGCCCACCTCTTGGCCCGAGCTGGGCAGGTTACCTTGACCAACAAGATCACACACAGGCAACTGGAAGAGTGGGTGCAGGAGGTGAGGAACACTGCTACACCTGCTTGCCACATTTTAGCGTATTGGTTTAGAACAGGAGTCAGCAAACTGCAGCCCACTGCCTGTTTTTGTAAATAAAGTTCTACTGACACACAGCCACGTTTGTACGTGTTTTCCATGGCTGCTTTCCTGATATGGCAGCAGAGTTGAGGAGTTGAGACAGAGATCCTGTGGCCCAGAGTCTAAAGTATTTACTACCTGTCCTTTCACAGCAAAAGTTTGTCGACCCCTGGTTTAGAATCCTGTGCCACCTCCATCCGTTCCTCAAGGCCTGACTTTGAGCAAGACCTTTATTCACCAGTCTCAGTTTGCTCATTTGTTAATGATGAATTTGAGCTGTGCCTTCCTTCATGTGTCTTTCCAGAAGACTTAAGTTAGCTCCGTTGTTCTATAATTAAGCTGGTACAAGTAGTTTTAAAAAAATAGGCTTTGCTTCACGCCCATTAGGGTGGCTATTACTGAGAAAAGCAAAACAAAACAGGAAATAACAAGTGTTGCCGAGGATGTGGAGAAATTGGAACCCTTGTGCACTGTTGGTAGAAATGTAAAATAGTGCAGACACTGTGGAAAGCAGTATGGTGGTTCCACAAAAAATTAAAATTAGAATTACCATATGATCCATCAATTCCACTTCTGGGTATACACCGCAAACAATTGAGAGCAAGGTCTCAAAGAGACATCTGTACATCCATATACGTAGTAGCACTATTCATAATAGCCAAAAGGTGGAAGAAACCCAAATGTCCATCTGCGGATGAATGGATGAAGAGAATGTGGTATATAACACAAGGGAATATTATTCAGCCAAAAAGGAGGGAATTCTGATATACACAACAGCATGGACAAACCTTGAAGACATTATGCTAAGTGAAATAGGCCAGTCACAAAAAGACAAAGGCTGTATGATTCTATTTATATGAGATACTTAGAGAAGTCAAATTGATAGATAAAGTAGAATGGTGGTTGCCAGGGGCCTGGGGTGGAGGTGGACAAAGGGGAGTTGTTTAATGGGTATAGAATGTCCGTTCTGTAAAATGAAGAAGTTCTGGAGATTAGCTGCACAATGAAGTAAATTAGCACCACTGAACTATACTCTCAAAAATGGTCAGAATGGTAAATTTAATGTTATGTACATTTTACCACAATGAAAAAAATTTTTTGAAGAAGTCTTTAAAGCTCTTATGTGATTTAGCAAATCATGGACGTTTCCCGAGGGCAGGGATTTTAGTCTGTTCTGTGCACTGCTGTACTCCTCACTCCAGAACTGCTCCTGGCATGGAGCAGGGGCTGAGTACATATCTACAGAGACAGAGGGACCCCCAGCCACTTTGCAACGGTGTTTTAGTCACAACCCCTTTAAGGGTGAGGGTGACACTGCAATTGCTGTTTGAAGGTCAAGCCAAACCCCCGAGGGTCCTTGTGGGACTTGCCCTTTCACCTGCTTCCTGCCACCAGCTGAACTGGCACAGCTGGTGCCAGGGCAAGGCAGCAACCTAGCGTGGGCTGTGACAACCCACAATCTAGCCTGCGCCACACCTCACTAGCATTCTTACGGGTGACTTAAATAAACAGCCATGTCTCAGAGCACTGTTAATTTGCTCTATCACACATGAATATGTCAAACAATATCTGAAGCTAGGATGAAACAAAACAAATAACTCTGTCCAAGAGGCACAGTATACCTCACTTCTGTTACAGTAAACCTGTTGTGGCCGTGTTGGGTAGGAATCCTTCTCTTCTCTGACTCCAGAAGGCGGAGAGCTGTGACTGGCTTTTATCCTTTCTTCTGCATTCTTACACAATAGTGGGAGCTCCTCAAATGACAGCATTTTAGAGAAAGAAGAGCTGTTATTATAATTTTTTAAAAATAATTTTATTTATTTATTTATATTTTTTGGCTGCGTTGGGTCTTTGTTGCTGCGCGCGGGCTTTCTCTAGTTGTGGCGAGCGGGAGCTACTCTTCATTGTGGTGCACGGGCTTCTTATTGCAATGGCTTCTCTTGTTGAGGAGCATGGGCCCTAGGTGCGCGAGCTTCAGTAGTTGTGGCTCGTGGGCTCAGTAGTTGCGGCTCGCGGGCTCTAGAGCACAGGCTCAGTAGTTGTGGCACACGGGCTTACTTGCTCTGTGGCATGTGGGATCTTCCCGGACCAGGGCTCGAACCCATGTCCCCTGCACTGGCAGGCAGATTGTTAACCATTGCACCACCAGGGAAGTCCCTATAACTTTCATTATGCAAAATTTCAAACAGATACAAAGGTATATAATATGGCATAATGAACCCCTGAGACCCATCCCCTAGCTTCAGCAATTCACATCCAATTTGTTTCATCTCGATTCACCCATTCCCTCTCCTATCTCTTTTATACTTTATGTAAACGTTTATTGAAGCAAGATATATATCCAGAAAAGTGCCCACATTGTAAATGTACAACTCAATGGATTTTCACAAATTGTACACATCCGTGTAACCAGTGCCCAGTTCAAGAAACAGAACATCGCCAGCCTCCAGAAGCCCCCTCACGTTGCCTGGAATGACACTGAATTCTGGTCCAATATTTTCATTTCGTAAAGGAGAAAATTAAGGCCCAACAGGGAAAATGGCTGTCCCAAAGTGACAAAGTTCAAGGCGCTGCTACTAGTTTATAGTCTTGGAGATGCAATGACTCCCACACAGAACATATCTCTCTGGGCTGCAGGCACAAGCACGTACAGAACACAACACGCTGGGTACCTAATGCCCTCTGCCTGAGTATGCTGAACTCAGGGCATGGTCCGCATCTGCCCTTTGCGGGGATGAGTTTTACATCCTGGCCATTCCCAGGGTTTCATACAGAACTCTCACCTGACCACATGCTCCCAAGAAGCTCTTAACAAGATTGTGCCAGAAGGACCCTCAGAGAACCAATCATCATATGGTTTGCTTAAAAAAAGAAAAAGAAAAAACCCATGAAATCTTATTTTTAAAATTCTCTAAACTAGTGAGTGATTATTATTTTTAAAATTCTAAAAACAGAGAAATATACCAAGCCAACGTAGAATATTCCCTTGCCTGGATTGTAAATTAGTCAGGAGTACAGGTGGCTGTGTGGCCAATAGGTTTTATATGTGTGTGATTTTTTTTAACAGCTAGAGGAGAGAGCTGCCTCTTTTTCTTCCCTCCTCCGTGGCTTTCTCTCAAAGTCACTGTTTTGCTGCCAAAAGCTGGATGAGGAGGAGATGGGAAGGGGTAGAGTGATTGCCACTGGCTATGTGCCACAAAAGCCCAGCTTCTCATTCACTTCTGGTGTCGTGCCTTTGTGTGTGATAGAAACACAGAGCAAGAAGGGTATTCTCAGCACTAAGGTCTCTATAAACAGGACCATGTACTAGGAAACACAGAAGGGTGGAGTGAGATGCAGCCTTAGTGTCGACCATGTGATCCTCTGTATGGATGCTGGTGGGGAGACCAGAGCAGCTGTGCGGTCTCCCGGGCTCTCTCTCACCGGAGCTTGGATTAACTCCAAGTCTCCTGGCCACCAGTGCAGTGCTCTTTGAGCTATTCCACTCGAGTTCCCAGGACAATCTCAATTTTTCTACTCTGTTTTATTTGCTCCCCAAACATGTATTTGTACTTGTAGTACTGTGGGTGTCAATTCTGGGTTTGTGAAACAAGCAGGAACTCAGAGGGCCTGCCCCTTTGAAGAGCTGAGTTGGCTGGTAATTTTTTAAGGTAGGCATGTGTAGCCATCAGAACCAATTAGGTTGCAAGTGACAGAAACTGAGATTAAATGAGTTTAAGTAGAAAGATAAGTTATTAGTTTGTGCAACACATAAGTTGAGACTTCAGGCATGGCTGGATCCAGGGCTCTCTTCTCTCCATATCTCAGTTCTGCTCTCTCTGCCTGTTGGCTTCTCTCTTTTGCTGCTGTTGAGCTTCCTCTACATGAATGGGTGTGTGAGCTGAATGATAGGCCCCAAAGATGTCTGTGTCCTAATACCCGACTTGTGAATACGTTACCTTATGTGGTAAAAAGCAATGTGTGATTAAGTTAAGGATCTTGTGATGGGGAGGGTATCATGGATTATCCAGGTGAGCCCAGTGTAATCACAAGGGTCCTTATAAAAGGGAGCAGGAGGGTCAGAGTAGAAGGAGATGTGATGACAGCAGAGGTTAGAGAGAGAGAGAGAGAAAGAAAGAGCTTTGAAGAAGCAGGAAGGAGTCATAAACCTAGGAATGGAGATGGCCGCCAGAACCTGCAAAAAGTCAAGGAGTCTTGTAGTCTCCCCTAGAGCATCCAGAAGGAATGTGACCCAGCTGACAACTTGATTTTAGGACTTCTGAGCTCCAGAACTATAAGATAATAAATTTTAAAAATATATACTTATTTATTTGGCTGCGCCGGGTCTTAGTGGTGGCACATGGGATCTCTAGTTGTGGCATGTGGGATCTAGTTCCCTGACCAGGGTTCAAACCCGGGCCCCCTGCATTAGGAGTGCGGAGTCTTAGCCACTGGACCACCGGGAAAGTCCTACAAGATAGTAAATTTATGTTCTTTTGAGTCACTAAGTTGTGGTAATTTGTTACCACAGTAATAGGAAACTGACACAATGGGCTTACTTCCGCAGGTTTTTATCTTCTCACATATGGATCCAGTAGTCAGTCCATGGGGGCGGGGAAGTTTCTTTCTCCCAAAGTCCCCACAGGACTCCCAGAGGAAGATTCTCTTTGGTCACAGTCAGGTCATGGGGTTGCCTGTTGTCGTACCAATCACTGGTGCCAGAACAGGGGAGTGATAAAGTCCGCCCAGCCTGGGTTACCTGCCTGGGTGGGGACACTGAGCAATGGGCCCTCTGAGTCACTTACAATGGAGAGAGGAAGGCCTGCTGGACAAACTAAAAAATAACACATATGCCCTACATTTGGGAGTATTTGGAAAGTGATGTGAGGAGCTGAAACCAAGGGCTGGATTAGGAGGTGCTGACCATAGCAGAGAGGTGAGTGAACCAGGGGAGGGGACGATAGAATTGCCTGGAAGGTTCTGGATCCTTCAGAACCACATGGGAATTTTGTTGCTACATCACAGAGTTGTCAGTGCGACAGTGCTGGAAGAGAAGATTCGGGGAGCATGCATGCGTATGCGTGTGTGTGTGTGTGTGTGTACAAACCGGAGGTAGCAGAGTGCAGTGGTTAAGTTCTGAAAAGTCTGGGTTCCTTATCTCAGCTCTGCTACTTACTGGCTGAGCAACCTCACACAAAGTTCTTCATCTCTCCTAAGACTTGAACTCCTCATCTACCAAATACGGACAACAGTCATCCCTACCTCGTGGGACCATTGTGAGGAGTGAAAGAGATCAGGCATGTAACGTGCTCAGCAGAGCGTCCAGCCACAGTAAATTCCACATCAATGGTACCTGTTATTATTCTTTTAATTAAGGAGAAACACCTTCAACACATGAAAGATTTTCAGGGGACAACTTACTTTGTGCGGTCCTGGAGGGCAGAACCAGGGCCAAAGAGTGGAAGCCATAGTTCAACACAAGGAAGAACTTTGTCTGGAGTCTTGGAAGAAGGGCCAGGCTGCCTTTGGAGGTGGTGACCATCCATCACTGAGGTACTCAGAGTGGAGGACCACTTGGAGCGGATGCCATGGAGGGGATGTATTTTAAATAGGAGCTTGGTGTGGTCACCTTTTAAGGGTTCTTCTTGTTCCAAGAGCCAGTGGTTCTCATCCCTAAGGGGAGACTTCCCCATGTGAGTTGGGCCTCTGTGGTTTCAGAAACCCTCCAGGATCCACTGAGTCCACACATATTTGGTTCTGACACTCCTGGCCTGGGATTACTTCCAGGCTTTACACTTGCAGCTCCAGAACTTGACTCCATCTCCAACTTGTTCAGCTGCAGCTTAGCGAGCAGAGGAACTGATCTGTATTCGGTAACCACCTCAGGAATCATGTGTGAAAGGCTTGGGAGAGTAGCTTGTCTTGGGGATAAGAACCCAGCCCTCCCAGGAGAGCTGAAAATAACAGCATTAACAGTCTTTGACCACTTCCAAATTGTCTGGCACTGTGCAAACTCTGGTATCAACTAGAATTCAGCATAGCAAAAAAGCCAAATAACCATAGTTTACACATAAAAGTTTTGTTTTTCTTAGGTACAGAAGAAGTATGGACACAAGCAGTTCTGGGTTGATGTGACGACGCCATGCAATTACCAGCGAGCCAGAATCCTTCTACCTTTTTCTCTTTAGAGCAGCATTTCTCCAAAGGGTGTTTGGTCTGATAAATTTGGGACACACTACAAACTATAACCCTTCTTTTTTTTTTTTTTTTTAATAATTTTAATTGGAGTAGAGTTGATTTATAATGTTGTATTAGTTTCAGGTGTACAGCAAAGTGTATAACCCTTCTTTAGAAGTCACAAATGAGCCCCAGAATGATCAGGACCTGCACTGCTTCCTGGTGCTTTCTTTTTTTTTTTTTTTAAAGGAGCTCAGAGGGAGCTCTCTGCCGTCAAAGGTACTTCTATCTATCTATCTATCTATCTATCTATTTATTTATGGCTGTGTTGGGTCTTCGTTTCTGTGCGAGGGCTTTCTCTAGTTGCGGCAAGAGGGGGTCACACTTCATCGCGGTGCGCGGGCCTCTCACTATCGCGGCCTCTCTTGTTGCAGAGCACAGGCTCCAGACGCGCAGGCTCAGTAGTTGTGGCTCACGGGCCCAGTTGCTCCGCGGCATGTGGGATCCTCCCAGACCAGGGCTCGAACCCGTGTCCCCTGCATTAGCAGGCAGATTCTCAACCACTGCGCCACCAGGGAAGCCCCGTGGTGCTTTCTTAGTATCTTTTTCTTTTTCTTTTTTCTTTTGGCCACACTGCATGGCATGTGGGATTTTAGTTCCCTGACCAGGGATCAAACCCGTGCCCCTTGCAGTGGAAGCTCAGAATCTTAACCACTGGACCGCCAGAGAAGTCCCTCCTGGTGTGCTTTTTTATGAATAATGTTTTTAAAGTATTTGCTTTTTTAACCACACAGTTCATATTTCCTATAAAAAACGTTCTTAAGTATAAACAAAGATGAAAAAAAAAGAATAAAAAAGAAATTGTCCATATCTTTTCACTCAGAGAGAACCCTTATTAGGAAGTTGGTATGTTATCTAGATTAGATATAAAAAATATACAAACATAAATATTTATAAAACTGGGATCATTCCCACATACTATTCTATAACCTGTTTATTCCATTTAGCAAGATATCATGACCATCTTTCCACGCTGAGAATTACGGTCACAGCATCAAATTAATTCATTTGTTTATTCAACAGTTGATTCAGTGTCTAGAAAGTGACAGGTGTGAGCTATTCCAGGTGGGTTGGACAAAACCAGAAGCTGTCTCTTCCTCTTGGAGCTCATGGCATTGCTCCCCGCACTTTGTTTCACCTCACGGACGCATGACTGCACACACACACACACACACACACACACACACACACACACACACACTCACAGACACGTTTATACAGATATGATTGTTTATTGACATGTACATAGAGTGAGGGGTCGACACCTCAGGAGTGCAGCTCGATGGACTTTTCCACAAGCATGCACCCCCGTAACCACCACTCACATACTGAACATGTCTGGAACCCCAGAAAGTTCCTTCCTGCCCTTTCCCAGTCACACAGAACCCTCTGAACGGAAACCCCTTTTGGAGTACGTGGATTTTTTCACGGGAGTGAGTTTTGTCTCTAGAAATAGACAGAACTTGAGCTCCTCGGCACAGCCCCTCCTGGGCTGGGCTCCCCTCTGGCCCTTTGGGACAGGGCAGGCCGGTGGGCACTACTGACGACTGTGGGTGCGCCCCCTGGGACCTCCAGACACCTACCCTCCCTGGGGGCACTGGAGGCAGAGACTTAGGCGTCCTGTGCTCCCCAGGTCAGAGAGCACGAAAGCTCTCCTCGCGGCGGCACCTCCTGTTCTGTCTGGCCTGGGCAGGCCTCAGCGGAGCGGGCAGGGGAAAGGGGCCCTGAGCAGGAGGCAGCGGGTGAGAAAGAAAGGATTAAAGGCCTGAGTCAGGTTCCCCAGGTGAAAGGGAGGGGCACAGGGGTAATGAGTAAAAATAATCGCCAGTTCTGAGGTGGGGCTGGGGGCACGACTGAGGACATTTGAATATGGACAGTATATTAAATAATGACACTGTATCCAAGGTAAATTTCTCGATTTTGATCACTATACTGTGGTTCTGAAAGGGAAATATTCACTAACGCACTGAGGGATACTGTATTTGACTTGACCTCAAATGGTTCAGATAAAAATCGGGGTGTGTGTGTGTGTGTGTGTGTGTGTGTGTGTGTGTGTGTGTGTGTGTGTGTGTGTGTGTGTGTATATGTGTGTGTGTGTGTGTGTGTGTGTGTGTGTGTGTGTGTGTATTTACGGAGCAAGAGAATGGTAAAGAAAATGGGGCAAGATATAAACAAATGGTGAATCCGGGTGAAGGGTTTCTGGGAGTTCCCTGCACTATTCTTTCAACTTTTTGTCAAGTAAGTTTAAAATTATAACACCAAAATCACAGAACATAATGGTGTCTGAGACCTGCCTGAGTTTCAGATGTTTCCATTCTGGCGCCGGGGAACAATGTGATCTTGGGCAGCTTCCTGTCTCTTTGGTCCTAATGTTCTACTTTGTAGGGGTGAAACTGGATACCAGATGGTCTTTGTGAGACAGATCAGCTCTGGCTTTCTGGAAACTTAAGGCTCTGGGTTTGTACTGATAGAATCACAGGATTACCCAGGTGACCCACCAGGTGACTGATGGGTATGGGGTCCCTCTATCTTAACCTTCCCATTTTCACCTGATCACCTGGGGCGTGGGGTTTGCTTCCTGCTGGGGAGGATGAGAGGAGAAGTGGTGATTTTCCAGTGGTTGCCTTTCTCCCAAATTTAAAGTAACAGAAAACTTGTAAGTATGGAAAATAGGGAAATGACACGCAAGTAGCCAGGCCTCTACAATCCCACTACCCTAATGTTGGCACTTATTCAACAAATACAGGCTGTTAGAATAGAAGGGAATCCCTACTCGCTGTACTGCTGGGGAAACTGAGGCTCAGAGGTGGGGAGTGACTTGCTCAACATTCCATAGATGCCCCCTAGTGGCAGGGTCAGGATTAGAGACTATGTGTTGTGACTTTCAGACTAGCCCAATATTGGTATTTATTATTATTATTACTTTCTTGGCCAGGCCTCACGGCTTGCGGGACCTTAGTTCCCCGACCAGGGATTGAACCTGCGCTCTTGGCAGTGAAAGCATGGGTTCCTAACCACTGGACCGCCAGGGAATTCCCCCAATATTGGTGTTTGATATATGTTATTTTTTTCTCATTATGTAGGAAATATAAAATATGGAAAAGTCTGAGAGGCCATATCAGATGGATTTGCTTGATGGCTTTCTTGCTCTAAGAATCTCCAGATTCCAGGTGGAGCGTTCCTCTCTGCATTTGGGTCCCACACCTGGCCCTTCCTTCATCCAGCAGCCTGGGCAGGGCAGGGCTGGGCTGTACTCCATTCCTCAGCAGGGTGTTAGTGGCTTCCAGCTGACCATCAGTAAAACACTCAGGCCCTGAACCTTCCTTGATGGTTCCTTCTCATCCCCCCATGGAAAGTTGGGCTGGGGCTAGCCCATGGGCTGGATGTTGTACAATATGCGCCGCTCACAGAACCTGGCTTTGGGGGATCAGGAAGATAAACCACCTGTGCATCGTTTTACCTGAAATTTCACAGTTAATGCTTCATTCCTTTAACTTAAACTTTGGCCAAATTCCTCCGGTAGCCAGGTCCACCTCTAGAGTTCATCAGAAGATGGGGGTCACTCTGTTTGTGGGGAGAGGAGGTATCCTGCTCTTCTTTTTCTCACTCCCCAGAACCCCTTTCATGCATATTTTCAGCGAACATCTGTGTTCTGCTCTGGGGCCATCCCTGGATGGGGCTTATTGTGATCTTGAGGTTGGTCAAAGTAAGGATGTCTGAGGGCAGATCCATTTAAGTTGTTTTATAAAATAAAACAAAAATAGTGATGAACTTAATGTTTATCGAGCTGTTATGTTGGGCTAGGCACTCTGCTAAGTGTTTGAAATGCATCACTTCTTTTAATGCTCACAACGGCCCTATGAGGTATATATTTTCTTCTCCCTGGTTTATTCTTGTGGAAAAACTGGCTAGAGAGATTAGATTACACACAACTGGAAAGAGTAGTAGGGATGGGGTCAGGGATGCAAATCCAGGTCTGGCTCTGGGAGGAGGGGTCACCGTTGTTATTGGGGATTGGCTATCCTTCAACCTCTAGACCGTCTCTATCGCTATGTCTGGCCCTGGGCAAAGGCTCTATCCCTTCTCCCTCCCCAAAGCCCCACACCCTGCTCACACTGCTGCCAGGTGAGACTGGGAATCGCCCTCAGAGATGATCCACACCAACCCTCGTCCTCACTTTTCGTAGAGCTGAGGAAGCTGAGATGGGAGGCAAGGCCGCTGGGTTGCACAACTCCAGGGGCATCGTTTCACTGTCTTCCATGTGCATGCTACTCCCTGGAGCTGTGCGACACAGGGCCTGTGAGGGAGAGGCAGGGACTAGCCCAAGGCACCCGGACTAGAAGAGCCAGCCCTTGAACCCAGAGCCAAGGCCTTTCCTGGCAGTCAGGGCGGTCCTTTCGGTGTGTTTTGGGGAACGGGGAGGGTTAAGTCTTGCAGGGGTGTCTGCCCTGGAGGCAGACCTCGGAGGCTTGGTGTCCACTCCAGCCATTCCTCAGGGCAGCGGCCCCCAACCTCTTTGGCACCAGGGACTGGTTTCGTGGAAGACGATTTTTCCATGGACTGGGGGTGGGGGGAGAGGGGATGGTTCAGGCGGTAATGCGAGCGATGGGCAGCGGCAGATGAAGCTTCGCGACCCCCGCTCACCTCCTGCCGTGCGGCCCAGTTCCTACCAGGCCGCGGACCCGTAGCAGTCCACGGTCCAGGGGTTGGGGACCCCTGCCATAGGGGGGAGGCCTTCTCTGCAGGAGGATCCACAGCCTCCTGTATTTGGCCCCAGAGCACAGCTGGGAGGCAGAGGTGCCCGTGTGCAGCTGTGCAGCCTGACGGGGAACCCTTCTTAGCCCATCCTGGCAGCTCTTCTGGAAGGCCCAGCAGACAGCAGGAAGTGGTCAGGCCTCCTCCCAGAGCCGGCCCCTGGCCTGGTGCCCATCCTTTCACTTGTTGCCGGTGAGCACAGGGCATAGCAGGTCTCTCCTCCCTTACAGAACCTTCCAGGATGCCCCACAGCCTGCAGGATGGAAGAGTCCAGACACTTCTGCCCACCTTCCAAAGTCGCCATAACCAGGTTCTACTTTTCCAGCTGCATCTCAGGCCACAGCTTTCTTTGCACTCTATCACCCCCAGACCACTTACAACTATCACCAATCACCTTGAACTCTCCTGTCTCCTGCCTTATCTCAGTTTGTTCTCAGCTCCCCAAACACCTTTCTCCTTCCTTTTTTTTTTTTTTTTTTTGTCTTGCCTCCTACATTACTTAAGAAAGGAGCTATGAACAGTTTGTTCCCTATATTCAGCTTAAAAAATTCTGGAGACCAGAGTAAGCTGAAAGCATAGTTTTTTGTGGGATGCTTTGGGTCCCAGAAACTATTTGAGAGACCTTCCTTTCTCCTTTCTAACCTCTTGTTCTTACCCTGCTGAAATCTTACCCATCCTTAAAGACTCTAAGAAGTATTATAATCAGAATTAACTTCCCTCTGGGTTCTGAAAATATTCAACTGACCATCCATCCATTTATCCATCCATCCACCCACCCATCCATCCATCCATCCATCACTCCGTGTCCTATGCTTAAAGATTAAGTATTTAATAAATACTGCTTGGACACTGCCGTCAATTAGCTGTAAGTCAGAAGGCAGATAACTAAGCAAGGAATGTTGTAAGTGCTGCCCTGGGGAAAGAGAGGTCCTCAGCAAAAGCCTCACAAGGAGATGGGACAGTCAATTCTCCTTTAATAAGTAAAGGAGATCTACGTGGATTCAACTCCACACTACATTCGGAATTAAAAGCATAGCTGTTGGTGACAAGCAAATTGTCCAGCATGCACTGTTTATCACCAGCATTATTGTGTGCCCTTAATAACTCCCCATATTAATGTTTTGCTTTATTTATTTTGCTGCATGCTTTCTTACGCATTCTCACTTGGGTCCCACGATAATCCTCTTATAGATTAAGACACTGAGGGTCAAATAGGTAAAGTGACTTGCCCACACCACACAGCTAGTAAGAGGCAGAGCTGAGACTTGAACCCAGGTGTTCTGATTATAATCCACTGGCTTTTCATTTCCATCTCAGCTGCCTCCTTTTGAACTTCTCGCTTATATCCACTGGCTCCATTTACTGCACAGCCAACACAATGGACACAGATGCTCCCTGCCTTTATAAATGTGGAAATTACAGCCTCTCACCTCTAGCTTATTGAGGTGGTCAGCCATACTTTAGCTGGGTGACCTTGGGCAAGTAACTTAACCTCTCTGGGCCTTGATTTCCTTATTTATAAAGGGGGAAATCCTTTCTCCATATATATGTTCATTAACTACTTTTAACTCCCTTTGGAGGAACTTATGATTTAATATATATATATATATATATAATTAATAAATAAAATATATACGTAATATATAAATATAAAATGATGATTTAGAGCTTGGGCTCTGGAGTCACACAGATGTAGTCACACAAATCCCAGTTCTGCCACTGACCGGCTTTGTGACTCAGAGTCACTTAACCTTTCTGTGACTCTGGTTTCATGTCAACAAAATGGGGATAATAATTGGCAACTTCCCAGGGTTTTTGAGGAGATTAAATATTACATGAAAAGAATTTAGCTCAGTGTCTGGCATTTTATTTTATTATTATTTTTAATTTTAAATATTTATTTATTTATCTTTGGCAGCATTGGGTCTTCGTTGCTGTGTGTGGGCTTTCTCTAGTTGCGGCGAGCGGGGGCTACGCTTCGTTGCGGTGCGCGGGCTTCTCACTGCGGTGGCTTCTCTTGTTTTTGAGCACGGGCTCTAGGCGTGCAGGCTTCAGTAGTTGTGGCACGTGGGTTCAGTAGTTGTGGCCTGTGGGCTCTAGAGCACAGGCTCAGTAGTCGTGGCGCACGGGCTTAGTTGCTCCGAGGCATGTGAGATCTTCCCGGACCAGGGCTCGAACCCGTGTCCCCTGCATTGGCAGGCAGATTCTTCACCACTGTGCCACCAGGGAGGTCCTTTGCTTGACTTTCTGTTTTAACATTTTACCATTCTCTCCTCCTCTCTCCTCTATCCCTAACATCTAATCATCTAGAAAAACTGTCCAACTTGTCTTGTTTTGGTTGGTCAATGAAAAGACATTATCCTATTTCTTCTTTTCTTCAATAAACATCCCCTAATAAGAGCCCCTACCACATCCCAGGTGCTGTAGCCAACAGAGCAAAAAAGACCAAGAGGGTCCCTGACCTAGGTGGGGAGGCAATGAATAATGAAATAAGTCCATATGTAATTATAACCTGGAAGTGCTCTCTGGATGACACAGCAGAGGCAGGGGAGAGCTCAGGTATCTTAGACTGAGGTCTTATGTAGATGTGGTTTGGCCCATGAGACTGCAGATGGGGTGCATTTCACATCGGGACAAAATCAGACAGTGGAGGATCCCCATTCCAAGTGTGCCCAGGTGCCTGTAGGTGTAGCGAGTGTGGGGATGGAGGAGGGCCGTGCTCAGTAGGACAGCTGGTGTGAACGGGGTCTGCTAAGTGATTGTGATGAATCACCCGGCCTCTCTGATCTGCTTAGCTTATGTAATAGGAGCAAGAAAACTGACTTCCCTCGGTCCCAGGAGGGTATGCAGAGTCCTCTGACATGAGGGAATTATTCACGTGTACCTTCATTTATTCGTAAAAGATTCCTTGAGTGCCTACCTACTCCATGCTCTGTACAAGAGGAAGATGAACCCATGGGCTCTTGAGAGGCTCATCTTAACAGCCAGGATTTATTGAGCTGTTATTATGTTTCAGGCACTTTACCCATATTAAGTCATTTTATTGTCATAAGACTCTTATGGCAACAGTTATTACTGTCCCATATTTTATAAGCATGGAAATTGAGGCACAGAGAGGCTGACTGACTTGTCCATCGTTCCCAAGAGTTTGGCCGTAATCACTACACCAGTGATTCTCATGGAGTGGCCTGGGGAACCCTGAGGGTCCCAGAGACCTTTGTTCATGGTCCAAAAGGTCAAAATAATTTTCTTTATTAGTAAGAACTTGGTTGCCTTTTTAACTCTCATTTTCTCATGAGGGCACAATGGAGTTTTCCAGAATCTACATGACTTATGATATCACAGCAAGCAGCTGGTAGAATCCCGGTATCTTCTGCAGAGATGTGCAAAAATGTAGAACAATGCCACTCTCCTCACTACTTATTTATTTATTTATTTAATAAATTTATTTATTTATTTGTTTTTTATTTTTGGCTGTGTCGGGTCTTTGTTGCTGCGCACAGGCTTTCTCTTGTTGCAGCGAGTGGGGGCTACTCTTCATTGTGGTGCGTGGGCTTCTCATTGTGGTGGCTTCTCTTGTTGCGGAGCATGGGATCTAGGCATGTGGGCTTCAGTAGTTGTGGCACGCAGGCTCAGTAGTTGTGGTGTACGGGCTTAGTTGCTCCACAGCATGTGGGACCTTCCCCAACCAGGGCCCGAACCCATGTTCCTTGCATTGGCAGGCGGATTCTTAACCACTGCACCACCAGGGAAGTCCACTAATGTTTTATCTTGAAAACATTTTTCATAAGGATACTTTTTGTGAATATGTGATGGGTTCATTGTTATTTTTAAAATAAATTACTCCAGATTGGAAGAATTAATATTGTGAAAATGATTATACTACCCAAAGCAATCTACAGATTCAATGCAATCCCTATCAAATTACCAGTGGCATTTTTTACAGAACTAGAACAAAGAATCTTTAAATTTGTATGGAGACACAGAAGACCCCGAATAGCCAAAGCAGTCTTGAGGGAAAAAAATGGAGCTGGAGGAACCAGACTCCCTGAATTCAGACTATACTACAAAGCTACAGTAATCAAGACAGTATGGTACTGGCACAAAAACAGAAATATAGATCAATGGAACAGGATAGAAAGCCCAGAGCTAAACCCACGCACCTATGGTCAACTAATCTATGACAAAGGAGGCAAGGATATACAATGGTGAAAAGACAGTCTCTTCAATAAGTGGTGCTGGGAAAACTGGACAGCTACATGTAAAAGAATGAAATTAGAACATTCCCTAACACCATTCACAAAAATAAACTCAAAATGGATTAGAGACCTAAATGTGAGACAGGACACTATAAAACTCTTAGAGGAAAACATAGGAAGAACACTCTTTGACATAAGTCACGGCAAGATCTTTTTTGATCCACCTCCTAGAGTAATGGAAATAAAAACAAAAATAAACAAATGGGACCTAATGAAACTTAAAAGCTTTTGCAAAGCAAAGGAAACTACAAACAAGACGAAAAGACAACCCTCAGAATGGGAAAAAATATTTGCAAATTAATCAATGGACAAAGGATTAATCTACAAAATATATAAACAGCTCATGCAGCTCAATATTAAAAAAACAAACAACCCAATCAAAAAATGGACAGAAGCCTTAAATAGACATTTCTCCAAAGAGGACATACAGATGGGCAAGAAGCACATGAAAAGCTGCTCAACATCACTAATTATTAGAGAAATGCAAATCAAAACTACAATGAGGTATCACCTCACACCAGTTAGAATGGGCATCATCAGAAAATCTACAAGCAACAAATGCTGGAGAGGGTGTGGAGAAAAGGGAACCCTCTTGCACTGTTGGTGGGAATGTAAATTGATACAGCCACTATGGAGGTTCCTCAAAAAACTAAAAATAGAACTACCATACGACCCAGCAATCCCACTACTGGGCATATATCCTGAGAAAACCATAATTCAAAAATACACATGCACCCCAATGTTCACAATCCCACTACTGGGCATATATCCTGAGAAAACCATAATTCAAAAATACCCATGCACCCCAATGTTCACTGCAGCACCATTTACAATAGCCAGGTCATGGAAGCAACCTAAATGCCCATCGACAGACGAATGGATAAAGAAGATGTGGTACATATATACAATGGAATATTACTCAGCCACAGAAAGGAACGAAATTCGGTTATTTGTAGAGACGTGGATGGATCTAGAGTGTCATACAGAGTGAAGTAAGTCAGAAAAAGAAAAACAAATATCACATATTAACGCATATATGTGGAATCTAGAATAATGGTACAGATGAACCGGTTTGCAGGGCAGAAATAGAGACACAGATGTAGGGAACAAAGATGTATGGACACAAAGGGGGGAAAGTTAGGGGGGGTGGTGGGATGAATTGGGAGATTGGGATTGACGTATACACACTAATATGTATAAAATGGATAACTAATAAGAACCTGCTGTATTAAAAAATAATAATAAATAATAAATAAATAAATAAATTACCCCATAAAGATTTAGAATATTCTTCTCAGTTTTAATTTCTAATAAACTAAGAGTGTAAAGGGGTCCAGAGACCAAAAAGCTTGAGAACCATTGTGCTACACTAAACAGAAATGCTCCCCAATCATTGTAACATGAGACTAATGCTCTAAGAGGCCTGTTGGAGGTGTGGTCCCAGTGCTGCTTGCCAATATCATTAGCATTATTAAGAGACAGATCCCTGGATCATGTGACATGGTGTGGCCTGTGTGAGAACCAGCCCCATCCCAAATCAATGCCTGTGATTCAGAGCGTCTGCCCTTGTGACTTGCAATATGGGAGTTAAATTTTAAAACCCTCTTTGTGTTTCTCTTTCTACAGCTTCCTCAGGGCTATGGCTTGTCTCTCTTGATCAGCCACCCATCCAGGGTCTAAGATGACTTCCCTACTCTTTGAGATGCCCCCCACCTGAGCCTTGCAAAATAAATTTTGTTTCCTACACAGCTTATATTTTACACAAGATGCTCACAAACATTCCCACTAAATTTGGTGACCATCCATCTAGTTGCTTTCACTTGATAAGGTGACAAATCAAAACTGAATAATAAAAATGATAACAACAATAATACCAGGAATTCAGTAAACATTAATGGCATGGAGACAAATGCCAAACCATGGCAGATCTGAAGAGAATTCTGTGAAAACTTTCACAAAATCCGTGTAAGTGTCCCTTGTGAGGGAGTCTGGTCTTCTGGATGACAATCTTGATATTATCTTTTAGATTATTCTCTCTACCTGGAACTCTGCAGGAAGCTTCTTGGAGGAATTCCAAAGGACGTATATTTGAAAAGAATTTCATTCCAGAGATACTAAGTTACGATCTGACACGAACATGATTCTAACTTACAGTGTTTCTATAAAGGTTTCTTCAAAAGACGAGAGCTAAGTTTTTCAGCCACACTGGTTAAATTACTACACTTGTACAGGGTGTGTTAAGTCTCTATACAGACTCACCACAGAGCATTCTATATCATGCCTGGCAACTTGGCTTCACCTGGCTCTGCTCGGAACTTTGTAACTCATTCAGAGGCTTGCCTAAGAGCTGATCTTGTTTTGGAAGCTTACGACGGCACGGTGTCAAAGGAATGAGCTTCAGACCTGACCTGAAAAAAATAGTGCAGACCACAGATTTCAGCTCCTGAATCAGGATATTCCTGTGTGATCCTGGCTGAACTGTTAGACATTCTAGAGCTTCAGCTCCTCAACTGTCAAACGGAAAAAGACATCTACGCTTCTTAGCCTTACAGCTTTGTTCTAAGGATCAAATGAGGTAAAACACTTTGAAAAACAGAAAGCTCTTGTCTCTCTCCTGAGGCCTTCGCACATGCCATTCTTACCTGGAACCAGCCCCAGCCCCGCTCTGTAGCTGCTCCTAAGCTATGGCCTTCGCACATGCCATTCTTACCTGGAACCAGCCCCAGCCCCGCTCTGTAGCTGCTCCTAAGCTATGGCCTTCGCACATGCCATTCTTACCTGGAACCAGCCCCAGCCCCGCTCTGTAGCTGCTCCTAAGCTATGGCCTTCGCACATGCCATTCTTACCTGGAACCAGCCCCAGCCCCGCTCTGTAGCTGCTCCTAAGCTATGGCTTGCTCTGGTCCAGTCATGCTGCCCTGCCCTGCAAGTCTGTCTCAGGACCCTCGTAGCTGCCATGCCCTTTGCATGGAATGCTCTTCCCTCAGGTACTGCGTGCCCGACTCCCTGATTTCCTTTAGGTCTCTGCTCAGATGTCACCTTATCAGAAAGGTCTTCTCTGGACACACTACACAAACTAACATCCAACCCCCAGGAGTTGGATGTTATTCCCCTTACACCACATCCATGTTCTTCAGAACATGTGTGCAGTTTATAGTTGTTTACCTGTTGATTATCTGACTAAAATGTCAGTTCGATGAGAACAGGGGCTGTGCTTTGTTTGCTATAACCCTAAAGGTTAGAACCTAGCATGCATGCCCTCCTCCACCAAAAAAAAAAAAAAAAAAAAAGAAGAAGAAAAATCAGCAGACAGCCATATCAGGGTACGAGACAGGGTGGGCTGGGTGGAAGAGACTCTAGTGGGGCAGACCAAATAGAGTAAAGAGGAGGCCCCATGTTCCCTCCTGCTCCGACTCCCACCTCTTGGCTTAGATGTATTAGAGCACATCCTTAGCGTAATTATGGGTATTTGGGTTGTTTACTCCTTGTTAACCACCCCCTTTGCTCACTTAATTGATCCAAAGCCTGTGGCAGGAGTAACTAAGTGTGCAGCAATCTGGCATGCGCTGAGCCGGCAGCGGTGGTGTGATCGCACAGTGAGGGCTGCACTTGCACTAACCAGGCTCTGGGTGCTCCTCGTGCAGTAATGGAGTTCACACGGGCGGCTACCGCTGCCCACAGCACCTTTGATGTCCTGGCAAACACACTTGGCGGGACTTGCTCAACCCCAGCACCTTCACTCTGGGCTTCTCACGGGGGTCTGATTGGTTGCTCAGATTCCATGCTCTCTGAGCATCCTACCCAAGTGGGCAGAGTAATTCACATCCCTGCTTCAGGGGGAATAAAACCCAAGCTGCTGCGTATGCATGGCCTGGCTTCTGCTTGCCTGGCCACCTCACCTCATAAGTCTCTCCTCCACATTCAACTCCTACTTCCTCTCTTGTACAGGTCCTGCCTCAGGCCCTTTGCACTAGCTGTTTTCCCATATCCTCACATGGCTACCTCTTCTTATCTGTGTATCAGCTTATATGAATGATTGGATGACTTTGGGCAAGTCCTGGTCTCTGAATCTCCATTTCCCCATCTGATAAATGGGTAGATGGAGTCAAGGTCTATGTTCCTCTCTAAAACACATGTCTGAGCGCTGTGCTAGTCATCTAATGAGGCCACAAAAATTTCTGGAGACTTTACTGTGTACTGGGTTCTAGGGGTTAGGTAGATAGTGGTGAAAAAAGAAGATAGAAATCCTGCCCTAAAGGGGCATACGTTCTAGTGGGAAGAGATTGACAGACCATAAACATAGAAACAGATAAATAAGATAACTTCAGTTATTGTAAGTGCTGTGACAATAAAAATAGAAGAATATGATGGAGAATGAGTGATGGGGGTGGGCTTCAGTTAAAGTAGTCAAAAAAAAAAAAGTAGTCAAGGAGGGCCTCTTTGAGGTGATGACTTTTGAGTTGAGACCTAGACAACTCCCAGTTGAGCTGGGATGAACATTCCAAGAAGGAGCAGTAATTTCAGGGACCCAGAGAAAGGAACAAAGTGTCATCTTCTAGGAGTAGGAAGAAGCAGGGAAGATGACCAGTAGGTAGGAGACAGAGTATGAAGGTTTTGTCTAGGGGCCGTGGTGCCTCTACACCTCTATGCGTTTCATGCTAAGGGCCACGGGATGTCCGTGGAGGATTTTGGGAGAAGAGTGACTTACATCTTACAGCAAATCATTCTAACTGCTCCTCTGAGAACAGACTACAGCAGGGAGGCAAGAGTGGAGGCGGGGGAACGGCCATCTAGGGGATAAAAGGAAGCAACAACGGAACTCCCTGGTGGTCCAGTGGTTAAGACTCCACACTTCCAATGCAGGGGGCGCGGGTTCAATCCCTGGTCAGGGAACTAAGATCCCACAAGCACACGGCCAAAAAAAAAAAAAAAAAAAAAGGCAGCATCAACATCTGGGTCAAGGACAGAGAGGCTGGTCAAATTTGGGGTGTGTGTTTTGGAGGTAGAGCTGGGAGTGCTCACTGATGGTCTGGATATGCTCGTGAGAGAGGGAGAGGCATGTGGGATACAGTTAACACATGTCTGATGAATAATAAACATAGCTCTGTGATCCCTCCGGGATGCAAGTTTGCCAGAGACAAACTCACCTCATTGGGGTTTAGGCACATCTAAAATGACAGAGTGATCTTTGTATTTCCCACTTGTCATTGTCCTCGAGGGCAGGAACCATGTGGGTTTTGTTGCTTTACCCGGGGTACCTAGCACAATGCCAGGCACAGAATGGCACTTATAATAGTTACAAATAGCCCCTGGAGCGTCTATCTTCCAGCGACTTCACAGGGAGCCTGGGCCAAGAAGGCATTCCTGGGCTCACAGCCACATGATACCTCATAGTCCTATCGGTCCCTTGATTAACCAATTCCAGCAGGCGAGGCAACCCTGCCACATAACCACTGCCAAACACAGATCACCCAGAGCCCTCTTCCTGTCCCAGGCTCCCAATTTTGATGCAATCTGGCTACTTTCCCAGCTCAAAAATATGCCCACTGCTTAAAAGTCACCAATAGCCTGGACCCCCAACTTCCTTCTTCCCCTGTGCGTCACATACACATTCACAGAGGCCTTTGAGAGATCCGAGAGACTGTTTCATACTAAGGGTGGAATTTCAACTGTATGGGGGAAATGTTAGGGGCAGGGGTACTTTGGGGAAGGGGTGATCTGTATTAATCCAGGCTTCTTTTGGCTAAGGAGCACCCCACTTTGTCTATGACTGGGGCTGGTACAGGAAAAATATACTCCTTTTTCTGAAGGTCCCCCCAAGATACCTCCAGAGGGGGGAGAGGGCTGCCCCAGAGAGCTTCTCAGGGAAGAAACTCCAACCCTTGCATTCTTGGCTCAGCCTGACTATGCAGGCTTCGCCCTGTTCCAGGGCTAATAAGAAAGCACAGCCCCAAGGCACTGGGGCTTTGTATTAAATTTTTAATAGCCACAGTGGGTTTGATCCCATACTCCTGGGAGAATTAGTCACTGCAAGTTCAGGTGAGGAATTTATGGACAGGCCTCAACAATCTGCTTCTAATTTGGGGATGGAAATTCTTTGATTCAAGAATCCCAAGAGGCAATATGGTATAGACAAGGAGGCCTGGGTTCCTACTGTTCACAAATTTGATTAATCCATGTGTCTGGTATTGTGCTACTCCAAGCTCCTTCCTATGAGTCTAAAGCTGTGTGATCTTGGGCAAGTTCCTCCCCATCTCTGGGCCTCGGCCTCCTGACTTGCAAATGATAGTGTGGGACTCTTCCCAGCTCTGATGCCCTGTGTCTGGGTCTGTGAAGGACGAATGGCATTTCCAGCTGCAGCTGCTCTCTGGGAGGCCTCCCTTATGGAAAGTTGGCTTTGGAGGCAGAGCAATTCCTAGATGCCCCAGCATGCCCTACCGTGCAACCCTGCTTGCCCTCCTGCTGCCTGGGGAGGCATGGGAGGGGTTAAAGTTGGTTCAGCCAGGCAGGGAAAGACTCACTCAATCCCCTCCCTCTTCAGGTCCTCCCCTCTTTTTGTTCTCAGGGATTTGCTCAGCTTGCTGAGGTTAGGTAAGCCTTCCTGCTGGGCCAGGAGCCATGCCCCTCTGCCTCTCTGCTGCTGTGTGAGAGAGCTGAACTGTAGCAACTTGCCCTAGCTCTTCCCCCAGGCAAGAAATCTGAAGCTACCGCAAGGGGTGGAGAAATCTTGGAACCTGAGATAGTGATTCCCGCTGGAGCCAGAAGTGGCTTTAGAGATTATTGAGTCCAACTAACTCCTTTCGCAGATGGGGAAACTGAGGCCCAGAGAGGGGGACTTTTCTTAGGTTCACCTAGAGAGTGAGGGACAGACTCAAATGCAGGTTCCCAGACTCCCAAGCCACTGGGCTCATTTCTGGAGTTTGGTGACAGTCTTTGGGGCTGAAGGTGTCATGAATAGGTCATGTCGGGGTGGGGGGGGGCAGGCAGAAGGAAAGCAGAGGGGGCATGATTCCAGGTGTCATGAAAGCAGGAAAAAGGGCCTGACTCTTTGTTGATGCTTCTTGGAGCTGCCTTCTTGACACTTATCCCTGCCTCTACCAGGTTGCTCCAGGCACCCCAAATGTCTACCCCTCCAATCCTCAGATTGCAGTATACAGGTGTGTTTTTACTAAGAACCCGGTTTGGATGGAGGTTCCTTTGTTTACGGCCCAGTTTTGTAAACAGACCCCTGCCTCAAGCCCCAGCTTCTCTTCTTATTAGCTGTGTGACCCTGGGCAAGTTGTTTAACTCTTCTGACCCTGAGCTACCTGTCTGAAAAATGGTGGTGCTAATAGTTCTTTCTTCATAGCATTGATGAGAAATGAACAAGATAATGTAGGGCCAGGCATAAAGTAAGTGCTGGAGAAATCACAGCGGTTACTATCACTCCTCAGCTTCCTTCTCTTCTCTAGAATGGACCTATTTCTGGTCCTGCCCTCCTCACAGGATAGTGTGAAGCTCTAATAAGACAATGGAGATAAAGAAGCTTTATAAGGACAATATGCAACCAGTGGTCTCTCTTGGTGGTCCCTCTGGCTAGATTGTCCCCTGGCTCTGGACAATCCCTGGGTTGACCAGTTGTCAGTCGGCTCAGGAGGTGGTGTAGGGGAAACACCAGGAAGCCAGATGCACTGGGATTCATCCTAATCACCTGTGAGTTAAATGGCTCTCTCAGATAGTTATGCCCACTGCAAAATGGGACAAGAATCCCTGCATTTCCTAATTCATAGGTCTATGGTAAAACTGCAAAGCTTTAGGCCTGCTCTGCATTCATTCCCCCTTCCTCTGGTTCCACATCTGATTTTCATGAAGGGTCCAGTCGACTCTAACCTTCAATTTTAACCAGTGGTTTTGGGGCAGATGACCCAACCTTTGCTCCAGGGTTGGGGCTGAGACATGGCCTTGCCAATCAGAGCCCTGAATTCCCTATGGTCACCATGACTGGCTCGGGAATGGGCCTGTGACCCAATCACAGCCAACCAACTTTCACCCTGGAACTTCTGCTTGTAGTGACAGGGAGAAATGACTCACTCTCTTTTCTGCTAGACCAGAGGTGGGGTGAATGAGAGCTTGGAGCTCCCAGGCACCATCAGGTGAGGAGAATTTACCTGATTATTAAGCAAATACAAAAGAAAAAAAAAAAAAAACAGAAAGTGGAGAAGGGCAGTCTTCTGCTAATGCTGTTTGCACATTTGGCCCCAGACTTACCTAAAGCCAAACTATTCCTGGGCTTCTCAGGAAAATGAGTCAATTAATTTCTTTTATTATTTCCCTTCCTTCTTTCTTTCCTTTTTCTTTCTATTAATTTTTCTATCTATCCATTTCTTGATTTTTGCTTAAGCCAGTCTAATTTTGGTTTCTGTCATTTTCAATCAAAATTTCCTAATTGAGACCAAAAAAAGAACGATGATAGTTACTGGGATAAACAATGTTAGCTGCTGACCCAATATCTATTTTTCCCTCTTCTTCACTAACAGAACCCTGGATAGAGGTTGGGAACAGGGAGAGATGGCGTGGTAAGTCCCAGGAGTGATGTTTGGTCTAAGCTAATCATGACACCCCTGTTTCATGTTTTTCAGAATCCCTTGTACTGACAGTGGTCACGTGACCCAGTTCTAGACCATGAAACAAGGAGAAATCTGCCGGGAAAGGAAACACAGGGAAAACAGACATAGCCAGCATCACTCTATCTCCCTCTTCCTGACTTGAAAGAGGATGTGATGGCTGGAATTGCAGCAGCTGCATTGTGACCATGAGGCAGAGGCCAAAAGAACTGCAATGACACCAGTCCTGACATAATTGAGCCACTGAACTAATGCCAAGAGATCTCTACCTGTGTTTTTCTTGTAATAAAAACAAAGACCTATTTGTTTAGGATACTGTTAGTTGAATTTTCTGTTACTTGCAGCTTGAAGCATAGGAACGAGTCATCTTAGTCATGCAGAACTCAAGCAGCTACCCAGCAATGTCACTGACCCAAAACTCAGACAGGAATACTAGTTAAGAATAAAACAAATAACCCTTATTGAGTAGCTACTATTGCCAGGCAGTGTATAAAGTGCTTTTATTACATATAACTTTACATTTAGTTGCAGTAACCTTACAAGGCAGATACTATTATTCATCCCATTTTATAGATCAGAGCTGTAGAAATATCTTTTTAGGCTCACATGGCTAATACATGCTGGAAAAAAACGGCTTCTGAGTAGCCACAATAAATTCTACCATGTATTTCACTCTTAGGAGAGCCCCTTGCTTAGACAATATATGTTCTCATTTTCTACACAACGTAGATGTGCAGTTATCAAACAGATTCACTGTTGTAAATAGAGCAAGAAGGGCCCCTAAAATAAGTGTCAGCTGATACTTCTGCAATGAACAAAGAAAAAATATGAAAAAGAAAAGCCTGGGAACTTCCCTGGTGGTGCAGTGGTTAAGAATCAGCCTGCCAATGCAGGGAACACGGGTTCGAGCCCTGGTCCGGGAAGATCCCACATACCGCAGAGCAACTAAGCCCGTGTGGCACAACTACTGAGCCTGCGCTCTAGAGCCTGCAAGCCACAACTACTCAGCCCATGCACCACAACTACTGAAGCCCACGCACCGCAACTACTGAGCCCATGTGCTGCAACTACTGAGCCTGTGTACTTAGAGCCCATGCTCTGCAACAAGAGAAGCCACCACAATAAGAAGCCCGTGCACTGCAACGAAGAGTAGCCCCTGCTCACCGCAACTAGAGAAAGCCCACACACAGCAACCATGACCCAATGCAGCCAAAAACAAATTAAAAAAAAAAGAAGAAAAGCCTGGCTCTTGCAATGCAGGGGCAAATAGCCTAACATACCTTCCCAGCCCTTGAAGACATTCCAGCATTAACACTCAATTCAATCATTAATGTTTTATAATGGCCCTGAGTCATCAAGTAAAGATGAAGTCAAGCTTAGCCTCTTGTTTGGGAAGGCAGGGAAGCAGTAATACTGTACAACTAGGGAAGGTTCCCACCTGAAATACTTAAATGAAGGTTGTAGCATGTTAATCAGCAATACCTTTCCCCTCGCCCCCCCCACCCCAACTCTCCCTGGAAAAATCAACTCACAGAATGCTTCCACCCCCAGAGGCCCAGAGGCCAAGGTGGTAGAGGACTGCATTTTTCATCACCAGTTTCCCAAAATGTTCCCTTCCCAAGCCTATAAATGTCAACCAGTGGGCTTCTAGCAAAGGGGATCTTAATTATAATGCCTGGGGATTACCAATGGGCACTCACAGCAGAGAACACAGCAACAGCGTGAAGACTCAAAGAGCAGGACTTGGTTGGGACCTCGGTTCACAGCCTGAGCTGGGATCAGGGGAAGTTGTACAAGGAGTGGGAGAAGGATCTGAGAGAGGCAATTAAATCAATCCAATGTCAGGATAGACAGGGGTCACTGAGCAAAGGTGTTGAAGGTAAAAACCACACCATGCTGGACTTCCCTGGCCGTCCAGTGGTTAAGACTCCGTGCTTCCACTGCAGGGGGCGCGGCACTGCCAAAAAACAAACAAACAAACAAACAAACACCACACCATGCTGAGACTGGATGTGGCCTCTGATGTCCGTTAAGTCCAACTTGCTCTTTTAACAGGGCAACTGAGGTGCAGAGAGGGAAAGAGACTTACTCAAGGTCACACAGCAAGGTGATAGCAGAGCTCAGAGCTTTGTTTCCTGACTTTTGACCAGGGCAGAAGGGGACAATGGACAAAAGTCTGAGGGTTGGAGAGGTCAGCTGACACTTGTGTCCTGAGCTAGGAATGGGATCAACCTGGCTGAAGTCCCTCTCGCATCCCCCTGTTTGGGACTTCTGGAGCTTCTCAGGGAGCTGGGCCAGGTGGGAGCCTCTCTGAGATATTAATTCAACAAATGGTATTGAGTATCTATTATGTTCCCACAACAGTGAGAAAAACAGGAAGTGGTGCCTGTCCTCAAGGGGCTAACAGTCAAATGCGGTGGTTGAGATTACCGGTTGTGGGATCATATGGCAGGAGCCAAGCTTGGGGTCTCTTGCTTGCTGCACTAAGACAGGTCACAGAGGGAAAAACAGACATGTAGATCCACACAACAGAGACACACCGGCACAGGTGCAGAGTGACCTACACATTCACACACAGACGTAGACACTGCACGCAGAGACACAAACACATAGATGGGTGTATAGACAGGTGTGCCCAGAGACACACACGAACCTATCACACGCAGACACATGCACACATGCACACATGTACACACATGAACACACACACAGAGCCTTCTCATTCCCCCATAAGCATACTGCAGCAACTCGAGAGATGACATCTACATATTTTCCTGGAAAAAACAGACTTCTTCAATGCTGCCTGACCCAACACCAGGGGTGCTTGGTTCTCCATCCCCCCCCACCTCCCTGGCTGCTACAGGTATTTGCTGAGTAGAGGCTGGAAACCAAGCCACTCCTGCCTGATTCACTCCTCTCGGGCCGCAGAGCTTCCTCTTGCCTGCTCACAGCCGCTCCCCAGGGCTCTCAGCACCTCGACTTCTGCCCCTGACTCATCCTGCCTTAGCACAGTACACAGGCCTGTGGTTTGCTCAAGTCAGGGCACAACCCAAGGTGGGGATGGGGTGATCTTGGCGGGGGTTGGGGGTCATTATTAGGTAAGGGCCCAGGAGGAGGTAAGGGTGTGGGCTGTGTGCTCACAGGGAGTACAAGGCGTGGGTACCAATCAGTCCTGCTGGAAAGCCGGCTAATGGGGCAGGGAGGGGGACCTAGCAGTAACCTCAGGATCATCTGCAGTTAGGATACCCCTCACGCTGGAGCTACGGGACCCTGCCCTGCCCCTCGTCCAGTGGCATTCTTCGCTTGGGGCCAAGAGTCTGTGGGGCCAAGGGGATGGCTCACCCCAAGCCTGTGACCCCTCGCGCCCAGTTCCCTCTGCGTCAGGCCTCTGCCAGGTGCCTTTCTCCAAGGGCTGGCAGTGCATCCCTAGGGAGATCTAAGCAGGGGCCACGTTGGTGCTGTTTGCTGGGCAGGAGTTAGGGTGGTGTGGGTGGACCTTGGGCTGGGAGGTGTAAGCATCTTCCTTGTTCGGAGGGAACAGGTAAGAAGGGAAGGCAGGTGGGCTGGAGCCACGGGGCCTTGCATTTGGACTCTTGCTTGTCGCTCCACACTATTAAGGGTGCACCTGAAGTTGGTCGCTCCTGGTTCAGGGATGTGGAGGCCTCCCAGAAGGGGTACACCAGGCTGAATTTCTATTCTAGAAGCAAGAAGCATGAAGCTGAATGTCAGAGAACCTGGGTTCTGGCCAAGTTCTGCCTAAGTGTTCCACTGGATAGGAGTAGAGGCTCTGGGGTCAGCTATTCTGGGGATTTCTAGCTGGGTGACCCCAGTCAAGATCCCCTCCACGAGCCTCAGTTTCCTTCTTTGTCACGTGAAACCAATAATTGTCTCTACCTCGTGCTGACTGATTAGCATGACCATCTGTGACCTTGATAAGTCCCTTGCTTTCTCTGAGTCTCAATTCTCTTTCAGGAAAGGGGGAGGGGTTGATGATGCTAAATTCAATGATCTTTAAAGTTCCTTCAGACGCTCTTAGTTCAGGATTAGGCCCCAGGGAGATGCGTCTCAGTGCCCTGAACGCCCCCCTGACAGAGAACAGCAAGCACACAGGATGTTCTCCAGCACCAGCTCTCTGCTCTAACAGATGGTTTGAAACTGCAGAGCCTCATCAAAGGGCTCAGAGAGGAAAGTGGTTCTCAGAGAATCATACTCCCCACCCCAGGGCCTTTGCACATGTTCATTCCTTTGCTGAGAACACTTGTTGTCTTCCACTTCTTACCAGTTAACTTCCACTTAGGTTTCAGGTTTTAGATCAAGTAACCTTCCTCAGGAAAGTTCAGACCCTCTGTTATAGGTTCTCCTTGTTCTTTGGATCTATTCCCATCTATAATCATATATCTATGCAGGTGACGTTAGATGTCACTTCCTCTAAGGCCTTCCTTTCAACCCTGTCAACGTCTAGTGCCCTCCTGCCATGCTCCCAAAGCACCTGCACTTTGCGTTTCACCTTTCATCTTGGAATTCTTTGTATTTCATCTTTGAGGAGTGGATGAAATGTCATCTCGTCATGGAGGCACCGGATCGAGACAGGCTGCCCTGCCGCATGTTCCCCTAGAGCTTCTTACTCTCCTTTCACAAAATGCACTGCACCTGTCAAACTTGTCATGACTTACTGAATGTCTGTCTTCTCTCACCAGAACAGGAACTTCCTGAGGCAGGAACACACTTGTCCTCTGCACAGCTGTATCCCTAACATATAGAACAGTGCTTAGCACATTGAAAGAATTAGAGCAATATGCCTACCCTTTCCCCTCTGCAAACAAACACACACACGCACACACGCAGACCTGCTTGTATCCTCAGTGTCTATGACAGTGCCTGGCACAAGGTAAAATTCTCAGTGAGCACTTGTTGAATGAATGAATGAATGAATGATTCTTTATTGGATTAGAAGCTCTGGGAGCCAGGGATCATGTCTTCAATGATGTTGTTTTCCATCTCCTTGTGAAAATGGGATCAAATGAGATCCCCAGAGAAATGTCCCTGTTATAGAATCAGATCTCCTGGCTTCCACTCCATGCAGACACATCAGGGCCTCCATTTCCTCACTTCTCGACTGTTTACAACCTGCCCCATTCTCCCATCTGGTCCCAACCTCTCTTTCCAATCTTAATTTCCACAATCTCCCCTCAACCTTGGGTCTCAGCCATGGGGCCCCTCCCATGGTTCCCTGAAGCCCCCTGGTTTTCTCCATTGTCCAATAGCTACCATGGAGACCCTCATGAGAGAAAAGGTGCACAAGTTCAATGGCATAGGGGGAAACTTCATTGAAACAGTGATATTTGATGCTGGCCTTGAAGGGTAGCTATCTAGCTAGCCAGGCTGAGACTGAGGGGTGGAGTAGAAAAGAGCAAGGGAGGAAAGGTATTTCAGGCAGAGAGAATGGTCAGCAAAAGCTCAAGGCAGAACCAGCTGAAATGCCCGGCAATGTGGCTACTCCCCTAAGGACACTGGGGTCCAGCATTAAGGGGGTAGCAGAATGATTGACAGGGGCTGGAAGAGAACCCGAACCTCGTAGCGTTTTAGAAAAAAGTAGTATTATCATCAGCAATAGAAACACTAAGATGTGACCTTTCCTTTTAAAGAGTCCATTGTGTAACCGTCCATGGGACCTTGCCTTCCTTAGGCCTCAGTCTCCTGATCTATCAGATGAATGTTTTGGTTGAGGCGATCCCTCCAACTCTTTCCAGCTCTGAAGTCCTGTGACTGAAACTAAAGTCTTCTCTTGGCTTCTCATTCCTGTTTTGGGCCAGCCCCAGGACTTGTGACCAGATATGAGGTCAGTCTTGCAGATTTCAAGACAAATGAGGGCTCAGTCTGTGCAGCTGGTGCCCATTTCCTGTGCCCAGGGTTTTGCTCTTGTGCTTTGTGCAGCCGGCTGTCATCACGTCCATGGTGTCACCTGCTCCTACCAGCCTTTCATCCTCAGGGATCCTGGAGCATCCCTGGAACTTGGCCAGGGGGAAGGTGGCACAGCAGGTAAGGGAGGGTAGGTGGGCAAGAGGGATCCTACAGAGGGCTGGCAGGGCATTGCGGACACCCTGATGGTCCTTGGCTCGATGGCCAGGCTTCCGTCTTTTTTTCCTATACCCACATATGTTTTTTGCAGCCAATAGATTTTGGAATGAGTCAGACCTGGCTTTGAATTCTCTCTTCTTGCCACTTATTAGCTGTAGGCATTTGGCCTAGTTTAGTTGTCTGTTTACTACTTATTTCATTTGTCCATTAGCTCAATTTGCTTGTCGATGCATCCATGCGTGCATTCTTCAATAAATGTTTATTGAATGCCTACTATGTGCCCACTCAATGCAAGTGATGCAGTGGTCAACAAGCTGACTCTGTCACTGCCCTCATGACAGTGTGACAGGAGTGTTGGCCTGTGTGTCCAACACAATAGCCACTAACCATCCATGGCCGTAGAGCACTTGAAATCTGCTTACTAAGATTAAGGAACTGAATTTTTAATTTTATTTACTTTTTATTAATTTAAACTTAAAAGCAGGTACTTCGTTCACTTTTAAGTATGTTTGATATAACTCAGGAATGTGAAGCTACTTTTTCAAATGTAAATTTTGTGAAATCTAAACACAGCTCAAACAGCGCTGATGAAAATTTAGCATTTGAATCAAGATGTGCTGGACAGCTATAAGAACACATTGGATTTTAAAGTGTTAGTAAGGAAAAAAAGAATGGAAAAATATCCCACTAGTAAATGTTTAAATGTTGATTAATGTTGGAGAGGATAGCATTTGTGATATATTGAGTTAAATAAAAGTATATTACCAAAATGAATTTCATCTGCTTCTTTTTACCTTTTTAATGTGGCTCCTGGAAATTTTACATCACATATGCAGCTCACATGGTATTTCTCTTTTTTTAAAAACAAATTTTATTTATTTATTTATTTACTTTTGGGCTGCCTCGGGTCTTCGTTGGTGTTCGTGGACTTTCTCTAGTTGTGGCGAGCGGGGGCTGTTCTTCGTTGTGGTGCGCGGGCTTCTCATTGTGGTGGCTTCTCTGGTTGCGGAGCACGGGCTCTAGGTGCGCGGGCTTCAGTAGTTGTGGCACGCGGGCTCAGTAGTTGTGGCTCGCGGGCTCTAGAGCGCAGGCTCAGTAGTTGTGGCACACGGGCTTAGTTGCTCCGCGGCATGTGGGATCTTCCCAGATCACGGCTTGAACCCGTGTTCCCTGCATTGGCAGGCGGATTCTTAACCACTGTGCCACCCGGGAAGCCCTCACATGGTATTTCTATTGGACAGTGCTGTGTTAGGCAATTAAGCAATGTGACATAAACTGACAAGATTGTGGTGAGCATTAAATGAGATTCATTTAAAGTGCTTAGTTCAGGGTAAGTACTCAGTCAATATTAGCTACTTCCGAACATCAGACATTGGGCAGTACCCCCGCATCACTGCTTTCCCTCATCTTGACACTGGTGCCTTCTTGGGGCCAAGATCTGGTTCCCCTAGTGGAGGGTGACTTTTTTCCCAGGAGTCTCTTGGGCCTTTCCTGCAAACAGGGTCTTCCAGATCCCACCTCTCAGCCCTTCAGACACTCTAAGACGTACCTGTTACACCAAGGCCCCACTTGATGCCCTCTCTGTCTTCCATTTTCCTCCCCAGGAGTGCACACTCTCTGCCCTACCTCTAAATCTGACCCACTCTCCAGAACTTTCCAAGTCACTTTCGGATCTCATAGATTGATAAAATTCCCCACAATTTTGCGGGCCCAGTACAGGATTTCTTTTCTTTTCTTTTTTTTTATTTTTGGCTAAATAAGGTCTTTAAAAATTACTGTCTTCTATCACTTTATTTCATAAAAGAAAGAACACTTCTAAAAATGAGACCTTTTTTGGGTAGAATTTGACAAACTAATTCCAGAATTTATATGGAAATGCCAGGGACTCAGAAAAGCCAAAACAATCTTGAAAAAGAAGAGCAAAGTTGAAGGACTCATACTTCTCCATTTCAAAACTTACTACAAAACCATAGTAATCAAGACTATGTGGTACAGGCAGAAGGACAGGCATATAGGTCAATGGAAGAAAACTGAGAGCCCAGAGATAAACCCTTACATTTATGGTCAACTGATTTTGATAAGGGCACTGAGACAATTCAATATGGACATAATAGTCTTTTCAGCAAACGGTGCTGGTATAATTGGATACACAACGCAAAAGAATGAATCTGGACCCTTATATATCATCATATAGGAAACAGCTCAACATGGACCATAGACCTAAATTAAAGCGCTATAAACTCTTAGAAAATACAGGTGTGAATCTTTGCAACACTGGATTAGGCAATGATTTACTAGATATAACACCTAAAGCATAAGCAATAAAAGAAAAAAACTGATAAACTGGAGATCAAAATTTAAAACTTTTGTGTTTTAAATGACACCATCAAACAAGTGAAAGGACAACTCACAAAATGGGAAAAAAAATTTGTAAATTGTATATCCAATAAGGGACTTTTATCCAGAATATATAAAGAACTCTTACAACTCAACAACATAAAGACAAACAACCTAATTCTAAAATGGGTAAAGGATTTGAATAGACATTTCTCCAAAAAAGATACACAAATGGTCAATAAGCATATGAAGAGGTGCTCAACATCCTTAGTCATTAGGGAAATGCAAATCAAAACTCCAGGGCGATACCATTTCACACCTACTAGGTTGGCTATAATCAAGAAGGCAAATAATAGCAAGTGTTGGCAAGGACATAGAGAAACTGGAAACTTTATACACTGCTGGTGGGAATGCAAAATGGCCGCTTTGGGAAACAGTTTGGCAGTTCTGCAAAATGCTAAGGATACAGTTACCATATGATCCAGCCATTCTACCCAAGAGAAATGAAAACATATGTCAAAAAAGAAAACCCCACCCCATATACATATGTGCATAGCAGCATTATTCCTAATTCCTAAAAAAAAGTAGAAAAAGCCCAAATGTCCATCAACTGGTGAAGGGATAAACAAAGTGGGGTACACCCATACAATGGAATTTTATTTAGCCACAGAAAGGAATGAAGTACTAATACATGCTACCACATGAATGAACCTCAAAACCATTATGCTCAGTGAAAGAAGCCAGGAACAAAAGAACACATATGATTCCATTTATTTGAAATGTCCGGATTAGGCAAATCTATAGAGGCAGAAAATAGATTAGAGGTTGGCAGGGGCTGGAGGTGAGGCATGGGGATTGGGGAGTGACTACTAATGGGTATGAAATTTGGGGGTGGGGGTGATGAAAAGATTCTCAAATTATATTAGGGCAATCGTTGCATAACGCTGTAAATAAACAAAAAGCCATTGATTTGTACACTTTAAATGGGTGAATTTTATGGCATGTAAATTGCATCTCAATAAAGCCATTGAACATAAAAGTCAGCCCTAGGACTGATGGCATATTGGTTAAGAGGGCAGAGCTCTGTGTCCCAAGGGCCTCAGCCTGTCTCAGCTCTGCCACTTTTCAGCTGTGGGACCGCAGAGAAATTAGTTGACTGTGCTAAGCCTCAACTTTCTCAATTATATGGGGGGGCGTGGTGAGGATTAAACAAGAACATTTGTGTAAAAAGTCCAGGACACAGCCAGTGCTCAACAATCACCAGGCGTTTTTGTTCTTAGATAGGTTTTCATCTCTGATTCAAGTACAGTCCTTTAAATGAAATAAAGTAAAATTTCTGAAAATCTCACTGGCTTATCCTTCTTCTTCTCATTTTGTAAAAACTAACGAACGCCTCTTTACCAGCCAGCATCTCCCCCGACCCCCCAGGTAGCAGGGTGCTCTCACCCACAGCTGCATCCCTCTCTTGGAGAAGGAGACTGCCAGGGCGGGAAGATCTTTAGGGATCATTTACTCCAGTCCTTTCCAAACATGTTTTAGAAATGGAATCAGTCTTCACATGAAATTAAAACACTAATAACCACGATAGTAGCTAACGATTATCGAGCCTTTACCATAAGCCAAATTCCATGTGAAGCATCTCAGGTGCGTTATCTCTTTCAACAACCCTCAGGGTACTCAAGGTCTGTTAGTAAGAAGCAGTCCTCAACTCAAGAACTTATTAGTTTAATACAAAACACCTGTACTCTGAATCGGGGGCCGGTTAAAAGGGGCCTGACCACAAGCCTTTGCCTCCTAGCTCAGATCCTAGACGGTACTTAACAGCTCAGAGTCTCCGTTTCCTCATCTATAAAATATATATGCTCATGATACAAATACCATGCAGGGTAACTGCAGTAAGCACTCTGCACACATTAGCACACGTAATCAACCAACATCGTGGGAGGGTTCAGTGTTTATTTTCATTATTACTACACATACTTCCTCATGAGGAAACCCAGAGTGTGAAACAGATTAAAGTAGGCGGTTCTGGTTGAAAAGAGTGAGGGCCCCACTTCTATCCGTCCTATCTTCTGCTGCCCCTGCCCCCAAGGCAGCCTTAAAAACCTCTCTTTGGGACCCGAGGGTTTCTTGAAGCATAATTTGAAACTATGCTTCTTACCACATCCTCGTTAATTGCACAGATGAGACACCTGAGGCCCAGAGAGGGCAGGATACCCACGCAAGTTCACACGGTCACTTGGGGCAGAGATAGGACTACAACCCTGGCTTCCTGGCTCCCGACCCAGTTGTTGCTGAGGCAGTTGAGGTCCCCAGGTCTCCCTGCTGCCTCAGAGGAGGTTGTGTGGCTGCCAGAATTCCCAGGTTGGGCTCCCTCCCCTCCCCCAGTCTCAGGGATAATCCTTTAAAGAATTAAGTGCCGCAATGACGGGGCTGAGGCGGAGGTTTTGTTACTTTTTGGGAACCGTCGGGCATCTTGCAGGGTCTCATTTACTGTCAGTTGAGTACGCAGAGAGAAACCCTCTCGCTTTCCACATCTCCATCAGAATTTCCTCCCAACCACCTTCCCCTTCAATTCACGGCAACTCCCCCCCGCCCCCCCGACACCTCCTCTCCTGGCGCTCCCAGCTAGCGCACCAAATCGCACCAAACAAGCAAAAACCAGAGCAAAACCCCAAGCAATAAATAGTCTCAAGCTACCTTCTAGCGTACGGTTCTCCTGTTCAGAGTGGAGGAAGGAGTTGAGTCTTGGAGGAAGCACAAAACAAGGCCTGGCTGCTGCTTTTCCTTCCGCCTGGAATGTTCCCCTCTGACCTGTGTGGCTGGCTTCTCATCACTCTGGGTCCCCTCAGGGGTCATCTGTTCAGAGCGGCCTTTGCCGGCCACCCCGCCGGCGTGATGCCGAACCACTCTGGCCCTTCCTCTGCTTTATTTTCTTGAGCGCTCACAGTTAGCTCCCATCATCCAATTGATTGATTTGCTAATGTGTTAATTCTGTCTTCTCCCGCAGTGGAAGCTCCGGCAGGCAGGAAACGTGTCTATCTCACTCACTTACTGCAGGCCCAGCACCTAGAGCAGTGATTGGCATCTGGTAGGGGCTCCACAATACGTGTTAAGTGAACGACAGGAGGAAGGAATGGGAGAGCAAAGTGCAAAGAAGTGGGAGTTGGGAAAGGATTCTAGTTCCACGTCCATCACTAACTTGCAGTGGGAACTTGGGCAAGTTTCATAGCCTCTCTGGTTAACCTCCTTTTCTTCAATTGCAAAATTAAAGAATTAGAGTTAGCAACTCTTTCAGCTGTGTGCTCACATCTCTCTATAATGATTTTCACATTGAAGTATAATCTTGTCTCCAGACATCTGTCTCACCCACTAAGCTCTATGTTCCTTGGGGGCAGAGACCAAGTTTTAGTTTCCAGTCTAACCTAGCACAGTACTAAACATACAGGGGAGCTAACAGTGTTGGGTGAGTGGATGGATGGATGGATGGATGGATGAAAGGCTCTCAGAAGTTCCTGCCAGGCCTCGAGACTTAGGGTTCTAGGGTTCCTGTAAGCATGGGCAATTAAAAGAGGAAGTAGGTATCCAGGTCTTTGTCTCCTTTGGTGTCTTAGCTTGGATGTCCTCCTCAGAGTCTTCCCAAATCCATTGCCGGGGGGTTCAGGCTGTTCCTCCTCTCCCAATCCCTAAGGCAGAGAACTATCTGCCCCACCGGAGGTAAGACTGTGGAAGGAGTGGTACAAAGGTGGCATATGACACTGTCTCATTAAAGAGTACAGACAGGGCAAATTATCTCATTATCCAGACAGCACAGCCTGTAAAGGTGACACAGCAACAATCCCGTGGACTGGGGGGACCTAGAGCACAGGCTGGCACACTTTTTCTGCAAAGAGCTGGACAGTAACTATTGATATTTTAGGCTCTGTGGGCCATACTGTCTCTGACGTAACTCCTCAACTCTGCCATTGTATCATGAGAGCAGCCATAGACGGTACCTAAATGAGTGAGCATGGCTGTGTTCCCATAAAACTAGGTATGGACACTGAGATTTGAATTTCTTTTAATTTTCACGTATCACAGAATATTATGCTTGATTTGATTTTTTTCAATTATTTACAAATCTAACACCCACTCTTAGCTTGCAGGCAGTACAATGGGCTGCACTGGCCCATGGGCCATAGTTTACTTGCCCTTGACCTAGAAGGGAGAGGACAGGGTTAGGTGGCCTATCTGGTGGTGCTTTCTGGAGGAGGGACCTAGAAGCCAGGGAAGGAGCTGGCTAGGAGAGCAGTGGCGGTTCAAGTCCAAGGTGAGCTAGCAGGGCACACGCTCAGCTGCTAGCAGAGGCCAGGGAGACCTAGGGCATGAGAGAGGCCAGCCGGGAGGGACTGGGGGAACTCACGTACCTGTGTCCCATCGAAAATCTGCAGCATCTGAGCTCCAGTCCTTTGCTGCCAACATGCCCATTTTTCAGATCAACCAACATTTCAGGAGAAGCCTGGATTTAAAAAAACTCATTGATAAAAATGAAAAAAACCTGGAGTGGGTTAAATAGAATGTGAGGAGGGGTGATTGTGGCTCAGGAACCATTAGTTTGTGACTCTCGGCTTTGGATGTTTATGGAGATCATTCAAACTGGAGTGAGGGGGAAAGCTTCTTAACTTGGGAGTGTGCCTTCAAGGAGAGGGGACTGAAGTCCACTGGATAAACAAGGCCTATACTCCTGAAGAGTCCACTTTCCTGAAACATTCTGGAGGAAATCATTGTTAAAGTGCAAACATATTTGGATAGATTGCAAAAATTACATGTTTTTTCTTTTTTTTTAATTAAAACATTTTTTAAAAATTGGCATTACATACAATAAAGTTCACTTATCTTAATAAGTACAGTTCAGTGAATTCGTTTTGCCTGTTCCTGAACTTCATGCACATGGAGTCATATAGCATATGCTACTTGGGGTCTGGCTTGCTTCTCTCAATGTGTTGTCTGAGATTCATCCACGTTACTACGTGTAGCAGTGGTCTGCTAGTTTTTGTGCTCATGTATTATTGCTTAGTTTACTGATTTTACTGTTAATGGACATTTGGCTTGTCTCCAGTTTTTGGATTCTATGAATGACAGTGCTATGACCATCCCTGTGTGTGTCTCTTTGTGGACATAAGCACTCACTTTCCTGGGGTATGTGCCCAAAGTGGACTTCCTGGCAGTCTGGCTGATGTGTGTCTCAAAGGAAAGATGTGCTTGCTGTGAGTGATTTCAGACTCTGCCCCCATGCCCTCAGGGGCCCAAGCCCTCTCTCCTTTGCAGTTAGGTGCCCCCACTGGAAAATTTGAGAACAAATATAGGGGCAAGAGCATGGAATGAAGAGCCAGAAGACAGAGGTCAACAGATGGTACCATTATTAGCATCCTTTTGCACTAAGGCTCAGTCAGAGAAGTAGGCTGATTTGTCCGAGGTCAGGTAGATATTAAGGAGAGACCCTGGGTTTAAATCTAGATTCATCCAACTCCGGAGTCATATTTTTAATTGCTCTGCTCTTAAACCTGGGAATGGGCACCTGTATTTTCACCCACTCAGCGTCCATTCCTCTCCTTTTGGTAACAGCGCCACAGTTATCCCTTGGGGAGGCATCCAGGGGCTATGTGATGCAGTCTTAGCGGGCTGTCACTCCAGGTACCCTCCTCCCTGGGCCAAGGTGTAGGACCAGCACTAGGGTGAGGGGAGTCAGGTGTCTAAGGCCCCCCGGGTGCAAAATTTAAGGAGGCACTCACTCTCAGGGTCACACAAGTGCAGGATCAGCCTCGCCCTCATCCCAGCCCTGCAAGGGACCCAAGCTCAGCCAGCCCAACCCACCGGCAGCAATCTGGATCTTGAGAAGACCAGCTCACGGAGAGGACGGGCATCCTTCTGGTGGCGACGGCCTGAGTGGGTTGCCCATCCACTCCTGCCTCCTGTCTTTTGGGAGGTCTAACTGTGAACCCTACAATCTCATTTTGTGTCGCTCATAACTGTGCATTAAATCCCCCTTCCGCGTAAGTTGGGCAAGGTTGATCTCTGTGGCTTTTAAGGAACACGCTATGCGCTCTGGGGCACGTTGCCTGACGTTTCTGAGTCTCACTTACTGCATCTGGAAAATGGGGATTCAATGCTAAGCACTCCAGCTGGAAAACACAGCAAGTCCCTGGGTAAGGGATACCTCTAGCCATTGCTTCCCAGCCTTGGCTCCACATTGGCATCACCTACTGAGACTTAACAGTCCGATGCCCAGGCTTGCAGACATTCAGAATCTCTGGGGTGGGCCCACATAATATTTTGTAAAGTTCCACAGGTGATTCCAGGAGGCAGCAAGGGCTGAGAACAACTGCTCTCAACAACTTGGGATTTCTGTGGGTAATTAGCAGCTCTACCTCCCCTGCAACGTCCCCGTGGCTCCTTGCCTGGGACTTCAGCAGCACATTAGCGTGGCTCCCATCTGGGCAGCAGGCAGATGGCAGGAGAAGCAAGAACCTCTTATCTCCATTAGGCCTCCCTTATCCCTGGGTTTTCAAGGGTCCCAGCAGCAGCCTGGTGAAAGCCGGAGGGCTTAGTTCAAAATCCTCGGGCAGTTGGAGAGGCTTGTGTCTCAGAGCTGCCGAGGAGTCCGCAATCTCAGAGCCTAGGGCCATGGAGAGGTCATTTGGGCCACTTCCTTGCAGGAGACACTGGCAGGGGGGCTGGAATAGGCAGCAGGAGAGCTGGGTTCAAGTCTCAATCCTCAACATCAACCAGTGAACCTGGGCAAACAGCAACAGCTGCAAAATGAACAGATGTTTATTGAAGAATCATTGTGTGCAAGGCACCAAGCCAGTATCCTCACCGGGCACATCAAAGGACACTGATGTAGAGGATGGAAGTGGGACCCCAGAATCTGTACTTGTCAGTGGGCATCCAAGTGATTCTGATATTGGTGGGCTCTGGATACTGACCCTGAGGCTGAGTAATCCAGGTGATTCTGAAGAGGGAAGCAGAGTTTTTTTTTTTTAATTTTTATTTATTTATATATTATTTTTTTAACATCTTTATTGGAGTATAATTGATTTACAATGGTGTGTTAGTTTCTGCTTTATAACAAAGTGAATCAGTTATACATATACATATGTTCCCATATCTCTTCCCTCTTGCATCTCCCTCCCTCCCGCCCTCCCTATCACGCCCCTCTAGGTGGTCACAAAGCACAGAGCTGATGGGGAAGCAGAGTTGAGCGTCACCGTCACCGCAGAAGGTGCTCTGTTCGGGAGGAGTGGCATGCTTTGGATGGTGAGACAAAGTGAGTAAAGCCAGACACTGACCTCAAGCAGTCCCCAAACATCAGGCCCTTAGTTTGCTCCACAGGTACTTGATAGAGTAGGTCCTACAGCTGTGTAATGTACATTCCAGCTCCTACATCTATTCCTCCACCAGTCTCTCAATGTGCCAGTTCTGCATTGTCCTCTTGGTGTATCTAGGACCGAGAAATCCTTTAGATTTGCTTATAACCACAATCCTCTGACACTTACATGCAGCTTTATGCAGTTCTCCCTCTCATCTACTATTTGAGGCAATTCTTATAATTTCCTGGGGAAGGTGACAGGTTGGACTGATAATCCCTGTTTTCAACACAAAACTCTCATGGTCACGTGGCCAATAAGAGTCAGTAAGCAGAAGGGCCCAAATCCAAACTTGGACATTGGACCCTACATCCAGTGAGCCTAGACTAAGATTATCTGTCTGTCTCTCTGCTTGCTCATCCATTTGTCCGTCATCCATCCATCCATCCACCCATCCATCCGTGTTTCCATCAATCCACGTGTCCATCCAACCATGCACTACTAACTTACTTTCATCTGCTTATTTCTGTCATCTATTTAATATACTCATATATTTATATTTATCCATTTAACACAATTTGGTATCTATAACAATCTGTTTATTGCAAATATTTATCAAGCCTGTCATGTGTCACACTCTCCCTATCTCCTGCTTTCACTCTCCACATACCTCATTTTCCCTCTGAATGCTTTCTCCTCTGACCTCTTTGCAGGACCCTTAGTCTGTGTGACCACAATCTCCATTTGCCCGTCTCCTAACCCACACTCTTCCCTGATCACTTGTGAGCCGACCCCTTGTCCTTCCATGACTTCCCCGACCTGGCTCCATTCCTCCCCATGCTAGACTCCAGGGAAATACTGATTGACTCGATGACTGGACCCCCAGCTGGGCTGTCTGCAACTCGAGGGCAAGGACGATGTCTCTTTCAGCGTTCCATCCCCCTCAGTTCTCAGTCTAGGGCTATGCACACGCTATGCATTTTGTTCACACTGGTTGGCTGGAATCTGCACTCCTTGGGAGTTGGAAGGGGCTTTTCAACTATTATTCATTCAACAAATCTTGCATAATTTTTCTTGCTAGATGCTCTTGCCAGGCATAGAGATTAATGAGTACAACCTTATGGACAGATGGGGACAGGGAAGCCCTGAGAAGGATAAGGGCTTCTTCATGGCCCCACAGCTGTGGCAGAATCTTGAGGAGAGTGAGGAAAACATCACTACTCTAGACCCAGACAGCTCCTGGGTCCCCCACCGAGCCAGATGGCATGTGCTAGAAGGTCCCCAGCGAGGAGGTATTGGGAAACCCTGGGCTGCTTCACCAAGTCAAACCAGTTAGCCTCCATCAAGAGCCATGGGGTGCTGCCTTCCGGGTGGCAGGGAGAGCCTGAGTCAGCCTTGCCAGCACAGATGACATCAGGATGACCAGGGGCTGGCAAGGGAGGGAGGGAGTGGCCCTGAGAGCGCTAAGGGAAGGGAAGTAGGGGACCCTAGCTGGATCCCAGGGTACCACACCCTTAATACGGGATATCTGAGCAATGGAGTCCAGCTCCAAGTGCCAAGGACACTCTAATTGGGCTGGACCTTCCCTCATGGCTGGAAATATCCTGCTCTCCCTGCCCCTACCTTATGCTAAAATTAGACTCATAAGATGTGATGTCAGAATTCATCTAGCTCAGAGGTTCTCAAACTTGAGTGAGCCCCAGAATGAGCTCCAAGCGTGAGGTGGAGCTATGTGTACTCTACGAAAAGACCCCAATACACATCACTGACTAAAAAAGTTGCAGAAGGACACACAACTTACTGCTTTAACAACCCCCATTCCCACCCCCTTGAAACAAGCAAAATACCCAAATGCTATATCTTTCCTACTGGTATGTATATATATATATATATTTTTTTTAATTAATTAATTATTTTTGGCTGCATTGGGTCTTCGTTGCTGTGCACGTGGGCTTTCTCTAGTTGCAGCGAGCAGGGGCTACTCTTTGTTGCGGTGCGCGGGCTTCTCGTTGCGGTGGCTTCTCTTGTTGCAGAGCACGGGCTCTAGGCATGTGGACTTCAGTAGTAGTGGCACGCAGGTTCAGTAGTTTGGCTCGCGGGCTCTAGAGCGCAGGCTCAGTAGTTGTGGCGCACGGGCTTAGCTACTCTGTGGCATGTGGGATCTTCCCAGACCAGGGCTCGAATCTGTGTCCCCTGCATTGGCAGGCAGATTCTTAACCACTGCGCCACAAGGGAAGTTCCCCTACTGGTATATTTATGTGTCAATGTAAGTATCTCGAAACGTTACACACCTAAATGATTATACTGTTTGCCTTTGGAGAAGGTATTGGTGGTGGCAGCAAAGAGGGCTTCAGCCTTAAATGTAACGTTCTATTATTTTAGAAGGAAAATATACCATGTATTATTTGTGTAAATGCAACACTTTCACTCATTTTATCTGGTTGGAAGTCTGAGAATCTGCATGTTAGCAAAGTTTCTGTGCTTCTGTGGAGCTGATCCATGAACTGCACTTTGAGCAAAGCTGGTCTAGTCCCATCATTGTACAAATGAGTAAGCTAAGAGTCAGAGAAGGTCAGGAATTTGCCTAAGACCACACAGCATGGTAGTGACTGATTTGGGACTTGAGCCCAGGATGTCTTACTCTCTTGCACATGGTGACATGAGAAGGAAATGCATGAGGAGAGAGGAGATGGGGTGGGGGTGGGGCATGGTTGTCCACAGGCAGAGTGTGAGCAGATGGGGCTCGGTGTACCACTGAGCTGGGATTGTTAGCAGCCTCTGTGAGGGACAGGGGTACACGGATGGCGGTGGGGAAAGAGGGGGAATTATTATCCATCTTTCTAACTTTTCCTTGAGCCACCCTGTTCTCAGCTCCTCTTCCTTTCTGGATTTCCCTGTTCTTGTGCATCTTGCCTCTGAGGCCCTCCTGTTTCCATCAGGGGCAGTGGCTCCCGTTTGGACAGCCTGGTTGCTAGGTAACCTTGGGCCATTCTCTTCCCTCTGTTGACTGCAACTTCTTCATCTCTCATCTATACAGTGGACGGAATCAGAGGCTCCCAAACCTGATTTTGCACCCTCTTGGAGGCTCATTTAAAAATGCAGAATGCTGGGCCCCTCCATAATGGGGGCGGTGGGACCTGGAACATGCATTTTTTAACAACCTGTCCCTCCATGAGGCCTGCAGAGTCTTAAGTTAGAAAACCGCTGTGCTGCTAGTCTTTTTCCTCATGAGCAGCTCCCCTAGCACCCCCAAAGGAGCCTTGGGCCTTGGGCGGCCTGAGGTCTGGCCTGTGAGGAGCACTTGCGGTGCTGAGGAATCCAGAGCGCCAGCAAGCCTGGTCCCCAGGAGACCTCTCTCCTTGCCATCCCCTGTCTAGTGGTTCCGGATTTCCTCCCTCGGGCTGGCCTCTTCCTCGCCTGGGCAGAATGTCTGGAATGTGGCTGCCGAGGGAGATGGGGCTGGTGGGGCTGCCAGAGCTGCCTCTGGAATTCAGGCAGCAGAGAGCAGACCCCTGCCCCTGAGGGGCCCTGCCTTGCTGGCCTGCAGGTGACCCAGCAGGACCCGAGCACCCGAGCAAGCGAGGAAGAGAGGGCGGTGGGCCCCTGAGCAGGCCAGGAAATCTCTCCAGGCCTCAGTTTCTGCATCCGTAATCATGTCCTACTCTCTACACCTGTGGCATTCTGGCACTCGCAAAACAATTTCACATCTATCCCTCCTCTGCACCTACCACATTTCATTAGCACTATATGAAGACCTATTGGAAATTCATAGATGAATTAGACACCAAACTGATCCAGAAAACTACCATTTTTCGCCTCAGGCACACTGCTTAGTTTTCCTGATTCATTACCTTATTTAATCCTGACAAGCCCTGCAAGATAAGAACCCCATTCGGCCACCCTCCATTGCCACCTCCATTTGGCAGATGAGGAAACTACTTCCCAGAGAGGTTAAGTAACTTGTCCAATGTCACACAGCTGCAAGATGGCAGAGCTGGGTTTGAATCCAACTGTCTAATCTCAAGTTCAAACCGCCCCCTGTGCCCCACTCCCCTCACAAGTACAGCAAAGGGGAGGAGGACCACACAGTGGTTGGTATCCTGCCCTGACCTCACTGTCAGACCAGAACACAGCAATCTGTGCTCCACAAAGAGCACAGAAGCCCCAGCAGTTCATGGGGAGGTGTGGAGAGGGAGGCCAAGAGACGCTCCTGGATTGGGCAACCTTGTGATGGGTCTGGTAGGTGCGGGCGGGGTGGCAATCCCGGTAGACAGCCAGCATGAGCCAGTGGAGGGTGATGGGCTGAGGCTGGCTGATCTGCAGAATCTGCTACCTCATCTGCTTGGCCCAGTGCAAAACGACCACGGGTGAACCTCATTCAAAAGATATTGGGGGCGGGGCTGCGGCGCACGGATCGAGGGCTTGAAGAATGTCCTGAGTTCCCTTGGGGACAGTCCTCCTGAGGGACGTCATCCGGCACATAGATGCTCACAGTGAGATTCAGGAGGAATCAGATATGTGGACAATAAGAGAAGTGGAGAAACAGATGGAAGATGCGTACCGGGGGACCAAAAGGAAAATGTTACCCAGCAGTTCAAGCCGGATGCGTAGTGATGGTTTTGATGAAGAAAGTCAGAAGAGACTACTGGAGGCCAAAGGATGAAATTTCTGGGGCACTGGATGATGATCTTCTTAAGGCTAAATCCTGGAACAAGAAGTTACATGATTATGAAGCTAACATGCCAGACAGATGGGGTCACAGTGGATATAAAGAGTTATACCCTGAAGAATTTGAAACAGTAGTGATCAGCAAGATATTACCAATGGGAAAAAAACATCTCCCCAGGTAAAAATCATCTACCCATGAATCTCACAAACACAAGAAGTCAAAGAAATCCCACAAAAAAAAAGCAGAAAAAAATGTCACACAAGAAACAGAAGAAAAGCAAAAAGGAAGCCACAGATATAACAGCAGATTCCTCAAGCGAGTTCTCAGAAGAAACTGGGGCTTTTAGTACCAGGAAAAGGAAACAACCACATAAGCGCAAGAAAAAATCCAGGAAAAAGTCTCTCAAGAAGTCTGCTTTATTCTTAGAGGCAGAAAATGACACTTCCCAGTCAGATGATTCTGCATCCAGCAGTTCTGAGGAAAGTGAGGAAAGAGACACAAAGAAAACCAAAAGGAAAAAGAGAGATAAAAAAGCCCACATCCGTATAGCTAACAATGAAATACAGGAGAGGACAAACAAACACACAAATTGGAAAGTGGCTACAGATGGAAGGTCTGCAGAGCATTCAGAGGATGACTAAATGAGAAAGAAACTTTCTCGTTTCCTGCATGACTCTGGATATTTACAGCTCTTACACCTTGGGGATTTGCCAATGACGTTATTGCTCAGCACAGGGGGCCTGAGGTCAGAGCTGTCCTGTGCCATCTATAGACATTCTGACAGACTTCTTGTCTTCTATTTTGGCTTGTTAAACTTGATCCTCTAATTGTTAATAGGGAATCTGTTATTTTGTTATGAAGGTTTCTTGAAGACATTATTATTATTATTATTTTTTGTACTTAATCACATTTAGTGTAGAGTGCATATGCAGCCAATTAAAGGACCCAGAAAGCTGAATCCAATAATGACCTGGGTATACCAATTGGAATGTTGAATTTGGGGAAAGCAAGGGCTGGGGTCAAGAGATGGATTGGAACTAGTGCTGTATACAATGGTATGATAAGGGGACATCGTGTTGCTCTTGTCTATTTACATAGTAGGTGCCACAACTTGACTTTTTTTGTCTTTAGCCTTGGTGCTTGGACCTTTCTGTATTTTGGGCCCACAGGTGTGGTCCAGTTTACTTAATGAGGAAATGAGCATAAGAACATTTTCTATTCATGATAACATCCATAGACAGCTGTTATTGGAAGAGACTAGGAGTTCTTGTCAAATTTCCCTGCTGGACAGGGTCTGTGGCTACACTCAGTATATCCCTAAACATGGTAATTGGATCGTAAAAGTTTTCTAGTTCCATTGTTTATTGCCTAAATGGACTTGTGTTCAGAATTATTTCTTCAGTTGTCTTAGGTTAAGTCCTCAACCAAATGAGGAAGAATTAGGCATTAGTTGTGCTAATAGGGCTCTGAACAGGATTCAGGGCAGCAACAGCTATTTAAGTGTTGTCTTCCTTGTTCATTTCTTAATCCGTTAATGAACTTTAGATTTTTCCTGAAACTAGGTTGAATCAGTTGCAAAATGAAACAGGCTTCTCGGGGACATATCCATTTCTTCCTAGTCTGCTTTTGGATTAAAGCACCAAGCAGAGACCTTGTTACTTCCCTTTGCGATATACTGTGATCCCTACTATGTTAATTCTTAAGAAACCAAAATACCACTGGAAGAAGGCTGGCAGAACACAAGTGAATTTTTTCATTAAGGCAGGTCAAGTGACATTGTTTTTTCTTGGTTGTCACTTCATGGGTGGAGTAAAAAGCTTGAGAGCTCAGACTTTTGGTCTTGGTTCTGCCATTCATTGGTTATGAGGTCCGGAGCAGGTAAGTCAACCTCCCTGGCCTTACTTTCCCTATGTGTAATACAGAAATACTTCATGGTAGCATGACAGTGTACGACACTAGCAATAGACTATAACTATGACCACATTCCACGAGGTGGTAATATTTTGCAGTTCTAAACTATTAAATTTGTTCTCTTTACAGAACATACTTCCAATAAAATGCTTAGTCATAAAATAAAAAAAATTTTTTTTAAGTTATTGGGATTTGTAAGACAGAGACAGCAGAGCATTGAATCAAGAACGGGGCCTATCTAGATATAGGCAGCATGGCCATGGATCCAAATCCTGTGATTGGATTGGAGCATAACAGAGGGCGGAGGTTAAGAGCACAGGTTTTAGATCTAGATAAACTTAGTTCAAATCCTGGCTCTGCCATTTAAAGGTATGACGACCTTGGAAAAGTCACTTTAAACTCTGAATCTCAGTTCCTTCCTCTGCAAAATGAGAATGATATTAGTAGTACCTTACTGGGAGGATCTCTTTGAGGATCAAATGAGATGATGCTTACTTAGCCTAGTACTTAATAAATTAGAACAAATATCAGTTATTCATATATTCACCACAATTGTTATTGTTGTTGTTACTATACAAGAGGGAGAAATGGGAGATGATGCTGGGAAAAGTGGTTCGTGGTTGTGGAGAAGGGGACATGGGAGGGATACTGGTTCTCAGGGGGGGCCAGGGCCACATCAGAGCCCCCCGTCTGGGGGCAGGTAAAGGTGGGGATTACATCAGGGGTTCCATTTCACGTCCTCAGAGTGGCCCCCCATCTCCCAGCTCCCTGTTGGGGTGACCTAACCAAAGCCACTGAACCAGCCAGCCGGGCTCTAGGAGCTCTCAGCGCCACCCCACCTCCCAGCACCAGCCGGAGGCAGGCTGACTGAGGGCTGGATTGGGCAGATGAGCTCATTCCTACTATAGCCTCGCCAACCAGGCCGGACACTTCTCCTGGCAGGAGCCTGTCAGAACTGCCAGCTGGGGGTCAGGATGAGCTGGAGGGCCTGGTGGTGCCCAGATGCCCGGCCAGCAGGTCTGCTGAGTGTTTGATTACATTCCCGGGCACCCCAGGCAACACCAGGGCTGGCGGTTCCCACTCCTGCTGGGTCCCGTCTGTCAGCCACACAGCTGACATCCCCAGCTCGGCCCCCTCAGCCCACCTGCCTTCCACCTTCTGCTTCTTCCTCTTGGCTGCAGGCTGCAGCCCTCACGGAGCCAGGTGGCCTCATCCCCTGATGACTTCATCCTCCTTAAAGGCATCTTGTCCCTTGGACAGCCAGGCCTCTGGAGCCTTTCCTGTCCACAGGTCCACAAACCAGACTCCAGGGTCTCCGCTCCGTACCCACTCCCATCCTGCTATATGTGACTCTCCCCGGGAAGTATGACAGAAGGGACCCCAGCCCTGGAAATGACAGCTTGCGTCTCATGTTCATCGAACATGCTGTCTCATGGTAACCAGTCCATCAGCCAACTGGCCCTATGAGCTGAATCTTTTCTCCAGACTGGTCCGCCAAGGTGGGCCACACTCACTCCGCACCTACTCTGGGTATGCGATTCCTGTGGGGCAGTGATGTAGCAGTTCCCTCTATTAGGGTGACGGACGGTTCCCATTTCCCTGAAAGTCCTGCATCCCCGGAAGCCCCTCAGTCCCGTGCCAACCAGGATGTTTGTCAGCCAATCCTGCACATGCATCTGTGATGCGCTTTCATGATTCGTGTCTATGATTTTCACTGAATTAACCTGAGCCTTTAGCCTGCCCCGGAAGGAATCAGAGGGGTTCAGTCTATTAAAAATGAAAATAATACTCTCTGTGCTTCCAGAATCCATGGACACCCTGAAACTTGTCATCTGGTTAGAATTTTCATCACTGCTCAGGCCCCTCATTTATGCTCTCCACCCCACGGTGAACATGGACAGATCGCTCTAGGAAGGAAAACCTAGGAGGAAGGGAGGAAGCGCCCACCCAGTCCAGCTTTCCTCAGGCAAGTAGGAGGGTGGACGGCGATAATTTGCCAGGTCTTTCTCCTGAAGCCTACAACATCCGATGTCAAGAATGTTAGAGCTTTAGAATACTAGAGTTAGATGTCAAAGATCAGAGTTCAACACCTGCTTCAGTGAGACGGGGAAACTGAGGTCCAGGCAGGGGATTCAGAATCAGATGTAATTCTTTTAATGCCTACGATGTGGCTGACACTGCTGGGAAAAACTGATGCCCGGGGCCCGCTCCCAGGGAGTTTGATGTAATTGGTCTGGGGCGTGGGGCCTGGGCACCATGATTTGTAGAAGCTTCCCAGGTGATGCCAGTGTGCAGCCTCGGTTGAGAACCCCTGGGTTAGACAGAGATCCATCCCTGAAGAGGTTAAACCACAGTGGGGCGGGAGGTGATGTGAAAAGAGGCACCCACAAAAGTAGAACAAAGCAGAGGGGCACACAGGAGGTTCAGCCAGAGGGCTTGTGGGGAGGAAGGGGAGAGCTGGGGTAGTACAGCCTGGTGGTTAAGAGGGTCCAGACAGGGCTTCCCTGGTGGCGCAGTGGTTAAGAATCCGCCTGCCAATGCAGGGGACACGGGTTCAAGCCCTGGTCCAGGAAGATCCCACATGCCGCGGAGCAAATAAGCCCGTGCGCCACAACAACTGAGCCTGTGCTCTAGAGCCCACGAGCCACAACTACTGAAGCCCACGTGCCACAGTTACTGAAGCCTGTGCGCCTAGAGCCTGTGCTCCGCAACAAGAGAAGCCACCGCAATGAGAAGCCTGTGCACCTCAACAACGAGTAGCCCCCGCTCGCCGCAACTAGAGAAAGCACACGCACAGCAACGAAGACCCAACGCAGCCAAAAATACATAAATTAAATAAATAAATAAATTAAAAAAAAAAAAAAAAAAGAGGGTCCAGACAGAGCAGGGCTTGCAACTTAGCTTAGTCTAGACCAGTGACCTTGGGCAAGTAATTAAAGCTTTTCTGAGCTTCAGTTTCTTCATCTGAAAACTAGAGAATGATAACAGCGCTTAATCCATTGTGGTGGCATTCAGAGAAACGAGATAATCCCCGCAGAGTGCTGAGATGAGTGCCTGACATAAAGATTAGCTGCTATTATTATTATTATTACTTCTCACTCAGGTCAGGGCCATGGTCTGGGGGAGCTCACAGACGGGAGCTGGCATATGGGCTGTACCAAGATGAATAGGTACCATTTTTGATGTCCAGGAAGCTGTGAGCAGGGGCTCAGGAGTGAGAAGTTGCAAGCATGCTTGGGGGTCAGTGAGGAGTGCAATTTCCCTGGGGGACTGGAGGCCAGAAGGCCGCCCAGTTAGGTCCTGGGACCCGCAGAGTGGGGAATCAGGGCCTGGGGCAGGAGTGGTGGAGGAACTGGGGAGGAGGGGACGGATGTCAGCAGCGTTCTGCGGTTCTGCGACCCATCTCAATCCTCATCGCCCTCTTACCCCCAGGCTGCAGACATCCCTGCACTGGACAGGCTGGAGGCCAGCCTTGGCCAGGATGGGGAGCCCAAAGGCAGATAGTCACACATGACTAGCCAAAGGGGCCGCACAGCCACCTTCCTCGGGTTAATGCCTAATCGGCCCAGACTCGGAGACTTGGGTGGCAATCAGCCAAGTGGATAATTGCCCAGGTTAGCCTTCCCATTGGCGTTGATCGCAGCAGTCCCCCTCATGCTGTAAACCCCTAGGCCTCTCATGCAGCTTGTAGGAGGGACGCCTGGGAGACTCTTCCTGTTAGGGGGCCCCTCTAGATGTCTTGGGCAACACGTGGAAGCTGCTCGACACCTGTGGTCATCCCTGACGACGGTGACAGATCCCTGAGGGCATGGCCCACAGTGGCTGCAGCCACTCCATGAATGGATATCTCCTGAGGGCTGGGAAACCACCAAGAGCCTCACTACTCTTCCATAAACAAGACCAGAACCTTAATGCTTCCACTTAGCCATAGGGTCCAGACTGAACTTCTAGAAAACCAAGTCCTAGCCAGAGAATCAGGCCTTAGGTTTTGTCACATGGCAGAGGAAATAGATCTGTTCTGAGTGGCCCCAGCAGTTTTGAGCCCATTTAACAAATGAGGAAATAGAGACAGCAAACTGACATCATTTGCCTTGAGTCATATAGTTATAATAATAGTAATAATAAAGATATGTAGACTTCTTGTTTATTAACCTTCTTGTTCAAGGGCTGCTGCTCAGCTGAACATCAGGTAGAACTGCTGAGTCAGAACTGACTGCTGGAAGAGGTAGTGAGCTCCCTGTAAGTAGAGGTACGCAAGCAAAGACTCATTTATTTGCCAGGGAAGCTGCAGAGGGGTTGTAAGTCTGGGGGCCGGGGGAGAGCGGGGGGATTGAACAGAATGGTAACAGAGCCATTTTCAGCTCTGTGGGGCAGGAACTATTTCATTTACCTCTATGTCACCAGTGCCCAGTACAGTACCTGGAAACGAGATACCAGGCACTGTGCTTTGCACTTTACACACATTATCTGTCTCACGATTCTGCACAACCTTATGAAGTAGGGATTCCTGTTACCCCCATTTCACAGCTGGGGAAACCAGAGCTCAGAGAGGTTAAGTAACTTACTGAGGAAGGCACAGCTAATAACAATGAGAAGAAGAATTACCTTTTATGGGGGGACTTTCTCTGCCAAGTGCCTTCCCTCAACCGTTATCTCATTTAATCCTCATAACAACCTCAGGAGGTAGCGAGTTATTAACCAGACCTTGCGGGGAGGGGTGACTGTGGTCGTTCATCCGGATCTGCAGCGTGGGGAGGAGAGAGGAGAGAACGTTGGCCGGAGAGCTGAGTGACCTGGGTCCTTTCCCAGTGCCTCATGGTCTCTCTGTGTCCTCAGGCAAGTACAACCTGTCCAGGGCCTCAGTTTATCCCTCTGTAAAACCGAGAAGGGAGGTGGAGATGGTCCCGATTTCTCAGCAACTCTCCAGCCGTCATTTTCCATAACTTGATTCCCCACCGTGAGTTCTGGGCCACAACCCAGTTGGCTCCCCTCCCTCCACTCCAGAGCTGGCAGGAGGGGATGATCCGCCTCAATTCTCCCACCTCCTTTTTCCTCCTCCTCCTCCTGGGCTGGGACACACCTACTCCAACTTTCTCAGCAGCCTCTTCGAGTGTGCGCCTTCCTGCTCTGAGGCTCTGCGCCTCCCTCCCGAGCTTGTCAGCCTGGAGCTTGTGAAAGGGGCTCCAGACCAGCAGCCCACCCCGGGGCACCCTCCCCCACCTGAAGGGCACAGGTAAGAACTGCTGGAGGATGGGAAGTTAGGGGGTGGGAGTTGCAAAGTTCATCCATTCTGGTCCCCTGAGCAGGGGCTCCTGGAAGGTGGCGACAGAACCAGGAGATGGCTGGGGCAGGCACAGCAGGGGTAGGACAAGGACACCTGGGTCCTGGTCACCTAGGTACACTGAATGAAGCCAGCCCGAGCCTGGGGGCTGGGGATTGGGGCCCAGGAATGGACAAGGCTAGGGCTTTGATCTTCGGGAGGAGCCAGGTCATATTTGCATGTATGGAAAGTTGGGCTCCTTTTCTTGGAAGAATGAAATCCCCTGCTCGGGCTTTCTGGGGCTGAGCCTTCAAGGGGATGTGGAGACAATTTCCTCCTTGATTTTAGGAGGAAGGGCTGGGGCCAGGGAACCGAGAGGTGCTGAGTTCTCCTGTGTGTCCAGGAGGCACGGGGTCCCTAAAACAGACAAAGCCACCTGGTGAGGGGGAGGGAGGGTGGGAGGGCCCGAGGGAGAGTCAGACAACCTGGCTGGCTCTGGCTCTCGTGCGACTCTTTAGAGGCACCCAGATTAGAACCTCAGCTTTCCTGGCTATCGGATGGGGGTGCTCGCTGTCTCCGAGGGCTGCGAAAGGCGGCGAGTCTCAGAGGCCAAGGGCAGCTCTGGGGTGGGTGTGGGGAGTGGGAGCAGCTCTTGGGGGAAGCAGGAATCTGACGCACATCTGTGGGGGAAGGAGAGCTAGAGTGGAACACTGAACAGAGCCACCGGGCCAGAGTTCAGCCCTCCACTTGGCGGGGGGGGCAGGTGCTATTTGCCCCAATGTGGGAAGCAGCAGGCCATGCTGAGGTTTGCTAAGGGCTCAGAAAGGCTGCCTCTGTCCCCAGGCGCACAGCACTCAGGGGCAAGGCCTGGGCTCACGAGAGCAGGGAGGTAGAGAAGCAGGCTCAGAACGCAGCATTTCCAATCCTTCAGCTCCTTTTAAAATGGGGGTGCGGAGCCTGGGCAGGTGAGCAGTGCCCTCCACGCAGAATCAACTAACAGTTTTTATCCCAGCTGATACCCACTGGATGCTTCCTGTGTTTGGGGATGGGGCTGAGGATACACGGTCATTTGAAAATGTTGGGTGTTCAAAGCAGGCAGGGGGAAAAGAGAATTTCATTATTCACATCCCTGTAACTCAAAGGCGGTGTGGCCTGAAAGAGTTTCATACTGCTCTGGGCCTACCTATTTCCTTACGTTTTCAATAATGGTGGTTGGATTATTGTTAAGATCTGTTCTTTTTTTTAATTAATTTTTTTATTGGAGTATAGTTGCTTTACAATGTTGTGTTAGTTTCTGCTGTACAGCAAAGTGCATCAGCCATACATATACATATATCCCCTCTCTTCTAGACTCCGTTCCCATATAGGTCATTACAGAGCACCGAATAGAGTTCCCTGTAAGATCCATTCTTAATCGATTGACCCCAACAAGGCTGCTGGGTAGGCAGAGTAGGAATGATTGCATTTTGCAGGTGAGGAAGCTTTGGAACTCAACACCCTGGTGCAGGAAGAGGCAAGCTCGGGTTCGCCCCAGGGCTCTCCGCGGAGCACAGGTTACACTTCTGGCAGGAAGGGGCTGAGTCCATGAGTTGGCCAGGGTGGTGGAGCGAAACAGTGAGGCCCCGTCAGCCACAAGCTCACTGGGTCTCAGTTTCCTCATCTGTAAAGTGGGGAGGAACTGGAGGAAGTCACGGTTTCCCTAGAACTCCCCTGTTTCCATGACTCTTAGTGGTCTCCTTAAGGACTCAGAGAACCAGACCCAGAAAGACACTGACACTCTTCAGCCCCTACGTGTCAGCTGTGCCTGTGCTTTCCACTGGGAGGGGCTGCCAGGCCCCCCTGCCCCAGGCCTCTGTGAGCTGGGCCGCCACGCTCCGCTGCCTGCACGCTCTTCCCCGGGTATGAATGAACTCACCTCGGCCTGGCGGTTTTCCTTCTTGTTCTTGCCAAGTACGCGAGAACGTGGGGCAGCCTTAGTGGAAACCAGTGTGTGCTAGGGACGATGGGGTGGCATAGTTGGGGACCTTCCTGTACCTGCCGGATGGGCCCTGCCTTTTGGGTTCCTTCAGTAATGTGTGCGCAGAGCCCCTGAAAGCTTCCCATGCTTCCTGGGTCCCCAGCACAAGCTGAGTTAACTCAGAAGCTCAATGTTACTGTTTCTGTGACTAATGGAACTAAATGCTTACATTTACAATAGGGGTTTCCAGACAGGTTTAAAATGAAGAGTGTGGGCCGAAATCCTGGATATTATCGGTTGTACGACCTGGGCCTCAAATTCTTTACACCTCAGTCTCCTCATTTGAAAAAATGGGGCGAACGATAGTCCCTTTCTCAGAGATTGATGTGAAAATTAAATGAGATAATGCATGTAGTGCCAGGGTCTTGTTTATGCTGGTCACAGTCATCAATTATTTGCCTCCTCTCCGCTTCCCCCTGGGGTGGAGATCATCTCACGGCACCCTGAAGTGTTCCTTCCTAAGACAGATCACAATTGTAATTATTAGTTATTTGCGTATATTTTGTTTGATATGGTCTCTCCTACTAAGGGCTGCTCACTGCTCCGGAACCCGTGTCTAGCACAGCACCTGGCACGTAAAAGAAACTCACTGCATATATGTAGAGAGAATGAATGAATCTTCACTTCTAATTCACAGATGAGAACTGTCGCTCAGAGGAACTAAGTATTAGTCCAACCCCATCATAGATAAGAGTGGAAGGGTCCCTAGAGATCATTGAATCAGACAGGTAGAGACACGGAGGCCTCCTTAGAGAAGGCTGATAATTTGGCTGTGGTCACACAGTGAGTGAGTGGGGAAAGCAGGGCCACGACGAAGATCTTTTCACCCTCCTTTTCCTCTCTTTGCCCCGCCCAGCTCAGGAGACAGTCCTGCTCCCTGTGTGGGTGGTCAGCCTCAGAGGCCAGTGAATGGCCCCCATACCCCCTGGAGGCAATTTGGGATCAACAACAAGATTGATCCCTAAACTGTAAGATGCCTTTCAGGGGACAGGGGACATACACCTCATCAATCAGACCCCTCCCCTAACACCTATCAACACACACACACACACACACACACACACACACACACACACACACCCCTGCACACCATTCCCTCACTATTGCCAGAGAGTCAGCAAGAATCTGCAACTGTACAGGTGGAAGGTGCTCAGGTGTTCCCTGAAGTCTCCCGTCAAGAATTACTGGTTCCATTTTACAGATGGAATCATAGATTTGGAATTATTTGCCTAAAGTCAGTAGCCAGTTTGCAATGGTGTCCTGGGTCAATGCGCAGCCCTGAACATGGGATTTAAAGGTTGAAAAGAGAACTCTGATGTACTGAGCCCCTCGATGTGCCTGTCACCAGGTTAGACTGTGTCACATATACCTTCTCTTCTACTCTGCACAACCGCCCTGCGGGCCCGCAGTCATGATCCTCTACCACTTCTTTTTGTTGTTGCTATTGTTGTTTTCAGTGTGGACATGAATAGAGACTCAGAAAAGCTAAGCCACTTCCTTTCAGTCGCACAGCTTCTGTTTTCTCAACAGATCCTTAGTTCAATAGACACTTAGCACTTACGATGTGTCAGGCCCCCAGAAACTCACAGCTGGTAGAGGCAGCTAAGTGGGTGGTTTAATACCTCGAGGTAGGTGGTAAAATAGAGGCAAACTGGGGCTAGCAGTGGGGCCCGAGGAGCCATACATAGATAGCCCAGTTATGAAGGTGGAGGAAGGCTTCTAGGAGAATCTGAGACTGAACATCAGTTTTGAAGACTGAATGAGGCTTAAAAAAAGAAAGAAAAGTGGGAAAGGCAATTCAGAAAGAAAAAGTAGCATATGAAAAAGCATAGCAGTTAAAAGAAAACGGCATGTGTGTGCAGAAAACTATCAGCTGGGTGGGGAACATTTGGAGACATGCTCTGAAAGGCAGGATGGGGTCAGGTCACTGAAGGCCATGTGTGCCAGGCCAAGGAGTATGACTTTTAAAAAATATATATATATATAATTTATGTATAATTTTTTATTAATGAGAAATTGTAGAAATACCAAAAGGAAGCAGAAGAGTATTAAAAAAAAAATCACTCAGCTTCAATAATTATGTTTCCCCTATACCTCCACCAACTCTTCCCTGATCAGATTATTTTGAAACAAATCTCATATACATAATTGCATCTGAAAATATTTCGATATACATCTTTAAAACGTTAGGATTTCAGGGTATCATCATAGGGGCATGGCTTTTGTTTTGTAAATATTGGAGGACCACGTTGAAGAAGTTTAATTCAAAGAGTGTCTAGGCTGTGCGTGGCTGTGGGGTGGAACCAGAATTTAAGGAGGGGTCAGAGCAGAAGGTGATGATATCCTGTTGTCTCCCCCTTGGCCAATCACAGTGCCCGACTGTCCACCATTACCCACTGATTGACAAACTACCTCCTGAATGAGGTGATGCCGTAAGCGTTTTCCAGTTAGGAGCCTGCCGAAGAGACAAATGCCTTCCCTGTCCGCCTTTCTCCATTCCTGAGACTTGTGGGTCACTGCAAGGTGACCTGGAGTGGCAGGTAAATGGCAGCTGCCCACCCCCTGGCTGAGGGCAGGGAGCCCACAACAGAGAACTCTCCAGTTCCCAGTTCCCGTTCAGCTCCAGTGCCCACAGCAGTTGGCCTCGGTGCCAGCTGAGCAGGATTGTACATGCCAGCTGTGGGGTAACGTCAGCATGTATGTGCCTGTTGGCCCACATGTGCTCACGTGTCCCAGATCAGAGCTGCTGTCTGTCCCTGCAGCATCCCCTTCCCTCTGGGTCCTCCCAGCAGATGCAAGGCTAGACGGCACAAAATGCATCACTGAGATGCTTAGACACTTAGCCTTGGGAAGCGGCAGACCTTGATACCAGTATGGCACCATGGTTGGGCACACCAGCTCTGGAGCCAGGGTGCTGGAGCTCTGGTCCTGCCTTTGCCGCTTTCCAGCTCTGTGACCTTGGGCACATCATTTCACCTCTCTGAGGGTTGTGGGCTGGATAATGTTATCTGTCAATACCTCACAGAGCTGCTGTGAGTGGGTCCATACAAAGCTCTTAAGCTCTTAGCATAGCAGTCAGCACATGCCAAGAGCTCACTAAACGTTAGCCACTATTACAGATTTGGGGGCTCCTGAAGTCTTGGGAATTGACTCAGAGAATCACAGCATCTTGGAAAGTTCAAATCCTAGAATCTCAAACTCTTGGAAGCATGTAATTAGAAGAACTCTATTGGATTTCTTGTATAAATCTCTACTCTGTGTAAAGATTGCTTCTACGGTGTCTCTGACAGATGGTTGGCCTGACTTTTTTTTTTTTCCTTTTTGTAAACATTCAAAAAGAGGGTGTATCAACTGTAAGTTATAGCTTGATGAATTTTTACAAAGTGAATGCAAACGGTGGCAAACCAGGAACCAGGGCAAAAAGCAGACATCACCAGCACCAGTGCCCCTCACACGCCCTCCAGATGCCCCTTGTCAGTCACTGCCCCCCACCCTAAGCATAGCTATTATCCAGCCAGTCAGGCTGTTCTCAAATATCTTCTGGAGGGGTTGTGTACCATTGTTAGGAGGACTCTAATTATTAGAGAGGCTCAGTGAGTTAATCTGGAAGTTGCTAAATTAAGCTTTACCTTTAAATTATTTTGCTTTTACTGTCTTATTTCAGTGGCAGCCAGTTTAGAGCTGAGCATCCCAAATGCCTAGGGCTGTTTTTAAAAATACAGATTTCTCAGCCCCATCCTGAGTCTACATCACTGGAATGTGTGGTCTGGCGGTGGAGCCAGGGAATCTGTATTTTTACAAGCTCTAAGGGAACTCCAGGTGAGGTCCAACTGGGTTTGGGAACCACTGGGCTGGCGGTTCAGAGCTTCGACTCAACTCAGACCATTTCTTCCAATCCATGCTCCACACTTACTAGGCATTGACCTTGGACAAGGCACTTGGACTTTCTGACTTTTCAGTTTTTTCATTTGTTAAAATGGAAATGATATGATAGTACCTACCTCCTTGGGTTATTGAAGGCTCTGAGACATCCCCAGGGAAAGTGCTCACTAATTGATAGGTGCTATAATCAGCATTGCTATTACTGGGAAGACACCATCTGCGGTGTAGCCAAGGGAGTGTTGGATTTGGTATCTGAAGCCTTGTGTTTCAGTCCTGGCTGGGCCGCTTGCTAGCCCTTGCTAGCTTTGGACAAGTCTTTTGACCCCCATCTCGGTGCCTCTACTTTCCCATCTAGAAAATGGAAATACTTCTTGCTCTACATTTAGGGTCTTTGAGGGTATCAAAAAAGAAAATGGGCCAGAAAACTGCTCTGAGGACAGAAAAATGCTGCATGAAGCAAGCCCCAATGAATGCGAACTCAGCTGAACCTGGGAATCCAGTGCAAAATGGGCTGTCATTGTCCTTGCGGTTCTGGGGAGGGCGGGTCATGGGGGGGTGGGGACAGGAACTGCTGAGGCATCGGTTTTCCACAGCCCTGGTAGGACCTGGCATGGCGCCCGAGCTCTTGGGTTCTGAGAATTGTCTCCTTCCTGGTTCCTGGGACAGGAAGAGTCCACGATCCCATAGCCATGAAATCCCATGCAATTTGCCACAGTCAGAAGTCACCTGGAGTTCCCTTTTATTATTTAAATGCTTTTCCTTTTATTAAAAGTCTTCTTTGACGTCCTTTACTAGTACTTTTAGAAAACTTATTTTAAATTAAGTATAATATGCATACAGAAAAATGCACAGATCCTAAGTGTGCAGCTCAATGAACTTTCCAGAAACTGACCAGCTCCCAGATAAAGAAACAGAACATTACCACCATTCCAGAAACCTTCTTTGTGTGCCTTCCAGTTACTAACCACCCCTCTTCCCCCGCCCAAGGGTAACTTTATCCTAATGTAATCCATAGATGAGTTTTGCCTGTTTAAAAGCTTTATATAGTTGGAATAGCACAGTAAGTACTCTTTCGTATATAGCGGTTTTCACCCCACATTGTGTGAGGGGGATTCATCTCTGTTGTTGCCTAGAGCAATACTTTCATTTTCTTTGATGTATAGTATTCCACTGTATGACCACGCCACAATTTACGTAGCCATCTGCTCTTGATGGACACTGAGGCTATTTCCAACAGAGGGCTATTATAAATAGTGCTGCTCTGAACATTCTCGTGTGAATCTTTCATGAACATATGCACACACTTCCACTGTGTAAATGCCTAAGAGTGGAATTATTGGGCCCTTGAGGTATGTGTGTGTGGCTGGAACCCTTTGATTTTCAGTTCAGTTCTATTCATTGCAAGGGGAACGTGGTTCACGGGGCTGTGTCTCTATCTGGGACAGACCTGTCTGCAAGAAGGTAAACAGTTGTCTCTGGGGTTTGAGATGCTATTGAGTGGAGAGATTTGCAGACTCAGAGACTTCCAGGTGAAAGGCGCAGGAATCAGATCTGTTGTTTCCCTCTCCTGTCTGCTCTTCTGTTTGACTTTAGAGATAACCTTGTGGCTGCTTTGCCCGGGAGCCAGTGTTCCCCATCTACAGGGGAAAACACGCCCTCCGAGTTTTACCACAGCCCTATGAAATCAAACTTCTTAAGAATGAGGCTGTGATTTTTAACACACTGACATTTGAGAAGCACTTGTCTAGCCTAAAAGAGTCATGGAGATTTCAGTCTTTTCCTAACTTCCCCACCCGCCTCTCTCCACTGGGGCCAGGAGAAGGCCACATATGGGATATAAGCTTTGCAACAAGGCATGGTAGAACACAGGATCCTAAAGAAAGCGATCACCACCTTCAGCGGATCCCAAACACCCGTCACGAAAATCACCCCGGGAGCTTGTTAAATATCTATCCCTGAGCCCCACCCCTAAGGATTTTGATTCAGTAGATTTGGGGTGGGGCTTGGACTATGTATTTTAACCCCTACACCCACCCCCTTCGGGAATTCCCAAGATGTAGCCCCTGGTTCAATTCAATGGCCAGCCCTGTCTGATGAGAACACAGCAGGCCCAGCAGTTCTGGTGAGTTCTGCGTCCGCCAGTGGCTGGGTGGAGCACAGAGTTACCATGGGTAAGAGGAACCGGTGTGGACAGAGCCCAGGGGGCTTGAATGTGGGACTCTGGGCTTGAGCTGGAGTCCCCGGCAGAGGTTCATTTGCATCTCATTAGTATGCACCTTGATGCTCCCAAATCATCCCTAACCCCTCTCTTGCCTCTGGCCCTACGGTTCAGGTTCAGCCAGCTCCACAGCAGGACCGCCAACAGCGGAGGGAGCTGCCTGTCTTGTCCCACTGCTAGAACCAGCCCCTCACCTGCCAAGGCCTGCCTACTTGCCAGCTTTGTCCTCAGCTGTTCTGCTCAGAGAGGACTGGACTTGGATGGACAGACAGCGCTGCTGGGCTGAGGGAAAGAGACAGCAGCCAGAGGGAAAGTGATGGAACTGGAGATGAAGGCTTTGCTGAGAATCTGTGTTTGCTGGTGGGAGAGGACATACGGTTATATAATCCCTGGTGTGGGGGAAGGATCATAAAACTCTCCCCCTCCCAAGAGCTCTTTCCAGGCTGTGGGCATCGGCAGGGGGCAGGCCAGGGAACTGTTAGACACCCAGGTGATCTGAGTTTTAATCCTGCTTTGGTCGCAAACCAGCTGTGTGAACTTGGAGCTTAGGTAACCTCTCTGAGTCTCATTTATCCCTTCTGCAAAATGAGGGTAATTACAGGGTTGCTGTAAGCCAGCTTCAAACTGATAATGCATGCCAAGCGCATACCACAGGGCCTGGCGCATAGTAAATGTTCAGTAAACATCAGCTATGACCAGGGCCTGTGCCTCTGTAAACATTTCCTATTCCCCCAAATGTCGCCTTCTTCATTTGACAACAGTTCAGTGGAGGGTTACCCAGGAAAGCAGGAGAGCAGGGACTAGTCCCAATTCCCAGATGGAGAAGTGGAGGCCCCATGAAATGAGGGGGTTTGCTCAGGGGTCTCCGGCTCGGTCCCCCTCCCGGGCCCTCTGATATATTACCGAGGCCCCTCGGCACCAAAGGAGTGCTAAACGCTTTGCATTCATAAGCTCGTTAAATCCTCCAAGCAGGTAACCGTTGCTAGCCCCATTTCACAAATGGGGAAACGGAGGCTCGGAGAGAGGAAGCCAGGCCCCCAGACGAAAGCAGAGGCAGGATGGGGGGGCAGGTCTGACCCCGAAGGCTGGCTCCTTTCCCTGCACTCTCCTGAGTAGGAGGCCCTGCCTGTGTGGGTTCCTGAGGAGCCCCAGGTTGGGAGAGCAGCCGGGTCGCAGGGAGCCACTTGGCCAGTGCAAAGCGCCCAGGATGGGGAGACCGGCTTCTGCGCCACCAACATGTGATGTGACTTAGTACATGGCACTATGGGACTTCCCTTCTTGGGGCATAGTTTTCCGATCTCTACAAAATGGAGATCAGACTCCTAGCAGTTTGTAAACTGTGCCCTAGGGAGGCTTGGGAACTTCACAGGGCTGCCTCAGAAGGCGAATGAATGGGGACGGGGCTCAAGGCAGCAGCTGGGTTTCAATCCAGTTTCCATAATGATAACGATCGTTTTTAAATAACAGCCAATATTTATTTAGCAGTTGCTAGGTATCATGCACTGTGTTAACTGTTTAATATGAATCATCTAGTCGAAACTTCAGAACTATCTGAGGTGGGTTCAGTTAGTATCTCTCTTTTAAAGATGAGGAAAACAGAGGCTCAGAGGTTCAGTTAGTGATCCAAGTCACCCTGTTGGAACTTGATGTCTAGATATCTGAAAACTCATCCATAGTTCCTGGAAAGGCACAGGATTTCATTGGATCAAAGAGTTGCAAGGAATGCAGAAGAGGAAGGACCCCGCCTGATGAAGTCCATGCAGCAGGGACATTCTGGTCTCTGCAATCTGTTCTACCCTCTGAAAGGAGCTTTCCGGTCCCCCGGGGGAGTCTATCTCTTGACGTCAGAACACAACCTTCCAGGCTTGCAGAGAGCCATCCCCAAACCCAGTCCTTCAGGGCAGTCTCCTCCCATACAGGGGGCCTCCTGGTCCCTGCCTGGCCAGAGGCTGCCCCACCAGGAGGAGAGACTCCAGGGTTCCCCCTGGCCTTCCATAGGGCTGAGTTCACACTGTGCCCTGATGGATCCCAAGGCACAAACGCAGAACTTAGAGGAGGTGCTCTGCTCCTCTTGCTTTGTCTCCAGAGCTTCTAAATGATAAATAGGTTCAATGCCCTGCTGAACTGGAGCTGGTTTTGATCTTACAAACCTCTCTGGACAGAGAGCCCTGGAAGAAGTGGGGCAGGATCCGCCCTCCGTCCAAGCCCTCTGATCCTGGGACGCCCTCTGATTTAGGGAGTTTTCAGCTCCAGCTGCAAAGCTCATGGACCCATATAGGCAACCCCAAGACGAAGAGATCCCTTGCTCTCTCTGGGACTCAGTGAGTGTCAGGGGCTCCAAACTCAAATGTCTACAGCTGGCGGGAGCCTCAGGGGTGAAGCAGGCCCAGTGTGTGGGCAGAAGGCCATCCTGGATTCTATTTTCTTCACAGTTTGGAAAGAGGTGTAGGTACAGATGTGTGTCTCTTCTATTAGAAAACTACCTTGGAGATAAATGGTAGCTGAAATGGCCTCCACATCTGGGAGAGCCTGGGGAGGGGGGACTAGAGAGCCCAGGCCCCATCTAAAGGGGGCAGCCACCACTCAACTCCAGCCAACCGTGCCATGGGTGCACACAGACAGTGCCCTCCACTTCGGGAAACAGAAGCTGGAATCTAGATTTTTGGGTGAAGCTTCCCAATGTTTATATGTTAACTAATTAAGTAGAAAACCGTCAAACAACAAAACAATGTATTATAGGCCCAACAAAACTAATTGCAGCTGGACAGCTTGTATACCACCCCTTGGCCACAGGGGATGGTCTTGAAGGGCTCTAAGGTTTTATGTCCAGCAGCACGACCCTCCCTCCTCCTGCTCCTTATAGAACCATCATGTAAATCCTGTGATGGGATCCCACCTCACTACAGGTCTTTTCTTTGGGCTGAATTGCCCTGGGCCACCTCCCTGATCTTGCAGGTACCCCTCTCTCCTTGCTCCCTCTAGTCTGTCTGCGGTCTCCTTTCTCCTGCCCCAGGGCCTTTGCACTGCCTGTTTCTTCTGCCTGGAACTCTTTCTCAAGATGGCTTTGTGGCCCTCCCTCTGCGCAAATGTCACCTTGTCATGTAGGATTTCCCTGACCGCCCTTTCAAAAACAGCGCCGCCTCCATCACTCTCTAACCTTGCCTTGCATGATTTTCCTTCAGATCACTTTTCATCACCTGATGATACTGTATATTTTTTTTATTTATCATCTCCCTCTCTCTGCCACTAGAATCCAATCCCCACAAGAGCAGGGACCTCACCTGTCCTATTCTCTGTTCTAGAATGCCCTCACAGGGTAGGCCCTCAAAAAAGAAGTATTGAATGAGCGAGTGAATAAATGACTTTGGCAGAGGAAGTCCAATAACAAAACACTTTCTCATCATCTCCCACTTTGTCTCTTTTCTTCCTTAAAGCCCAGGTGCCTGGAAGCCCTGTGTTTCCTTCAAATGTCTATCTCCCCAGGGTCACATTCTGACTTTCAAGGGCCCTAGTCACCTTAGCTTTTGTGGGCCCCTTCCTCCATGAAAAAAATTAGAAATTATATTTAAGGACAACATTGGTATAAAGATGAATATATGGGCTAGTGGCTCTCACACTGGACAGCTCAGACATAGAACATTTCCATCATTGTAGAAAGTTCTGAAGGAGAATGCTGCTCTAGAGAATCAGCCCCAGCCACTCCAGCCCCCTCTGAGTCTCTCTTCTTGGAATATGGATTCCTGTTCTGGGTCAGTACTTGAATCCACCACCTACTAGATGGGTAAACCCAGGCAGGAGCCTTCCAATTATCTGAGCTTCAGTCTCTCATTTACAAAATGAGAGTGATAATAAGTGTCACAATAAGGATGAGGTTGATACAATAACTAACTGGCACTGAGTGTTTCCTGTGCTGGGAATGTACCATGCATTGACTCTTGCAGCCTTCTCAACAGTTCCATGAGATAGCTGCTACTCTCATTTCCCTTTTTCTGGGACCAGAGAGGTTAAATAACTGCCCAAGGTCACACAGCTGTTGAGTAGGATTTGAAAGCAGGTATATCCGACTCTAGAGACCGCTTTCTTACTATTAATTCTACCCAATAATGGGTCTTCTCCCCAAAGACCAAGTGAGAAAATGCATGCAGATGTGTTTTGAAAACATATAGATTACCATCCAGATGTAAGACAGTATAATTTTTGTCATCAATAATAATGACCAGAATACTGATAAAAAAGGGGACCCCAAGTCCCAGCTCCCTTTCACCCATGCCCTAGGCAAGAACTTCCTTTTCAGTCGTTTCTCTTCCCCTTAATTCCAGGCTTGGGTAGGCCTTGCCTTTAAAAACAGCTCTCCTGAGACTGCCTCTCAGTCCACTGGTGGTTCCAGCTGCCTTTTACCAAGCCATTATTGGTCCTAATAAGGTGTTACTCTGTGTCTTTCCTCCCTATGCTTTCTCCTATCATATTATCTGTCTTTCCTCCAGCCCTGGGAAGTAGGTAGAAGTAGCTATTATTATCTCCATTTTATAGACAGGTAAATTGAGGCTCAGAAGAAGTTCTGTGGCCTTCCCAAGGTCACATGCCCAATCCAGGGCTCAAGCCTCTGGTCCTTTTCCTGCTCGTACCCAGTTCTTTGATTTGTTTTTGTTACACGAGGACCCAGCAGCGGCTGCCTACAAACTAGCACATGACTCAAGTGTTCATCCAAGTTTCTTAGAAGTAAATCAGTCCCTCCTACCAATTCCTGAATTCCAGTTGGCTTAAACCAATAGAGCTGGTGTTCAAGCCCAGTCCACACTAGAGTGGGAATCTTGAATGTGAAAATTCCCCTTTTGATCTGATGTTAGATTACTCTTCCTAGCATATAGTTCTGCTTTGGTCCTGCCTCTTCTCTAAAACCTTCAATGGCTCCCAAAGACTAAGTAGTAAAATTATTTCAGTAGCTAAAGACTTCCTAACAAGCAGGTACCTGGAATATCAACATTCTTTCACTTACGGTTTTAATCTGGCTCAAAGGCACAATCCCTCCTAATTCCTGCTCCCTGGTCCCACCCTCCCCCACTTCCCAGCCTTCGTCATAAACAGAATATATTTAGGATTCTTTCTTGAGAGCCATAGGAGCCAGCCCTAACACTGGATGCCTGGGACAGAGATGGGGAATGGGGGTGGGAGGTCGGAAAATAAATGCTGAGGGCACCCAAACCCATGGTAAATTCACATTCAGATTTTTGGGGGAGAGTATGGACCTTCTCCAATCCAGAGGGATGAATCCAGTGACTCCTTCTTTCATGAAAGACTCTCCAAACTTTGAAAAATATCTTCCCTCATTGCTTCTCCCCTCAGTCTAGGAAATCCAGAGCACCCAGCTTCAGGATATCCGGCTCTCTGTTATCAGTACAGCCACCCCCTTCTGGGTGGCCTTGGGTGTGCCAGGTAAACCTCAGTTTGTCTTACCTGAGAAATGGGAGTAAAAGGACAGATGTGTTTCCTAGGGGTATTCTGTGGCTATTAGTTACTGTCTGTGTCATGCCTAAGAAAAGGGAAGGTGCTGGGCCACGAGGGAGAATGTCATTGCTGATCTGTGCCTGGGTGATGGGAGGAATTTCATCGTCAGAAACAAAGCCTGGGGACTTCCCTGGTGGCACAGTGGTTAAGAATCCACCTGCCAATGCAGGGGACACGGGTTCGATCCCTGGTCCAGGAAGATCCACATGCCGTGGAGCAACTAAGCCCGTGTGCCACAGCTACTGAGCCCGCATGCTGCAACTACTGAAGACTGTGTGCCTAGAGCCCGTGCTCCGCAACAAGAAAAGCCACTGCAATGAGAAGCCCGCGCACCACAACGAAGAGTAGCCCTTGCTCGCCACAACTAGAGAAAGCCCACGGGCTGCAATGAAGACCCAACGCAGCCAAAAATAAATTAAAAAAAAAAAGAAACAAAGAAACAAAGCCTGGCAATTTGAACAAATTCGGTAGGAGCTTCTTTAGTGGAAGTTTGATTTGGCTTTGAATTCCTTCAAGTACATCTGCTTCCCCATGGAAGGGATAGAATTACCGACAGCGTCACAGGCTCCTAGAACTAAAATGCCTGAGCCACTGCACATGGACCATTACGGATACAGGTCACAGAGCATTAGAATCACAGAACATCCAACCACACCGCTTAGAACATGTAGGCAGGACACAGGACGTTAGCATAGCAGAGCCCCCGCTTGTCAGATCTGGAGGGGCTCTTAGTCCAGTTTTTCAAACCTGTGCTTCCCAAGGGAGTGAGGGACAAACCTGGGGGCAGGGTCCTAGGCCTCGAGCCCTGCTTCAATAGTGCAGCTCTGCTTTTATCTGTTTATAGGCTGTGTTTCCAAGACAATTTCAGCAGGAAAAAAGAGATTCTGCCCCTGAAAGCAATAGAGGGGTCTGAAATCACAGATCCATTCCCGCCCCTTCCCCCAACATACACACATCATTTACAGATGAAGAAGGAGGTCCAGAGGGCTTAGGTGACTGATTTGACCAGTCACGGGAATAAGTGACTTTAGACCTAGGTCTCCTGAGAGCCAGGTCAGCTTACTACACTGACCACTGAATAGGCATCGGTGAATGATTTTCCTGATCCACAGCCAGAGGAAATCCCATAGGCCTGCACAAGCCGAAGAACCTACCTGTATAAGATGGAAAGGACTTTAGAGCTCTCCTTGTTTCCCCCAAGGGCACCTATCCCACTAGAGTAGCATATCCTTCCCAGGTGGCCACACAGAATCTGGTTGGATTCCCCCAGTGACGGGGAGCTCTCCACATTGTGAGATGAGTCGTTCCAGAATTGCACTTGAGATCACTAACCAAGAAAATGAGGATAGATCTCAGAGCACTTATCCTGCCAGTTGTGTTCAGACTTTTATCAGTGACTCGGATAAAGACACGGATGTTACAACCACCAAGTTTCTGAACGTTAGAATTAAGATTCTGGGATGCTGGGGCAGTGAGTGAAACACAAGGAGAAATGAATCACAGTCTCATTAAAATCCTATGTCATTCAGTTGCAGAAGATCAGCCTGCACAAGAACAGATTGGGGATGACGTGAAAAGACATCTGAGAGTTTTCATTACCCACAAACTCAACAATCAATAGTCTGAGCTGGCTGCTAAAAAGTAATAGTACTTCATAATATTTTTCAAAAATTGTGTCATACGCCATGTTCAGCATTTATGTACATTAACTCATTTCATTCTCAAAATAGTATTATGAAGTCAGGAAACTAAGAATCAGAGAAGGTAAGCCACTTGCCCAAAGTCACACAGCCAGAAGCTTTGTGCTGTGAACCACCTTCTGCTGCCTTCACCATGCATGAAATGGGGTTGGGAGTTACATGGAGACAGAGTTTGATTTACGCATATGTCCTAAAAGGGTCCATTCACGAAACCCCACACCTGCACTTGCTCACACCCGTGTACACGCAAGCCCCACAGTTACCAGTTTATTTACTCACACAGTACGCATTCTGCCAAGCAGGCGCACACAATTAGCGTACCCACACAATTATTCAAAATTGTCTCCTAAGTGTGTGTGTGTGTGTGTGTGTGTGTGTGTGTGTGTGTGTGCTTTCTTGCAAATGTGCACATTCACCCACATGCAGATTTCTCTCTGAGTCTGGGGAGCCAAGAGCATGAGGCCCCACCCCAGACAAGCGCCTGCTCGCAGCTTCCCAGCAGAGCCTGCGGCTGGGCCAGCAAGCTTAGACTTGACCAGGGACCAGCGGATTCCTGCTCCACTGGGGCACAGGCTGGGCCTTCTACAGGGGGTTCAGTCTACCCCACCCTCACCCCGACCTCAGGCTTTGATTCTGCTTTGGCTTTGAGACTAATATTTATTGAGTGCTTTTCTATGGGCCAGGCACCAATGCTAAGCATATTAATGTACATGATCGTATTTCATCTTCATAAAACCCCAGGAAAGCAGTACTGTTAATAGCCCCATCTTACAGATGAGGAAACTGAGGTTCAGAGAGGTTAACTTCCCCAAGGTTATACAGTTAGCAAGTGGTGGAGTTGGGCTTGAACACAAACAGTTGGATTTACAAGGGAACACAGTTTCTCTTTCTGGCAGCATGGTTGGGAGGAAAGAACCTGGCTCTGGTTCTCACCCTGTGACTTTGGGCAAGTCCCTTTCTTTTTTGGGGACTTTATTTTCCAGCATCAAAAAGGAGGGAATGATCGCTAAATGTTCTTTCAGCTTTCAATCCGTCATTGATTTCCCTAAGTCCAGATCCTTTCATTTTTCAATTAGTATTTATTGAGCTCTGTTATGTACCAGGCACTGATCTAGGCACTGGGAATTCGTGCATGAATAAGATCAAAAAGCTCCTGTCTTCATGGAGCCTAGCATCTAGGGCAGGAGACAGTAAACAAATAAATAAGAACATATTGGGAGGTGACAAGTGCCATGGAGAAAATGGAGTGATGTGACAAAGAAGGGCATTAGGAAGGAGGCTACATCAAACTGGGGGTTAGGCGGTGACATTAGAGGTGAGAAATGGATAATAACAAGAAGCCAGCCATGGGAGAATCTTAAATAGAGGGAAACAGCAAGTGCAAAGGCCCTGAGGCAGATCCCAGTTTAGTATGTTTGCAGAGGAGAAAGAAGGCCCTTATGGCTGCAGCTTGGTGAACAATGGGGAGAGTGGTGGGAGGTATCACTGGAGATGCAGGCAGGGCCCAGATGGTGGGGAGTCTTCCAGGCCATGATAACAAGTTCAGATTTTCATCTAAATGCTGTGGGAAGCCACTGGAAAATTTTAAGCAGGGAAGTGATAAGAACTGATCTATGTTTTCACAAGATGTTTCAAAATAGTGGTCCTAGGTGCCATGAGGTGGGAGGGTAGCCCAGGGAGCCCATGTGCCCCTGCACCCTGTAAGCCTGTTCACCTGCCCAGGTGTGGTGCCAGAAACAAATATCAGACACAGGCCCTTCCCCCAGCAAACCACTCACCAGGTCTGTGGGTCCCACGGCTTGAACAAAGCCATGGGCACCAAACCCCTACACAAGGGTGCACCCCCTTTGGCATCTTATTGCCCCCCAGGGAGACCCCATCCCTGCTCCCTTCGCTGCAGCTCATCTTAAGGACTCCGGCTCTCAAGGCGCCCCCGCAGCTGCTGAGCGGAGTGTCTTGTCGGGACCTGCCCTCCACGGGTGCTGACCTGGTGAACAGGAAGCTTTCCCCAAAGCAGGGCAGGCAGAGCTGGGAGGCTGCACGCACCCTGGGCTCGCCGGGCCAAGGAGTGAGTGTGGACCTGGGACCGGGGTAAGCACTCATCTCCCCTGGGTCTTCAACTTCAAAAGCAATGCCATCCTGGGGGAAGGGGTGGGGTCCAAATGATTCAGGGGTCCCCTTGTGCTTGCAGGGGATTGTGTCAGGGATGGGTGAGTGTGGCTTTTGCCTGTGGCCGGGTCCTTCATGGGCTGCGGTGGCAAGCAAGGGGTGACAGCAAGGGGGCAGTAAGGATGGGGAGTAGACAGCATCTTTTTCTGTCCCTGGCTTTAGGACCCTAAGCATAGAATCTACCTCCATCCTGCCCCCTCTCTTCTGAGGTGCTGGGTTTAGGGCGCCACCAACAGGATCTCAAGCGAGGGATGGTGGTAGGGAGGCTGGAAGTAGGAGCCCTATTCAAATTCTTCTCTGTCACAGACTTTCAGAGGCCAAGTTAGGTTGGCTTTTCCATTTCTGCCTCCACCCTCCTTCCCATGTTGGGATGCAACCCACGAGGTCTTAAAGAACCTGCATTTGTTTCTCTTAGGACTCTGGAAAGACAAGGATCCAAGCCTCTCCCTTTCCCCCTTGCCCTGGAAGTTTAACTCTTCCTTGCCTTTGAAGACCAAGGCAACTGGAAAAACAAGTTTTGCCTGTTTCCTCCAAGAATGCTCGGCACATCTGGCTGGTAGCCATGAACTCCACGGAGTCAAGACTCCCAAGGGCAGGCCGGCCACCAGCCTGGTGTACGCAGCCTCACACATTGCTTCTAGAAGACCCGGTTTGGCAACCAAACTCTGCCCTCCCCGGTCCCCCCTCCCCATCCTTGGCTCTGATGAGTCTCACATTTTGACCCAGGCTGGAGTTCAGGGATGAGGCATTCGGGAAGCGGCAAGGGAGAGGATGAGGAAGAGCAGCAGGTCTTAGAGGGTGAAGCGTTCACTCACAGTTAGTTCAACAATCTCCAGGGGCTGGTTCTTACCTGGCCACCCACCTTGGGACTTGGGGCAAGACCCCTCCCCCACTTGGGGCTCTATTTCCCCATCTATGCATGAGAAGAGGGATCTGAGCTCCATCATGTCTCAGGTCCACTTCAGCTCTGACATTCCAGGAAGGGAGGGGTTTTCTCTGTTCAGGGTTACAAGGCGAGTCAGAATCAGGCTCTGTCCAAAGGGACTTGTGGTGGGACAGGTGTAGGTAAGCCTGGGATGGGGGAAGCAGCCCTGGCCTGTGATGCAAGGAACTCCAGGTCTAGTTGTTGCTTTGTTTCTATCTAGCTGTAAGGCCCTGGGCAGGTCCCTTCGCTTTATGAAACTTAGATTCCTATGACTAATAATAGCTAATATTACCTTAAAACTTACTATGTGCCAGGCACTATGCTAGGTCATTTACCTTTGTTATTTCACTTGATTTTCACAACGATCCAATGAGGTAGTTAATATCCTTATTCCTATTCTACAGAAGAGGAAGTCGAGTCTCACAGAGGTGAAATTGCCTGCCTAGAAAGTCACCCAGTTAGTAAGTGGTGGAGCCAGGCCTGAGAGCCTAGCAGCCTGATGCCAGGCCTGTGATCGTGGTCCCTTTGTTTTTCTGCAGCCCCTACATATGCAGATACAGCTCAGTTCAACTGGAGCTGAGCCCTGATGGAGGGTTCTTGTCAGAAGTACTTAGGGCCAGACTGCTAAGCTTGGGTACCTGGTCAGAATGATTTCACCATCACTGGGGAGCCAATGAAGGCTTTGGGAAAAGGAGGGAAGTGGTAAGGACAGTGTTGTATCTGCCGGATGCCCTTCAGAAAGCACTTAAACTAGTCTGTTACTCTTCAAACACAAGGTTTCGCAATCTCAGCCCTACTGACTTTGCTGTGGGGATCTGTCCCGTGCGTTGTAGGATGTTTAGCAGCAACCCCGTCCTCTATCTACTAAATGCCAGTAGCACCTCCTGCACACAAGCTGGGGTAGACAAAAATACCTTCAGACATTGCCAAATATCCCCTGAGGGGCAAAACCACCCCAGTTAAGAACCACGGCAGTAGGAACCATTTCTTTCCTAACTTGTACCCTTTCTTTTTCTGCCCAGGGTTTCGGGAGGTTTTCCATCATGATTATTGCCCTGTTGGGGTTTGCCATTTTCTTGCTCCATTGTACAACTTGTGAGAAACCCCTAGAAGGGATCATCTCCTCAGCCTGGCGCTTCACACACCCCCTTTATAATGTGACCATCTATGAAAACTCTGCTCCCAAGACCTACGTGGAGAGCCCTGAGAAAATGGGCATCTATCTCACAGACCCCCAGTGGGCAGTGAGGTACCGGATTATCTCTGGAGATGTGGCCAACGTGTTTAAAACAGAGGAGTACGTGGCAGGCAACTTCTGCTTTCTGAGAATAAGGACAAAGAGCAGCAACACAGCCCTTCTGAACAGGGAGGTGCGAGATAGCTACACCCTCATCGTCCAAGCCACGGAGAAGACCTCGGAGTTAGAAGCTCTGACCCGCGTGGTGGTCCACATCCTGGACCAGAATGACCTGAAGCCCCTCTTCTCCCCGCCTTCATACCGAGTCACCATCTCTGAGGACATGCCCCTCAAGAGCCCCATCTGCAAGGTGAGCGCCACGGATGCCGACCTGGGCCAGAACGCCGAGTTCTATTACACCTTTAACACAAGGTCGGAGATGTTTGCCATCCATCCCACCAGCGGGGTGGTCACCTTGGCTGGGAAGCTCAACGTCACCTGGCGAGGGAAGTATGAGCTGCAGGTGCTGGCTGTGGACCGCATGCGGAAGATCTCAGAGGGCAACGGATTTGGCAACTTGGCAGCACTGGTCATCCATGTGGAGCCTGCCCTCAGGAAGCTCCCGGCCATTGCCTCAGTGGTCTTGGCTACACCAGAGAGCAGTAACGATGCCACCTATGCCACGGTGGTGGTAGATGCAAAGAGCTCAGGTGGTGATGTGGACTCACTGGAAATTGTTGGTGGTGACCCTGGAAAGAACTTCAAAGCCATCAAGTCTTACGCCCGGAGCGGTGAGTTCAGTTTGGTTTCCGTCAAAGACATCAACTGGATGGAACACCCTCATGGATTCAACCTCAGCCTGCAGGCCAGGGGTGGGAGCAGACCTTCTTCTTATTCCCAGATCAGGGGCTTTCACCTACCCCCTTCCAAACTGGCTTCCCTCAAATTTGAGAAGGCTGTTTACAGAGTGCAGCTTAGTGAGTTTTCCCCTCCTGGTAGCCGTGTGGTGATGGTGAAAGGAACCCACGCCTTCCCCAACCTGAAGTATGTTCTAAAGCCATCCTCAGAGAGTGCAGCGTTTAAACTGAATGCCCGCACGGGGCTGATCACCACGACGAAGCTCATGGACTTCCATGACCGAGCTCAGTACCAGCTACACATCAGAACCTCACTGGGCCTGGCCTCCACCACTGTGGTCATTGACATCATGGACTGTAACAACCACGCCCCCATGTTCAACAAGTCCTCCTACTATGGCACCTTTGATGAGAACATCCCTCCAGGCACCAGCATTTTGACTGTTACGGCCACAGACCAGGATCACGGAGAGAATGGATATGTCACCTACTCCATCGCTCGCCCAAACTCTGTGCCCTTTTCTATCGACCCTTACCTGGGGATCATCTCCACCTCCAAACCCATGGATTACGAGCTCATGAACAGAATTTACACCTTCCAGGTATGGGCATCAGATTGCGGATCCCCATTTCGCCAGGAAAAAGAAGTGTCTGTTTCCCTTAGGCTCAAGAACTTGAATGACAACAAGCCTATGTTTGAGGAAGTCAATTGCACTGGGTCTATCCATGAAGACTGGCCAGTAGGAAAATCAGTAATGACCGTGTCAGCTATAGATGTGGATGAGCTTCAGAACCTAAAATATGAGTTTGTGTCAGGCAACGAACTAGAGTATTTTCATCTAAATCATTTCTCTGGAGTGATATCCCTCAAACGCCCCTTTAGGAACCATACTACTGGTCAACCCATCAACTATTCCCTGAAAATTACAGCCTCAGATGGGAAAAACTATGCCTCGCCCATGACTTTGAATGTTACTGTAGTGAAGGACCCTCATTCTGAGGTCCCTGTAAAGTGTGATAAAACAGGGGTATTGACACATTTCACACAGACCATCCTGCACTCTGTTGGGCTTCAGAATCAGCAGTCCACTGATGAGGATTTCACTTCCTTAAGTGCCTATCAGATCAATCATCATACCCCTCAGTTTGAGGACCACTTCCCACAGTCCATTGACATCCTTGAGCGTGCTCCTCTCAACACCCCCCTGGCCCACCTGGCAGCCACCGACCCTGATACTGGCTTCAACGGCAAACTGGTCTATGCGATTGCAGATGGCAACGAAGACGGCTGCTTTGACATTGAGCTGGAAACAGGGCTGCTCACTGTAGCTGCCCCCTTGGACTATGAAGCCACCAGTTTCTACATCCTCAATATAACGGTGTATGACCTGGGCACTCCCCAGAAGTCCTCCTGGAAGCTGCTGACAGTGAATGTGGAAGACTGGAATGATAATGCACCCAGATTTCCTCCTGGTGGGTACCAGGTAACCATCTCAGAGGACACAGAAGTTGGAACCACAATTACAGAGCTGAAAGCAAAAGATGCCGACTCGGAGGACAATGGGAGGGTTCGCTACACCCTGCTAAACCCCACAGAGAAGTTCTCCCTCCATCCCCTCACTGGGGAACTGGTTGTCACAGGACACCTGGACCGGGAATCAGAACCTCAATATATACTCAAGGTGGAGGCCAGGGACCAGCCCAGGAAGGGTCATCAGCTCTTCTCTGTCACTGACCTGATAGTCACATTGGAAGATGCCAATGACAACTCTCCCCAGTGCATCACAGAACTCCGCAGCCTTAAGGTCCCAGAGGATCTGCCTCCAGGGACTATTCTAACATTTCTGGATGCCTCTGATCCTGACCTGGGCCCTGCGGGAGAAGTACGATATGTCCTGTTGGATGATGCCCATGGGACCTTCCACGTGAATCTCATGACGGGGGCACTCAGTCTGGAGAAAGAGCTGGACTTTGAGAGGAGGGCTGGGTATAACCTGAGCCTGTGGGCCAGCGACAGTGGGAAGCCCCTGGCCCGAAGGACCCTCTGCCGCTTGGAGGTGATCGTCCTGGATGTGAATGAGAACCTCCACCCTCCCCGCTTTGCCTCCTTTGTGTACCAGGGCCAGGTGCAGGAGAACAGCCCCTCGGGAACCTCAGTGATGGCAGTGGCTGCCCATGATGAGGACAGTGGCTTGGACGGGGAGCTCCAGTACTTCCTGCGGGCTGGCACCGACCTTGCAGCCTTTAGCATCAACCAAGACACAGGTACTGGGAGTGGGATGGGATGGGAGGGCCAGGTGTTGGGAGAGGATGGGTCTAAGGGAATCAGGCACTGTCTTGAGAGAAGTCAGGCTATAGGCTAAAAAGAACAATAAATAGGGACACTCCTTCCTGTCCCTTTTATTTTATTTTTAATTTTTATATATATATATATACTATATATATATATATATGATATATATAGTATATATATGTATATATATATATGTGGGTTTATGTATGTATATCCATTTAAGTTGAATCAACCATCTCACACACACATGTATACATATACACACACACAAAACCATATATTACATATATATGCTTATAAAAATAATGTATCATAGTTATAAAATTTTTATATATAATTTTAAAATGAATGTTTCTCTGTGTCCCATCTCCCCAGATATAATCTCTATTAACAATTTGTCCTATAATCTTCTAAATTTTTCTCATTGCATCTGATATATTATCACTTTTCATTTTATTATTATGAAAACATAGTACAACAGATACTAATTCTGAAACTTATTTTGTCACCAGGATATCTTATATGTCAGTACATATAAATCTTCTTCATTCTTTTTTAATGGCTGCATTTGTTCATATACTTTTACTCATATGCAATGAGTCTCTACAGGAAAAACTCTTAAAAATGGAGCTCTTGGGTCAAAAGATAATATTAATAGATATATAATATCCATATATCCATATATCCATCATCCATAGATATATAATTAATATCAATGCTACTAGATATTTCCAAATTGTCCTCCAAAAAGGTGGCACCAACTTATTTATTCCTCAGAAGCTCCACAGAAAATAAATGCAATTCAGCAAACACTTATTGGGCACCCTGTACTTGTGAGGTCCTGAGGTAGACACCTTGGGAGAGATCCCAGGTGAATAAAAGTAGGTCCTTCTTGATGGGATGATTTCTCTCCGGGGTAGAGGGCAGGGTGATGTGGTAGAAAGAGCATTAGATTGAGAGTCAATTCTAGACCCAGCTCTTCTGCTTACTTGCTACATGATCTTGGTCAAGTCATGCTCTTTCTCTGGGCCTCAGTTTCCCCATCTGTCAAAGGAGTAAGGTTCCTTCAGCTCTATGATGCTATGGCTCTGAGTACAGATTTTGCCCTCTCATCTGGGTCTTTCCAGCTGAGTGTGACCCATAAGAACTTAGGCTACAAGCCTCTTCTACTCACTCTTGGACCCTCGACTTCTAGAACAGTGCTAGTTCATAATAAGCAACTTGTAGATGAGTGAACCAATGAATGAAGCCAAGTCTCTAAAATCATGAAGATGAGGAGAGGGGAACAGCAATTTATTTATCAAACCCCTACCCTTGAAATGGTATCTATAAGGACTTGAAACTTGAAGGAACCAGTCTAAGGACAAATGTAAGGAAATCCCACTTAGAGAATGTGAAATGAATAAATTGGACTTGGCTTGAAGTAGTCAGGAGAAAGTAGGTCAACTACCATGGTCTTCTGGAAACACTGCATATGCCCACATGCCCGAGTCATGAGCCTATCTTAGCAGATAAAGGCTCTGAGAGGTTCTACAATAAGGATATGAATTTCCCTATGTTTAACTCAGCAGCTCCCATGCCATATCACCCATAGTTCCCTTTTCTCGTGGAATACTTATTAATATCCTTTCCACAGTACCATTTCAGGATTGTTAGGTAAAGTGTTTTCTAAAGCTACTTTGAGCTCTAAAATATTTTGGGTTTGGTGATTGACTATCTCTAGGAATGATTCAGACTTTCGCACCCCTGGACCGAGAATTCATGTCCTGCTACTGGCTGACGGTACTGGCAGTGGATAGGGGTTCCACCCCCCGCTCTTCTGTAACTGAAGTCTACATTGAGGTTTTGGATGTCAATGACAACCCACCCCAGATGTCCAGACCCGTGTTCTACCCCTCCGTCCGGGAGGATGCACCCCTGCACACCTCCGTGCTTCAGCTGGATGCCTGGGACCCGGACTCCAGCTCCAAAGGGAAGCTGACCTTCAATATCACCAGTGGCAACCATATGGGATTCTTTGTTATTCATCCTCTCACAGGTAAGGACCTCAGAAATCTGGGTGCATAGGATTATCTACAACAGTGCTTTTCAAAGTGTGGTCCTAGAATGGCATCATGAGCATCACCTATGAACTTGTTAGAAAGTCAAGTTCTCAGGCCCCATCTTAGACCTACTGAATCAGAGCTCAGGGTGGGGACCAGAAATCTGTATTTTAATATGACATCCGAGGATTTTGATGTGTGCTAAGTTTGAGAAGTGCTGCTCAACAAAGTCCATCTCTATGGGAGAATAAGAATATGTCAGTTTTCTTTCCTTGGAGCCTAGGGAAGCTAAGCAGGTTCCCTAGGTGGTCAAGCTGGGACTATTTCAGACCTCCAAGTGCTCCCAACTGACCATTCCTGAGAATCACAAGCCACAGGTTGAATCTCTTAACTCTAGTCCCAAACTGATCTCAAGCCTGCTCACGGCACGGTGGCCATAGAGATCCACTTCAGAGGAACCAACCGTCTCACAAAGGTCTATCCTCGGTCCAAGCCCATCTTGGATGGTTTAGAGGAATCCAGAGGTCATTGGCTCGCAGCTGTGAACCAGATGTAGCCCACAAAGGTGTTCTGTTTGGCCTGCACAAGCTTTAAACAGTGATTTTTCAAGTTGTTGCCAACATTTAAAAATTTGGAAATTTCGCAAAACATTCCAGATTTCTGGTTGTTCTTAAAATAACTAGAAGATCTGGCCACATAGACCGCACGTCGCGCAGGGCCATCACTGCCCAGAGCTGACAGCAGCTCCCCGTGTACAGCAGGTGTGTCCTCTGTGCCCACAGTCCCCTCACACCCGACTGTGTTATTCCCGCCTGCTTCCTGCAATTATGCTGCCTGCCTGGCTCCCAGAAGAAGGTGAGAGCCAGTTCCCCCTGATGCAGGTATGGCTCCAAGGCCACATGTCCCTCTTGACCATGAACAACAACCCTACTGCAGAGAAGGCTGACATTCTCTCCTTCGAGCCCAACTTCCCATTCTCCAGCTCCAACTGACTCTTGTCCTGGAAGGACAGAAGTCTGGCAAGATTGGAGGAAGGAGAAGGGGAGAGTGCTGGCAGCAGCTTCCTGATCCTTAAGGCAAAAGGGAGTCAGGAGGAGTGATGGGCCTGGGGATCCTGAGGCAGACAGTGGGCGAGCGATACAAGTGCCTCTTTGCCCTGTGACATCTGTTTGGAACCTTTGACCTCAGGGAGTGAATTAGTCCTCCTAGAAGGAGGATGCTTTTCTCTTGAAAAACAAGCCTAAGCTGGCTCTCTGCCTGGGCCCCCCCGCTGTCCCTCCCTTTTTGGAAGAGGGAAGAGATCTCTCACCTAAGGCAATAGGTTCTCTACTTCTTCCAAATCCCTGCTCTGTTTACTGTCAACAGTTCCCTGACACCAGGTCTGGCAAAATGCCCCAGAGGGCAGAGAGCTCTGAGTCTTCCTACAGTTGAGAAGAAATTTTTATCAGCATGAACATTTGAAAATAAAATAATAAGTCAGCAATGATCCCCCCCCCCGCCCACCTTTCTTATCCACATTATATTGTCCTACTTCCATACTTGGATCCCTTGGATGGCTTCCCTATGCCCTTAAGATAAAGCCAGACCCTGCCGTGTCCCACAGACTTGTGCCTGACCGGACCCCTGCTGACCTTTCTGGCTTCATCTTGCCTCTCTTGCTCTATCACTTTCTGGATCCAGCCACATGGCCTGCCTTGATCCATGCCCTCTCCTGGCACAGGGCCTTTGCACATGCTATTCCTTCTGCCAGGAGTCTCTTCTCTCTGTTTTCAGGCTAACTCCTGCTCTTCTTTCAGATCTTGGCCCAGCTGTTCTTTCCTTAAAAAAGTTTTTCCTGACACTATAATACATCTCCCAGCAGCATCTACTTTTTAAAAACACTTATCACTTAGAACATTATATTCATTTATGTGATTATTTCATTAATTATCCATGTCCTTCACTAGACTTCAAAGGCTTTCCAGAAAAGGAACCTTGATTTTTTTTGCCCACTATAATATAAAGTCCTGGCACACAGTAGGACCTCAATAATTGGGAAATGAATGAATGAATCTCTGCCAGCATCCACAATCTTTTGTTAAGCCCAAGACTCATTTATTCAGCAAACGTTTAAAGGTGTCTGCCCTGATGAGGCATTTAAATTACGTGCTGTAGAGAGAGGGGAAGATATAAAACATAATTTCAGGCCTTGAGGAATCCAATCCATCAGGACCATGAAGATCTGGATATAAAAAAAGCTATAGAACCAGTGTAAAGAGTACCACATTGGGACTTCCCTGGTGGCGCAGTGGTTAAGAATCCGCTTGCCAACGCAGGGGACACGGGTTCGAGCCCTGGTCCAGGAAGATCCCACATGCCGCGGAGCAACTAAGCCCATGTGCCACAACTACTGAGCCCACGAGCCACAACTACTGAAGCTTGCGTGCCTAGAGCCTGTGCTCCGCAACAAGAGAAGCCACCGCAATGAGAAGCCCGCGCACCACAACAAAGAGTAGCCCCCGCTCGCCGCAACTAGAGAAAGCCCACGCGCACAGCAGCGAAGACCCAAAGCAGCCAAATAAATTAATTAATTGATTAAATTTTTTAAAAATTATATTAAAAAAAAGAGTACCACATTGTTAAAATATGAGTAGATGTGGTGCTGTGACCGTTTATAGGAGAGAGGAAGCTGCTCAGTGTGGTAGACCAGCAATGGCTTCATGGAACAGGGGTGGGTGGCTATGCCGAGCTGAAGGATGTGGAGGATTTGACAAGCAGCAGTCTGGCAGGGCACTTGGGCAAGGACCGTGACAGGAGAAATAGCCAGGAGGGAAGAAGACCCAGGTCTTGTTGAAGACAGAGCAAGTACGTCCATTTTCTTTTTTTCTTTTTTTTACTTTTTACTTTTTTCTTCTTTTAAAAATTTTTAATGGTGAAATAATTGTAGACCTACAGGAGAGCTGCAAAGAGAGTTCTCATACACCCATCACTCAGCTTCCCCTAATGTTAACCTAGTACATTTATCAAAACTAAGAATGAATCCTGGTACAAGGCTGTTAAGGAGAATACAGACTTTACTAAGATTTCCCCGGTTTTCTCTGCTAACATCCTTATTCCCATCCAGGACCTCACACTACCTCTAGTCCTCATGTGTCCTTGGTCTCCAGTGTCTGACCATTCCTCAGTCTTTACTAGTCTTTTATGAGCAAGTAGGCCCATTTTCTAAAGGCATATCCATTTCCACCACTTATCAAATGTAAGATCTTGGGGAAGTTACTTAACTGCTCTGTGTCTGAGTTTGCTCACCAGTAAAATGGAGATAATAATAACTACCTCTTTGGTGGTTGGGAAGACTAAATGGGTGAATAGATGGAGATACATAAGGAGCTTTGAAGAACACCTGGACGTGTAAGAGCTCAGTGAGTGCTGGCTCTTATGATTCTGAGGAAGGGCAGGGGGGGGAGAGGAAGCTGGCAGGGTAGGTGGGGTAAGACGTAGATGGCGGTGGGTCAGGGTGAAAAGAGTAGAAGAATCTAGAATCCATTAGAGGTGGAATCAACAGTAGTTATAAAACCACTGGATGAGGGAAGGGAGGGAGAGGGAAGGGGCTGAGATGGGGTGACAGTGGGACATTTGTTTGGAGGAGAGAAAGATAAGAGCTGAATCTGCTGAATGCCCGCCTCGTGCCAGGAAGGGTCCTCGGTGGACCCTCACACAGCCCCTTGGGGGTGGTTCCGCCATGTCCCCATCCTACACGGGCACTCCCTGGGAATCCTGACACCAACCTCAGAGGGGGGATGAGGCTGAGAACAGGGGCAATGGCCCAGGAGGCCAGGCAGCAATTCCAGGGACACTGGCCCTGAGAAGATGAGGGGGAGGCAGTGGTGAGAGAAGGGAGAGAGAGAAAAGAAAAACCAGAGATGGAGAAAGAGTGACAGATTCCAAGATGCAAAGAGGGGGGAGGGAGAGAGGAAGCTCTGGGAAGGCAGAGAGAAGGAGGATGGTGAGGGATGAACAGAGAGAGGGGAGAGGGGATGAAGAGAGACCAGCAGCGGGAGGAGAGCAGGACTGAGCCGGAAGGAAGGCTCCCAGCCAGGGCCCTCTCATCCCCACACTCTTCCTGGGGAGCACCCGGATGCTGGGCCTTCCCCATGAGGCCCCTCAGCTTGGGGCCAAGCTGGGTGGGGCACCTGAAACAATATTCACTCTGTCCTAGAGGAATGCATCTTCCTCTCTAGCTGTGGGGCTTTCCAGGAGCCTTCTCGGATTCCTCCCGTGCCTGCCTTCATTGAGGGAAGAAAAGGCGGGATGACACGAAGGCAGGAACATGGCGCAGACAGAGGTCCCTCCTCACACCACACTCTCATTTCCAGCACTGGACGCCTCATCCCCAACACCGGATCCCCGTTTCTCTCATGGAGCCCCTATCCCCACACTTCAGTCCATTACTCCATCATTTAATTGCCTAAACAAGATGAAGAAACTTACTGAAAGTTTTTAGAACACCCACTGACCCCCTACCAATAGCTCTGCTTTCATCGAAAAGAGACCTCCCTACCCAGCTAGGACCTCTCAGTCTATGGGCGTGGATGTCCCTTCGGGCCCCCGAAAATCTTGAGCTTGACTTTCCTGATGCTTGCAGAGAACTGGCACCTTCTCGCCTTTATGGCCTCAGTTTATAGCCATAGTGTCTAGAAAATGAAAACCAGAATTACAGATCACTAAGTTCACCTTCCTGAATTTACAGAGGAGCGCTCCTCTGGCTCATCTGTGCCAGCCCGGCATGGGAAGAGCCGGTCTTAGGTCTCAGATGAACAAGAGAATTACAACAAAGGAGTAAAAAGCCACCCCTCTGTGATTTCTCGTGAACTGAAGGCAGTGACCGTGATCCCTGTTGTAACTCCTGATGAGCTGCCTTTTTCACTCAGCAATATACTGTGCTCAGCACCCTCCTCATGGCGAAAGCAGGAAGTAGGTGGGAACCTCCGCTCATGCCATCACCTCAGCTGTCCTCTCCCCTTCCTCTCTTCCCCTCCTTTCTCTCCAGAGTTCCATTTCCCCTTCATGCTCTTGCTCTCCAAAGACGAGAAGAATTCTGATCTAGGCTTTGAATGTAACCCTTGAATTCATCCCAGTAAAATGGCCCTGGGCAGAAGACCTAAATAGACATTTCTCCAAAGAAGATATACAGATAGCCAACAAACACATGAAAGGATGCTCAACATCACTAATCATTAGAGAAATGCAAATCAAAACTACAATGAGGTATCACCTCACACCGGTCAGAATGGCCATCATCAAAAAATCTACAAACAATAAATGCTGGAGAGGGTGTGGAGAAAAGGGAACCCTGTTGCACCGTTGGTGGGAATGTATATTAATACAGCCACTATGGAGAACAGTATGGAGGTTCCTCAAAAAACTAAAAATAGAACTACCATAGGACCCAGCAATCCCACTGCTGGGCATATACCCTGAGAAAACCATAATTCAAAAAGAATCATGCACTGCAATGTTCATTGCAGCTCTATTTACAACAGCCAGGACATGGAAGCAACCTAAGTGTCCATCGAGAGCTGGATGGATAAAGAAGATGTGGCACATATATACAATGGAATATTACTCAGCCATAAAAAGAAACGAAATTGAGTTACTTGTAGTGAGGTGGATGGACCTAGAGTCTGTCATACAGAGTGAAGTAAGTCAGAAAGAGAAAAATACCATATGGTAACATATATATATGGAATCTTAAAAAAAAAAAAAAAGTTCTGAAGAACCTAGGGGCAGGACAGGAATAAAGACACAGACGTAGAGAATGGACTTGAGGACACGGGGAGTGGGAAGGGTAAGCTGCAACAAAGTGAGAGAGTGGCATGGACATATATACACTACCAAATGTAAAATAGATAGCTAGTGGGAAGCAGCCGCATAGCATAGGGAGATCAGCTCAGTGCTTTGTGACCATCTAGAGAGGGGTGGGATAGGGAGGGTGGGAGGGAGACGCAAGAAGGAGGAGGTGTGGGGATATATGTATATGTATAGCTGATTCACTTTGTTATAAAGCAGAAACTAACACACCATCGTAAAGCAGTTATACTCCAATAAAGATGTTAAAAAAATAAATAAATAAAAATAAAATGGCCCTGGGAGCCCTTTGCTCCAGTCTCCCTGCAACCATCTCTCCCCCAGGTCTCCTATCCACTGCCCAGCAGCTGGACCGAGAGAACAAGGATGAACACATCCTGGAGGTGAGTGATGCTGCTGAACCCATTCACTAGATTTGAAAACCTCCTGCAGGAGGCCAGGCTGGAGCCAAGCCAGGCCTTGGGGCCACATGCACGTTTCCAGGCAGCGGCTGAGGAGGGTGCTGACTCAGAGAGGAGTTGCTGCTTAAGCTGAGCCTTGCTGTGGTTGGTGGTGGAGACTCTCAGGGTCTTCGCTGGCTCTCGAGCACTGTGAAGGGAAGGAATCTGAAACCATGTGAGGGCTGGATAGGAAGCACTGATGGATTAGCAATGCCTGCAGTGAGTACAGGAAGATGCAGCAGTACACATGGGCTATGCACTTGTCCGGTCTGCTTCCCAGTCCATCCCTACGCTCTAGAGAGAGTCACCCAAGGTCAAACACTAGGTCAGGAGCAGAGGCAGGATGAAAACCCAGACCTTTGTCCTCTAGCTCTGTGCTCTTTCTAGGACATCTCTGAAATCACATAAGCATCCCTGGTGACCATTCCAATGAGAGGCGTCGGTCTTGACCCAGAGGGGATTAAATCAGAAGGAATCTAGTTATACCCCCTCCTGCACTACCCACAACTAATGAACAGGCATCTCTTCTAGTCTTAAAGACGTCAGCTGGGAGGGACACATATTCCTCAGCAGGAATTTTGCCTTCTATGCTCCCAGGCTCTGGACGTTCCTTTTGTATGAAACAGGCATTACTAGTAAGCAGCAGCCAAACGGCCCTCTAGGGACTGAGGCATTCTCCATAGTTCAGTAGAGGCATTTATCTTTAAACAGCAGAATATGTTAAGAACTCGGAATCATTTAAAGTGGAAATGTCCCTTCTCATACTGATGCATGGGATGATTTGCCCCTACCTGAAACAGCCCGATTCTGAAATTGTTTTCATGCCTTTACTCTGTCTCTTGATATCATTTCATGCATTGGGCGGCATGTCTGACTCCAAAGGTACCGCGCACGCCTCCATTAACATCTCCTCAATTATTTTTTTCTAACCTCCAGTAGCTTAAGGAAAGCGAGAACAAAGCTTACCAGAATTACGAGCAAAAAAAAAGTAAATGGTCTCCGAGAAATGGCCATTTGCCTCCTGAGTAAAGAGTTCTAGCTTTTGTCTAGAGCCTCTGCGACTCTTCTTCCAGTTCTTTCTGGTTTCTTTCTCTGTTCTTGCTCGCTTTCCTGTGGGCGACGTTACCAGAGAGCTGGGTTCCAAGAAGGTGAGGTTATGATAATAAAAATCACGAGTGTATACCAAACAACAGCTGGACTGGTATTTCCAGGCTTTTGAAAGCAGGGGTAATGGCAGAACTGTGGTGGGTGGCGATACATATTCACTGCCTTGCGTTTGTCAACTCACACTGGATTCTGTCCCCAGGTGACTGTGCTGGACAACGGGGAGCCCTCTCTAAGGTCCACCTCTAGGGTGGTGGTACACATCTTGGACATCAACGACAACCCCCCTGTCTTCTCCCACAAGCTCTTCAATGTCCGCCTTCCAGAGAGGCTCAGCCCACTGACCCCTGGGACTGTGTACAGGCTGGTGGCTTCAGACCTGGATGTGGGTCTCAATGGCAGAGTCACCTACAGTATCGAGGAGAGTGACGAGGGGGACTTCAGTATCGACCCAGTCACAGGCGTGGTGTCGTCCAGCAGCATTTTCCCAGCTGGAGAGTACAACATCCTAACGGTGAGGGATGGATGGAGGCCGTGGAGGGGGAGTGGCATACCTGGTCAGGAATTTTCTTTGAGGATACTGGAAGAGGGAGACAGCCTTCAGGCTTGATGGAGGCAGTACTCCCCTCCGGGGCTTTCTCCCAAAGAAACTGGGAATCCCGACTTCAGCCAAAAGATCAGAATTCTGGGCCTTTCTCTTTGAGGGCAATAAGGTCCTTGCCTGGGAAATCCACCCTATTCTTAGAGATAAAGATTTTGGTGAGAGGAGCAGGGCTTTGAAATCAAGATAAGCCTGGGTTCCAATCCTAGCACTGCCATTTTACAACTCTGTGGCCTTGGACAAGTCACTTAACCCTCGTGAGCCTTTGTTTCATCATCTGTAAGATGGGCATAAGAACATTTTCCTTATAGAAAGCCAATAGAGCAAGTGGCTAGGGCCTGGGCTCTCATGTCAGTAGCCTGAATCCAACCCCAGCCTCACTACTGGCCAGGCAGTCATCCCAGGCAGGTGAATTCACCATGGTGAGCCCCGGTTTCCTCCTGCCAAAGGGAGGTGATAACAGTACCTCTCCGAGGGCTGTCAATAGGATTAAATTAGGTATTGCACACAATGCTTTTAGAGCAGGGACTGATAATAGGGAGAGCTCAATAAATTCTAGTTTGTTATGTTGATGGCTGTTGGGAAGGGTAAAGGGCCCATGCCTGGAAAGTCCAGTTCAGGAAGTAGCACACAAAGCCTTCAGATAACAGTGACTTTGATTCATTTTTTACTGCCTATGAGTTTCTGGAGCACAGTTCTATGTTCTGTTCACCACTGTGCCTGCTGCAACTGGCTTGGTGCCTGTTTACGTAAGCTCTCAGCTGTGTGTCGAATGGATGAACCAGTGGACGAAAGGCCAGCTCAGTCAGTCACAGGGTGCTCTGTCTCCTGGCCTGGCCACCTGGGTCTTCTTGTTTCTTAACCCCAACCCTACAGTCAAAGTCTCAACTTCCGGCCTCTTTTCAGGTCAAGGCAACAGACGGTGGGCAGCCACCGCTCTCGGCCAGTGTCCGGCTGCACATTGAGTGGATCCCCCAGCCCCGGCCCTCCTCCATCCCACTGGCCTTTGATGAATCCCACTACAGCTTTACAGTCATGGAGACAGACCCCGTGAACCACATGGTGGGAGTCATCAGTGTCGAGGGCCGACCTGGTCTCTTCTGGTTCAGCATCTCAGGTGAGGGTCCAAGGGTCCCATCCTTGCAGACCAGCCCTAGTCCTTAGGACACAATCCTTCTGAGCCCTCTCAAGGTCACGCTCCATGGCAGCTGCTGTTTTGGCCATGAGTGGTGATTGCCTCTTCCCTGGTCCTTTGGGGCAGTGGGTAGTCAGACCACTGCTTCTGCCAAGCTTTCCTTCACACCAGCTGTGATCTCAGGTGCAACCTCCACGGTCTCACTGGTAACCCCAGCCAGAGCCAAACAGGGCCTCAGTTATCCCGAGTTCCTGGGGGGCCTAAGACAGTGGTCCAGAGAGACCCAGAAGAGAAAGCACAAGTTTTATGTTTCCTCTTCTGCCTCAATGTGAACATCAGTGTAGAGCTGACTTCACTGACCATGAGCCCGAGGCCAGCTGTACCCTGGGGCCCTGCTTAACGTTCTGGTCCCAGGTTCCATCCTCAAGATCAGGGAAATGGTCCATTCTTGTAGTAGGAGACACTTGGGTCCAAGCTCTCATGGCCTCCTCTGAAATTCCTTTCTGTTTCTAAATCAAGATTTTGTTAAAACATCTTGGGGTGGGGCATGGTTCATAGATTCCTTTGGGAACCTGATGAATGTTTAGGTCCTCTTCCCAGAAAGATGCATGCGATTGTGCGTGCGTGCACGCGCACACACACACACACACACACACACACACACACACACACACACACAGACACACACACACACACACACCCCTGCATGCACATTTAGGGGTTTTATAGATTCTCTGAAACCCAGCCAGGGATTCCAGGTCAAGAATTTCTAATCTAAGAGCTTCAGTACCCCCTGAACCATGAAGTCCTATTACAGAGATTCCCAGCCTGCTTCAGAGGTTGGATACCAGCCTGTCTCAAGCTTTTTGACCTCCTAGATTTACTTCCAGTTCCGATTCACTGCTCTTTTTAAGTATTTGACTTTTTTTCTTATAGAACATTTAGAAAACACAAATGAGTACAGAGAAGAGAATAAAAATCACCTAACTCCCACCAATCCGAAGATAATCCCCTGTTATCATTTTTATGTTTCCCTCTAGTCTTTTCCTTTATACACCCATACACTTAGGGTTATATGAAAATATTGTCATATAACCTTTTAAAATATAATATATCATGAACATATTTCCATGTCACTAAACAAATTTCTACGAGCAGACATTTAAATAGCTGCATGCTAGTTCTATATTTTGGATTCTCATAGTTTATTAAAACAATTCCCTCTTGTTGAACAGAGTTACTTCCATTTTTTCCTGTGTCTAAACTGCTTTAGACTATGCAAACTACCTGTAAGCCATGATGCAGAGCTCCATTACTCCTGCATGTTTCAATGCTGGTAGCAGAATACATTCTAGCACAAATTTTGGTCTTCCTCTGGGACTCTTCAGTCCTTATAAGTGTACCTTTTCCTGAATCATCACTTGGATCTTCAAAATAATTTGACAATAAGTTGAGAGGATCAACTACCACCTCCTCTAGATCTGCCAGCCACATCCCATAGTGCTTGTGCTACTACTGCCTACATCACTGAGGTCGTGTGTGCTTTCCTCCTACCACCCGTCCAGGTGGGGACAAGGACATGGACTTTGACATTGAGAAGACCACAGGCAGCATTGTCATCGCCAAGCCTCTCGATACAAGGAGGAGGTCAAGCTATAACTTGACCATGGAGGTGACTGATGGGTCCTACACCATTGACACCCAGGTGAGAGGCCTCACTGGGAACCCTGAGTTGAGAGGAGATGGGAGGCCTCCTTGGTTGGAAGGCAGCTGTGCTCACCACTGTGCCACCATTGCACACTGGGGCCTCTTTGGTTGGGATGAGGATACAGAAGGCTCTCTGTGCATGTGGTGTACCTCAAAGAACACAGAATTTGGAATCAAGGTTCTGTGCTCTAGTCTTGTCTGATCACTCTCTATGTCTGTGATCTTGGGAGAAATCTTGTTCCCACTGTGGATCTCTATATAATGAGGGGTTTTGTCTAAATGAGCAGTTTCTAATTAAAGGTAGAGTGCCACAGGGGCTACCATAGACATAAGGAATGATGGTAAGTGGGGCTCTGGATTTCTACTCTGGTTTCAGCCAGTTTTATTTGTTTCATATACTGGAATTTCACCCAAAAAATTGCATCTGAAGAATAGGCCCTTTAACAAGAATATTGTTTTTGAAAACCACGGAACTGCATACCATCTGAAAGCCCTGTGATTTTGAAATCCTATCATTCATTCAACAAATATTTATCAAGTGACTGCTGTGTGCCAGGCCCAGTTGTTATGGTGGAGAACCAGACAGACAAGTTTCCTGACCCCCTGGAGCTTACAGTCTATCTTCTCTTTCATTCTCCTCCCTAGGTCTACATCTTCATGATTGCCAATGTTAACCACCATCGGCCCCAGTTTTTGAAGCCTCATTATGAGGTCAGAGTTCCCCAGGACACACTGCCTGGGGTTGAGCTCCTCCAAGTCCAGGCTACTGATCAAGACAAGGGCAAGGGCCTCATCTACACCATACACGGCAGCCAAGACCCGGGAAGTGCCAGCCTCTTCCAGCTGGACCCAAGTAGTGGTGTCCTGGTAACTGTGGGGAAATTGGACCTGGGCTCGGGGCCTTCCCAGCACACACTGACAGTTATGGTGAGTTAACTGAAAAACTGGGTAAGGATGTGCTTGCACGCGATGTGTGGGGTGGACATGCTTGGAGGAGTGCTGAAGGTTCCCTTTCTCCTGCTGAGCCAGATGTACTGATGCTCATAATGATAATCCATGAGATGAGCTGTGACATTTCACAGACTGCCAGAGGCACCTTCCATAACGGATGCCTGGGAGTGAGGAAAGAGATGGGACAGCTGCCAAAGAACCCCCTGCAAACTTGGCTTTTTCTGGGCTCACTCCAAATATCCCCCAAGAATTCTCTCCTTGCGCCATGACTGCATGATCACACAAACTCACATAGCGTCAGAGCTGGGAGGGACACAGAGACCATCCCACCCAGAGCAAGCAGGTATATAGGGCACAAATGAAGGAGGACTTGACTCTTAGGGTCACGTGCCTGCAGTTTTATGACCCTGAGAGAGCTTCCTTAAATTTATGCCCTACATGCCTCATTTGCCTCACTCTAGTCCCAGCCCTGGTCCCACCCATTTCTCTTATCTTACACCTGAGGCCCATAGAGGAAGAGAGACTTGTTCACCATCATATAGTTCTTTACGATGGAACCCAAATCAGAGCCAAGCCTTCTCGACTCAAGGTTCTTATGTGTTAGTTTATCATCCTCTGGGCACTTAAATATATATTAAAGGCTCTGAGAAGTCCTGCAGCAAAGAAAACTTCAACTTCATTTTAGTTCAGTGCTCCCTAAATTTATTTGACCATAGAATTTTTTTTTTTCCTGAATAACATGTTGACATCGTGAAGAACTAATATTCTCTGAGAACCAATTTGTAAAATACTGCTTCTCTGCTTATTTCTGCCTTTCTCCTGAAATGGAATTATCCCGGAAAATAGCTAAGCCTAATAATCACGAATCGATAAATTTATTTAAGAAGAAAAAAGAACATAACTGAGAGCAAAATTTAAAGGAATACAGAGAGTTACAATTGTGTGCCTTTTTCACTGGCATTCTCTGTCATCGACCTTAATCTAACCGTGCCTCCTCCCATTCCACTTGCTGCTCATCCCATTGACCCCTTGGACCCACAGGTTCGTGACCAGGAGATGCCCATCAAGAGGAACTTTGTGTGGGTGTCCATTCACGTGGAGGATGGAAACCTCCACCCTCCTCGCTTCACCCAGCTCCACTATGAGATAAGTGTTTCTGACACCACAGCCCCCGGAACAGAGCTGCTCCAGATCCGAGCCATGGATGGTGACCGGGGAGCCAATGCTGAGGTCCACTACTCCCTCCTCAAAGGTGAGAGGCCTGAGTTCGGGACATGAGGGGAGGGACCTTGGCAGTAAGGGAAAGCACCAGAGGCATGGATGTGCAAGTTATTCAAGTGCCAAGCTCGCTAAGCTTTGGCAAATTATCATTCTAAAGCACTCCCTGGGACTATAGTGACCTAAGTTAATGCACTTTCAAAGGTGGAAAGAACAGTAACAAAGGATTACTCAAGTTATGGGAGAATTTACATAGAGAATACATATATATTCACCAACAACCACACATGTAAAGGATGCTTATGAAGTCCATGCAACATTTTAAAAGATAACATCTTTGTGTATGTACAATAAAAGGGACCTATAAATACTTGATAAGATATACGGCATAGTTTTAGGAGTATTTTCTTCTAAGGCCACATCATGATTTCACATCTATTATATATTTTTTAACCTTAAAAATAGGAATATTATCTGTGCCAGAAACTTGTTGTAAAGATTAAAAGAGAAAATGTATGTTAACATATGCTGTAAACTGTAAAATATTATACAAGTGCTAGGGGTTATTACTATCATTGATAAGGGTTAATTATAAGTAGTTAATAGGACAAAAATGATAATATCCACTACCCAACTAAAAATGATAATATCCACTACCCAACTAATTAATCACGGTTAGATTAAGGTCGATGACAGAGAATGCCAGTGAAAAATACACACAATTGTAACACTCTGTATTCCTTTAAATTTTGCTCTCAGTTATGTAATGTCTGATAATTCATAATTGATATTTAATAATTATTGTTATCTTTAATATTCATTAATACTTCATAGAGCTAGCTGCTGCGGACAATCAAAGATGAGAGTGACTTGCTCTCTGCCCTAAAGGGGCATAATAATGTTCATTTATTGCTTGTCAGTATCTTATATACTTTAAGGATTCAGAACTTTTTACATTTTCTTTTTTTGAAGAAATGGAAGTTGTCATACCTTGTCATATGGCAGAAATCTATTCATCCCTGAGGAATAATAATACAAATTATAACCCATTAATTGCTTACTTTTTGTGACTTATGAAGTATAATCACATCTTTTATCTCACTAACAACCTCATTGATATCATTAATTTTATTTTACAGATAGGGTTAGTTTTAAAATATTCTTCTGATTATAGAAGTAACACATGCTGATTCTTTAAAACCTGGAAAAACCAGGAATGTATGAAGAAGAAAATAACATTCAGACATGGTTCTCATGACCTAGAGAAAATAATTTCATGTATTTCCCTCTTATTTTATTCTATGCATCTTTCTGCAGTGGTAAGATCAAAATGAATATACGATTTTGTTCCCTAATTTTTTCTCTCAGCAGTAAAATAAAAAATTATGATTATGTTAAATAGTTTACTTGGCTACTTTTAATGGAACTACTTTTAAATTGCTGTTTACTCATTAAAACCATGTTCTTTGACCGAACGTAGGATTTGTATCACAAAGGCAAATTGGGAAATCACCTCACTAGTCAGCTGGAAAAGGGCTTCCATGAGTGGGAGAATAAGATGGAAGGTTTTGTGGTAAAGCCTGGCTATATACTTTGCCATTGAAATAATAAAATATCATAAAATATGATAAATGAAATAAGAATAGTAATAAGCAGTACTCCTCTGAGTGAAGGACCTGTACCCCTGAGCAAAATTATTCAGGTGTACGTCATGGTGTTAAACAGGTAATGGTCTCATCACAAGAAAAAAATGTATTTGTAACTATGTCAAGTGATGGATGTTAACTAAATTTATTGTGGTGGTCATTTCACAATATATACTTATATATATATCAAATTATGTTGTACACCTTTAATGCAATGTTATATGTCAATTATATCTCAATAAAACTGGAAAGAAGTACCAGTTATGCAAGCTGAATACGTTCTAGAGATCTCTGTATGACATTGTGCTTATAGTTAACAATACCGTACTATAATCTCTAAAAATTCAAGAGGGTAAAATCTCATGTTACCTGTTCTTACCACAGTATTAAAAAAGGAAAGGAAAAAAAGGATAGTTGCAGTCCAAGTAAGGTCAGACTCTAAAAACTGTGATAACTTTGAGAATTTTTTTTTAGGAAAATATGATTAGTTTTCAACATTATCTTTTGTGAACTATGTAATGTCGCATAATCACAACTTTCCTCAAAACTTAAATTGGAAATGGTACTATGTATTTATCTAAATAAACATTACATTTAAAAAGGATTACAAAAATGATAGGTAATCAGACATGGAGAAATTACTCCATTTTTGATTCTCATTTGGGCTTCCTCATAAGTCAAGGAAGACTCCTTTGGGTACTAGAATCTCTTCAGTTCTCTAATACTCTCTACTCTTCGCCAAAGAAAGCCTGTAGTTCTCAGGCCCAGACCCTTTTAGCAAGCAATAGATTTTAAGAAAATATTTTCCATTGACTGGTTTTTACGGTAACCTCTTATTTATGACAAGCAATAATGGTTTTCTTTTTAAAGTACCAATATAAAGTTGCCTGTTAAAAATATTTTAAATTTAAAAAATAAACCAATTTAGAGTAAAATATCCATTAAATAATGATATAAATCATATACTATACTATTGTATAGGTAGTGGCTGAATATTAAAAAAAATTGTAAAGGTGGTGTGAGAATGCCTGAATTTTAGGAAATCCAGGTGTGGTGGAAAGGGCATTTGATCAGAAGCCTCAAGATCTGTGTGTGCTACCCAGTCCCTCCCCACTCAACCCGTTGCCACTCACTCCCAAGCCTGACAATGGACTTTCCCACAATAGACTATACGAGGACTAGACAAGGTGGTTTTTCCAGTCCGTATCAGTTTTGACAATTTATGACTCCATATTTACAATATTCATCTATCAAGTATATAATCAAAGCTATTACAAGTTATCTAAAGAATGGGTTAAAATTCTAAATAATGTAACTGAAGTTTGTCCTGTAAAAGTCAACACTGAAATACAGAGTGGAGTGTGCTTTTCCTACAAAGTATGTCTCGTTTCTTTGCTCCAAAAACCTACTACTGCTTTGGTTTATAGCTTAAGTTGCAGCCCAAACACTTAGTGATCATTGAAGCTTCTATTTATGGAGCACCTAATATGAAAACCACATAAGGAATTTTGTAAAGTATATATCTACCCTACACATTATATCATAATTAAATCCAGGGTGGGGCAGGATGTGGATTTTGCCCTGTCCAACTTTTGCGCGATTGCCTTTTACTGATCTAGAAAGCCTAGTTGGTACCTCTTGAGGGTGTGGTAAACTTCAATTTATCTTGTCTTTTGTTTCAGGGAACAGCGAAGGTTTCTTCAACATCAATGCCCTACTAGGCATCATAACTCTAGCACAGACACTTGATCAGGCAAATCATGCCCAGTATACTCTGACAGTGAAGGCAGAAGATCAAGGCTCCCCACAGTGGCATGACCTGGCTACAGTGATCATTCATGTCTACCCCTCAGATAGCAGTGCCCCCATCTTTTCAAACTCCGAGTACTTTGTAGAGATCCCTGAATCAATCCCTGTTGGTTCCCCAATCCTCCTTATCTCAGCTACAAGCTCCTCAGAAGTTACCTATGAGTTAAGAGAGGGAAACAAGAATGGTGTATTTTCCATGAACTCATATTCTGGACTCATTTCTACCCAGAAGAACTTGGACCATGAGAAAATTTCATCCTACCAGCTGAAAATCCGAGGCAGCAATATGGCAGGTGCATTTACTGATGTCATGGTTCTTGTTTATATCATTGACGAAAATGACAATGCTCCCACGTTCTCAAAGTTGACTTTTGTGGGCCAAATTAGTGAAGCAGCTGCACTGAACAGCATGATAGTGGATGAAAACAACAACCCCCTTGTGATCCGTGCCTCTGACAGTGACAAAGAAGCTAATTCCTTGTTGGTCTATAAAATTTTGGAGCCAGAAGCTCTGAAGTTTTTAAAAATCGATCCCAGCATGGGAACCCTAACCACTGTATTAGAGTTGGATTACGAGAGCATGCCCTCTTTCCAATTCAACGTCTTTGTCCATGACCAAGGAAGCCCTGTCTTATTTGCACCCACGGCTGCCCAGGTCATAATCAATGTCAGAAATATAAATGACTGTCCTCCCAGGTTCTCAGACCAGATATATGAAGTAGCAGTACTGAAGCCCATCCACCGGGGTATGGAGCTCCTCATGGTGCAGGCCAGTGATGATGACTCAGAAGTCAATTATAGCATCAAAACTGGCAATGCTGATGAAGCTGTTGCCATCCATCCCATTACTGGTCGTGTATCTGTGTTGAATCCTGCTTTGCTGGGACTCTCTCGGGAGCTCATCATCAAGGCTTCTGATGGCCTGTATCAAGATACTGCACTAGTAAAAATTTCTTTGACACAAGCCCTTAACACAAGCTTACGGTTTGACCAGGATGTCTACAGGGCAACAGTGAAGGAGAATTTGCTGGACAGAAAGGCACTGGTGATTCTTGGTGCCCAGGGCAATTGTTTGAATGACACCCTATCTTACTTTCTCTTGAATGGCACAGATATGTTTCATATGGTCAAATCAGCAGGCGTGTTGCAGACAAGAGGTGTGGCGTTTGACAGAGAACAGCAGGACACTCATGAGGTGGCGGTGGAATTGAGGGACAGTCGGACACCTCAGCGGGTGGCTCAGGCTCTGGTCCAAGTCTCTGTTGAGGATGTCAATGACAATAGCCCTGAATTTAAACATCTGCCCTACCACACAATCATCCAAGATGGCACAGAGCCAGGGGACGTCCTCTTTCAGGTATCTGCCACTGACCATGACTTGGGGGTGAATGGTGCTGTCACATATGCATTTGCAGAAGATTACAGATATTTTCGAATCGACCCCTATCTTGGGGACATATCATTAAAGAAACCCTTTGATTATCAAGCTCTAAATAAGTATCACCTCAAAGTCATTGCTCAAGATGGAGGAACCCCATCCCTCCAGACTGAGGAAGAGGTACTTGTCATTGTGAGAAATAAATCCAACCCACTGTTTCAGAGTCCTTACTACAAAGTCAGAGTGCCTGAAAATATCACACTCTATACCCCAATTCTCCACACCCAGGCCCGGAGTCCAGAGGGACTCCGGCTCATCTACAACATTGTGGAGGAAGAGCCCTTGATGCTGTTCACCACTGACTTTAAGACTGGTGTCCTAACAGTGACAGGCCCTTTGGACTATGAGTCTAAGACCAAACATGTGTTCACAGTCAGAGCCACAGACACAGCTCTGGGGTCATTTTCTGAAGCCACGGTAGAAGTCCTGGTGGAGGACATCAATGATAATCCTCCCACTTTCTCTCAATTGGTCTACACCACTTCAATCTCAGAAGGTTTGCCTGCTCAGACTCCTGTGATCCAACTGCTGGCTTCTGACCAGGATTCAGGGCAGAACTGTGATGTGTCTTACCAGATTGTAGACGATGGCTTGGATGTTTCCAAATTCTTCCAGATCAATGGGAGCACGGGGGAGATGTCCACAGTTCAAGAGCTGGATTATGAAGCCCAACAACACTTTAATGTAAAGGTCAGGGCCATGGATAGAGGTGACCCCCCACTAACTGGCGAAACCCTTGTGGTTGTCAATGTGTCTGACATCAATGACAATCCCCCAGAGTTCAGGCAACCTCATTATGAAGCCAATGTCAGTGAGCTAGCAACCTGTGGACACCTGGTTCTCAAAGTCCAAGCTCTTGACCCCGACAGCAGGGATGCTTCCTGTCTGGAGTACCTGATTCTTTCTGGCAACCAGGACAGGCACTTCTCCATCAACAGTTCATCGGGAATAATTTCTATGTTCAACCTTTGCAAAAAGCACTTGTACTCTTCTTACAATTTGAGGGTAGGTGCTTCTGATGGGGTCTTCCGAGCAACTGTGCCTGTGTATATCAATACTACAAATGCCAACAAGTACAGCCCAGAGTTCCAGCAGCATGTTTATGAGGCAGAATTAGCTGAGAATGCAAAGGTGGGAACCAAGGTGATTGAGTTGTTAGCCATAGACAAAGATAGTGGTCCCTATGGCACTGTAGATTACACCATCATCAATAAGCTAGCAGGTGAGAAGTTCTCCATAAACCCCAGTGGCCAGATCACCACTCTGCAGAAATTGGATCGGGAAAATTCCACAGAAAGAGTCATTGCTATTAAGGTCATGGCTCAGGATGGAGGAGGACGAGTGGCCTTCTGCACTGTGAAGATCATTCTCACGGATGAAAATGACAACCCCCCACGGTTCAAAGCATCTGAGTACACTGTATCCATTCCATCCAACGTCAGTAAAGACTCCCCAGTCATCCAGGTGCTGGCCTATGATGCAGACGAAGGTCGGAATGCAGATGTCACCTACTCAGTGGACTCAGTGGAGGACTTGGAAGAAGAGGTCATTGAAGTCAACCCAACCACTGGTGTTGTTAAGGTGAAAGAGAGCCTGGTGGGATTGGAAAATCGGGCCTTTGACTTAAAAATCAAAGCCCAAGATGGGGGCCCTCCTCACTGGAACTCTCTCATGCTGCTACGACTTCAGGTGGTTCCTAATGAAGTATCCTTGCCCAAATTTTCTGAACCTCTATATACTTTTTCTGCATCAGAGGACCTTCCAGAAGGGTCTGAAATTGGTTCTGTTAAAGCAGTGGCAGCCCAAGATCCAGTCATCTATAGTCTAGTGCAGGGCACCACACCAGAGAGCAACAAGGATGGCATCTTTTCCTTGGACCAAAACACAGGGGTTCTAAAGGTGAGGAAGGCCATGGATTATGAGTCCACCAAATGGTACCAGATTGATTTGATGGCACATTGCCCCCATAATGACACTTACTTGGGTTCCTTGGTCTCTGTCAACATCCAAGTGAAGGATGTCAATGACAATAGGCCTGTATTTGAGGCTGATCCATATAAGGCTGTTCTCACTGAGAATATGCCAGTGGGGACCTCAGTCATTCAAGTGACTGCCAATGATCAGGACACTGGGAATGATGGCCAGGTGAGCTATAGGCTGCCAGTGGACCCTGGCAGCAATATCCATGAGCTCTTCGCCGTTGACAGTGAAACTGGCTGGATCACCACACTCCAGGAACTTGACTGTGAGACCAGCCAGATCTACCACTTTTATGTTGTGGCTTATGACCATGGCCGGACCATTCAGCTATCTTCTCAGGTCCTGGTCGAAGTCTCCATTACAGATGAGAATGACAATGCCCCCCGATTTGCTTCTGAAGACTACAGAGGATCTGTGGTTGAGAACAGCGAACCTGGTGAACCTGTGGCCACTCTTAAAACTTTGGATGCTGATATCTCTGAGCAGAACAGACAGGTCACCTGCTATATCACAGGTAAGTACACCTATCTTGGAACAGAGGCACTGGGGTGTGTTGAAAAATGTCCAATAAGAGGTTCCCTAAGACATGGCTCTGCCACTCATTAGCAATGTGACCTTGGGTAAATCACTTAACCTCCCAAGACCTCAACTGCTCCACCTATAGACTTGGCATGCCTGTTCTCATTCAACTCACAGGGATGCTGGTAAGATCTAACTTGAAAAAGCTTTGAGAGCCCCCTATACATTGCGAAGTGCATTGTAAAGAGGATTTCTTATTACCTTAGATGGAGTAGATAGACTAGAAGTGAGATTCTGCAACTGTTCTCAGTTAGCTTCTGGGAGGCAGAGAGGGAATCAACAGTTGTGTGGTCCATGAAAACTCTGTGAGGTGACTGTCCTTGTAGAGTAGTATTCTGCCTAGGGCAAGTTGTTGATAGTAGAAAATGCTGCCTAGTCAACCACAGGACCTAAGTGTTGGAGCAAAAACACTTTCTTGGATATGATTCCAGCCCAATCCCCTCACTTCATACATGGGAGAACCAAAGCCCAGATAGGGGAAGAAACTCAACTAAGGTCACACTCCAAGCTTGCATCAGGGCTGGGATTAAAACCATACCCTACAAACTGCTTTCCCCAGTGGATACCTATTGTAAACCTAAATTTCCCCAATCTCTGCCCAGTGGCTAAATGAGCCAATCGGTGGCTAAAAGAGAGTTTCTTTACTTCTTAGTGTCCCTTTCCCCATATCCCAGGTACCGTGTCATTCCATTCCCATAGTCATGGTTTCTTCTGCTATCACATCTGTCTGGTGGAGAGTTAATGAGCCTAAAGTTCCAACCAAGAATCATAGACTCCTGGAGACAGATCCTGGATCAGAGCTGTTTGAAATATGGAGTCTTAGTGAAATAGAATCTTGTCATCTTATAATATCAGACTCTTAAAAACACAAAAGTCTTAAAATCTCTGAATAATAGAATAATAAATGTCAATATATCATCAACTCTTGGAATAGTTTAATCTTAGGACTCTGGAATCTTAGAATCTCAAAAATCCATCTCTCCTCTCAGTGATTGGTATCAAGGAAAGATAACTCAGAAGTAAATCTAGTGATCCATCTGAACCTCCACTTGGCCTGTGTCTTCAGTCATAAAATAAAGCCTCAGAGAGTTTATTTATTTATTTATTTATTTTATTTTTGCCTGCATTGGGTCTTTGTTGCTCCGTGCGGGCTTTCTCTAGTTGCGGCGAGTGGGGGCTACTCTTCGCTGTGGTGCACGGGCTTCAGTAGTTGTGGCACGTGGGCTCAGTAGTTATGGTGCACGGGCTTAGTTGCTCCACAGCATGTGGGATCTTCCCGGACCAGGGCTCGAACCCGTGTCCCCTGCATTGGCAAGCGGATTCTTAACCACTGCGCCACCAAGGAAGCCCCCGCAGAGAGTTTTTACTGATCACTTCCCACCCCTCCACTGTTGAACAGATACTAGATACTAGAAGGTTCTTTTCTAGAATTGCAATCTGCTTCCCTTTAACTTCCTCCGATGCCTTCCAATGCACAAAAATAAAAAACCTACCCTTCAGCCACATATTTTGGAGCAGTGTTTCTTGCAGTGATAATTCCATTTAATGGAGGCCTTTGAAGTTGGTAGAGGCTTCATAACACCAGATAAACTGACTCGTTGCAGGATTATGGGTCCTTAGTTAAGGGAGGGAATTTTTGCCTTTCCCAACAATCCTAAAAAAATGTGTCAGGTGGGCAGCCACATAGGGCACAAAGCCTGGTTTGTTCCTGTTGCTTGGATTCAGGAAACTCTGTCCCATCTTTTTAGAGGGAGACCCCCTGGGCCAGTTTGGCATCAGCCAAGTTGGGGATGAGTGGAGGATTTTCTCGAGGAAGACCCTGGACCGTGAGCACATGGCCAAGTACTTGCTCCGAATCACAGCTTCCGATGGCAAGTTCCAGGCTTCAGTCCTCGTGGAGATCTTTGTCCTGGACATCAATGATAACAGCCCGCAGTGCTCAGAGGTGAGAGCCTGGTGAGGGTGGGGGAGGAGTAGAGGCAAGGAAGCTGGAGTGAAGGGCAAGAGGAAGGAGAAGGACTCAGGGTACCATCTCTGGGACTGGACATCATTGACCACACTTGCCCTTGCTTCTCCTTGGCTAGTCTCAGACTAGTGCCCTAGGCAAGGGCGATTCTAGGTGATTCCTCCCCCCCCCCCCGCCCCAAAGGGATGTCACCAAGCTCTTTAGGACCCATGGTCCATACCTCTTCCCCTACACTCCATAAAAAGATCCTTTTCTCTGCAAAACATAACCAGAAGTAAAGTAACTTCTTCATTCTCCAAACGGCCTGCTATGCCCAGTGGGAAAGCCCCTCCACTGCTCAGCTTGTTAGCATGGCTCATTGTTATCAAATACATCCAAAGAGACCTGCCCCAGAGACGCCCCACACCACTCGCCATGCCTATATGGGCCTATCCCTACATATGGATAGGTTATACAGACCAACAGAGACCCTACTCCAGGTTATATGTATAAACAAACATGCAGACAGGGCAGTTACACTTTTGATAAGGGAGACTTTCCTGAGGACTTCATGTAATTCAACACTAAATTTCCCAAGGAAAATGCTGAATGGTGTGTGCGTGTGTGTGTGTGTGTGTGCGCACGCACGCGCGCGCGTGCACATGCGTAAGGAGAGGAACTGCATTCTTAGAGGGCATAAATCAACAACCACTGTCATGTAGCATTTCTTTTAAACATTTTTTTAAACACAGTAAATAATTTTTAACTTTAGGGAGATTTGCATTACTTCAAAGTTTGCAGATAAAGTTAAACTATTAACATTTAAATTTTATAACATCAAATTAGCATAATTCAAATTTATATAAAATCCAGCTATTTAGTATATATACATAAATGCAAACTAATACGTAGGTACTCACACACATGCATAGTCAAAGGATCATGTACAACTCTCTATAAATATGCAAATACCTATATATATATATATATATACACAAGGATACACATAAGCATACACCTACATACCCACAACATTCATCCATAAGTATACCCATCCATATACACAAATGTACATCTATAACTCACACATACTTACATATGCATGTGAATATATATATACTTCAATTCTTCATACTTTATTTGTCCACACACATATATACGGACACACACCTTGGAACACACAAAAATCATATATCCTATCATCTTTTCTTCCACTGTCTTCCACGCTCCAACCTCATAGAAGCAGAGTAGAAAAAGAGAACCTGGGTTATCAAGTGGGGTGCATGGAAAAAGTCTTTGCAGGATCCAAGATGACCACTTTTTGGGTGGTCTCAGAAGGGCAGCCTTTTGGGGGAGAATGGTAGCCACACCTTCCTCCTCTTTCCCCTCAGCATCCTTCCAACCAGCCTGCACCCTCCCCATGCTGGAAGAGGCTGGGGCCAAGTTCACCCTGGCCTTCTCAGAGGTGGTCAATAGCATCACCAGAGCCAGGGGAAGGAGGCCTGGGGTCTGTCTCCACACAGCCCCCCAGGCACAAAGCCCCCACCTGGAGCACGTACAGGTGTCCATGCTCAGCCACACCATGCAGTGGGGGGACTGGTTTGCTTGGAAGCTGTGCCCAGAGCCAGCAGCTGGAAGAGCACTGGGTTCTCAGGGAACTCCAGCCTCTCCCCTGTGCCACCCCTTCTGCAATGTGGCCCCTGTGGAGTAACAGATTGCGGCAGGTCCTTCTAGCCCTGAGTGTGAGCTTTCAGATGGTGGAAATTCTCTCTCATTCTTTGCTTTTCTGACTATGTCTCTTGTCATCATTCTCCTTGTTTTTAATCTCCATTTTCCTTGCACGTTCCATCTTATTCTGTTCTCCTCTCTCCCTCTCTCCGCTTCTCTCCCCTACCCCCTTCCATCTCTGCTCTCTAATCTCTCTCTCTGCTTTTGTCTCCCTCTCTGTCACTCTGCCTCTCTCTGAATCTCAGCGCATCTCCCATAATCCCCCTCTTCTTTGTCTTCTATCTCCAGCTTCTCTACACTGGCAAAGTCAGTGAAGATGTACCTCTAGGACATTTCATTTTGAAAGTTTCTGCAACAGACTTGGACTCCGATACCAATGCTCAGATCACATATTCACTGCATGGTCCTGGGGCAGATGAATTTAAGCTGGATCCTCACACAGGTAGGTTTCCTGAGCTGCAGGATCAAGCAAAGAACTTATACACTGAATAACCAGTGCCCAGTACCCAGGCTCCTTAGAAAAGAAACAGGAATTTACTTATCCATCCATCCAACCGCTCAGCAAACATATATTGGCACTGTGTGTCGAGCATTCACTAGATGCTATGGACATAAACTGATAAGACAAGACCTAGGTCTTTACAATCCAGTGGGAAAGGCAGTCATTGAATCAGTGGTTTGACGTGTGCTAAGAAAAAATGCAGGATGCTAGGGGAGGTTTGACAGTAGGACTTAAATTTGGGATCAGGGTTAAGTAAAACTTCTTTGAGGAAATGTAGCCAGGGGATAAGGGAGTGGTAGGGATGGATATTCAAGGCAGAAGGAGATTTTATACGAGGACCTTGTTTTGGGAAAGGGCACGCACATCTGAGGAACTGAGAGACAGCCAGAAATTGGTGCACAGAACGGGGGGAGGGAGAGAGAGCAAAGGATGAGGCCCTCTGAGCAGGGGGGCCAAATCCCACCTTTAGAGCCATTAAAGGATTCAAGCAGGTGAGAGTCATGGTCAAAGACATGATCTCAAGATTGTATGCTGCAGATTGAGATAAAATCTCATCGCATTGTTGCAAGGATCCCAACAAATAAAGTATACAGAAATCTAGCCCAGGTCTGGCACATAATAAGAATTCAGGAGATATGGTTTCCATTGTCAATTATTATCAGTTAGGGGACAAAGCGGAGAGTGGGAAGCAGAGAGCCCAGCAGAGCGGACCACGAATACTCGGGAGAGGTTGGCCTGTGAGCATCTGGTGGAGAAGACAGGGTAGAGACTGCTTCCTTTAGAAAAGTAGGGATCCCTGTCCTGCTGCTATAAGGAAGGGTGTGGAGATGGACAGCACAGAAGGCCCAGGTGACAGAGAGCCAGCTGCTGACACTTGACTTGGAATCAGTAGCTCAAAGGATGCCTTGGAGATCCCTGAGCAGGGAGGTGGCAGGTGAGAGCTGGTATCCCAGAAAGCTGTCTGGATAGGAGGAGACAGCATTGGGACTTCCCTGGTGGCGCAGTGGTTAAGAATCCGCCTGCCGATGCAGGTGACACGGGTTCGAGCCCTGGTCCGGGAAGATCCCACATGCCACGGAGCAACTAAGCCCGTGCGCCACAACTACTGAGCCTGCGCTCTAGAGCCCCCAAGCCTCAACTACTGAAGCCCACACGCCTAGAGCCTGTGCTCCACAGCAAGAGAAGCCACTGCAGTGAGAAGCCCACACACCGCAATGAAGAGTAGCCCCTGCTCGACGCAACTAGAGAAAGCCCGCGCGCAGCAACGGAGACCCAACACAGCCATAAATAAATAGATAATAAATAAATAAATAAAATAAAATAAATAAAAAGGAGACAGCATTACCCTTTCTGACCCCAGCATGGGCATGCTGAGTCACCCCAAGTAGGTGACCTAATCTCTGTTGCTGTTTGTCCAGCTGCAGGATGATCGGTGGGGTCTTAAAAAAAAAAACTCGGCGGTTTTTCTGAGTATGGAAATAATACATGCTCATTATTCAAAAACTCAAACCATGTAGGCATGTATTACGCGGAAATTGGAAAGTCTTCATGATAACCAGCCTCTCCCCCAAAGATAAGCACTCTTGGTATATATTCTATCAGACCGGTTTTCCACGCATCCCCCAAATCTCTATGTAGCATACTACTTTGTGACTTGCTTTTTTCTCATAGCAATATCTTGGTGCTATTAACAAGGCAGTACATAAAGCTCTATCATAATTCCTTTTCTGTTGCATAGTATTTTACTATATGGCTAAATGATAATACATTTAACCAGTACCTTTTTGAAAGACACAGGATATTTTCAGTATGTTGCTATTTATAAACAATGCTGCAGAGAATATCTCTATATGTATATTTTATCTTTGGGTTGATTATTCTATAGGATACATTCCTAGAAGTAAAACTGCAGGCCAAAGGATAAACCCATTTTATGCGCTGTTAGAAATTGCCTAACTGGCCTTTTAAAATGTTGTGCCTCTTTGTAGCTTGTTGGTGTGGATCTTAAATTGGGGATGTGGTGGTGGAATGTGACTAGGGAGGCGAGCAGGTGTGGGAAGCTACAAGACTGAACCTCTTTGCTAACAATTTGTACACAGGACTGACCCCTTTTCTCTGTGACAGCACACCGTATGGCTGGGTTTGTCTCACACAGACATCAGGAAGTCACATGCTGGGGTCATGGACCCCAGAGAAAACTCACTTGCTGTCCTTTCTCCGGCCAGGGGAGCTGACCACACTCACAGCCTTAGACCGAGAGAAGAAGGATGCGTACAGCCTTGTTGCCAAGGCGACGGATGGAGGCGGCCAATCATGCCAGGCAGATGTGACCCTTCACGTGGAGGATGTGAATGACAACGCCCCCCGGTTCTTCCCCAGCCACTGTGCTGTGGCGGTCTTCGACAACACCACGGTGAAGACCCCCATTGCAGTGGTATTGGCCCGGGACCCAGACCAAGGTGAGAAAGAGAAAGATTGGAGGCCATTTGCTTACAGGGTCACCCTGGGCGAGGGTTTGGCTTTCTCTGTGTTGCTCTGAGACTGGCAATACCTCACCCCTGAGCCTACAGACACGTACAGGTAGAAAATGTCCACAAACTGCATACCTAAGTGCTAGGTATGAAAGATTTTGGCAATGTTTCAAAGCTGGTATGGGGCATTTCAGCCTCATTGTTTCTCACTGCCACTTAGACCTGGAACCCTTTCAATTCCACCATTTAACCTCAAGGACATTTGAATACAAACATTTAATGTGAAATACATCAATCAGAATTATTCAGCTGATTAATTGGCCACAAGAAAGAAACTTAGGGCACAAACTCCATTAAGTCTATTAAATTCTTGGATCAATTTTCTAGTCAATGAAGTGGAATATTTTACATTTTATTTTGCATTTTAATTTTAATGACATTGTTTTCATTAGGGTTAATTCTTTTCCTTTTACTATTTACAAGGCAAACTGGATTCATCCAGGAGTCTTCATTCCATATTATACCAATTATAGCTTCTGACATCATGAAGTGTTTCATTGTGGAGATCTCTATATCTATAGATATATGTATATATATACATGTTTATATATATATATATATATATATATATATATACACACATATACGTGTGTGTGTATATATATATACACATCCAATATTCTTGAATTACATTTTATAATTTAGGTGGGGTAAAAAATACCCTCAGGGTCAAAGTCGCCAGAGGAACATAGGATATGACAATGATGAAGATGATGATGGTGTTAAAAGAGGGATCAAAACACCCTGCTTTGTTTGACACCAACAGAGTAAATTTAAGACTTCTTAGAGGAAGTGAGTTTTAGCTTGGCATTGAGGAAGGTGAGAGATTTTGGAGGAATGCAGGGGTCCTAGGGAGGGCAAATAGCAGTGCAAAGGCATCTAACATCTAAGGCCCTGCAAATGCTCAATTAGCCAGTGCTTGCACACCTCCAGGGACAGGAAGCTCCCTACTTCCTAGGCAGCCCCTTCCTTCCATGGTACCTCAGATAATTATCAAGTGTTACCTTTTTGGAGCAGACATCTGTCAATCACGGTCCTGCCCTCTGCAGGCACACAGATCTCCCAGACCCTCGCCCATGACAGCCCTTCAGAGACTAGGAGGAGGTGACTATCTGCTCCAGCCTCAAGGTTCCCTTTCTGGGTAGAAGGGCCCTAGTTTCTTCAATCTCGTGTTTCCAATCCCACCTCTCTTCTAGGATTCGTCCTCTGGCCTTGCACCAATTAACCATTAACGCTTCAAAGCTGTTATTATTATTCTAACCCAAATATTCCACCTCAATATTCCAAATGTAGCCTGACCAGCACCTCTCTCTCTCTCCAGAAAATTCATACATGGGAGAATGTGCATGGTATGCACATTTATTTCATGTAAATTCAATGAAAGGGCTGTGTGTCCCCACGTGTGTATAAGACTCAATCCCTATAGGCTCAGAGCCTGTGCTTTTCCCACTGGGTAAGGCTCTCATGGCTGAGCACTAAATGTTGGTGTTCTTCAGACCCTATGGTCCCTACACGAGCCAACTGCTTCATCTGGTCCACAACCAAAGGAAATAATAGCACCTGAGTCAGGGCTGGAAAAACACTACATGCTTTGATTTACTAAGAACTTTCCGTGGGTGTGTGTTTTTTTGTTTGTTTGTTTTGTTTTATTTTGACATAATTATAGACTCATAGGAAGTTGCAAAAATAGTACTGAGAGGCCCAGCACCCTTCACCCAGCTTCCCCCAACGGCAGCATCTGCAGTATGATATCAAAGCCAGGAAACTGGCCCTGGGACATTACTGGTAATTGGACTCCAGTCTTATTCAGATTTCACAGTTTCTATATGCACGCATTTGAATATGTATGCAAACACCACCACAATCAAGATACAGGATTGTTCTATCACAACCAAAGAACTCACTATGGGTGCTTTTGATCTTGCACAATTTTTATTTTGTGAGCTGACACTGGACCCTAACCTCCACATAAACAGCTTCAGATATCCTTAAGGGTTTGCAGAACAACCCTCCCCTTCATAAGAACCTTTCTATGAGGCCTTGAACCCCACCCTAGTCAAGAACCCTCACATGAGAGAGTCTCACTGCTAACAGCCTAAGCATGTTAGCCTTTATGGGGACCCTGCCCGCCAGGCCCTCCTCTGGCTGAAAGCTCTGCGGCAGGCAGGGCCAGAGGAGGGTCCCTCTGTATGAATCACGCGCTCTGTCTCCCCCCCCCCAGGCACCAATGCCCAGGTGGTTTACTCTCTCACGGACTCTGCCGAAGGCCGCTTTTCCATCGAGGCCACCACGGGCGTGATCCGCCTGGAGAAGCCGCTGCGGGTCAGGCCACAGGCAGCACTGGAGCTCACCGTCCGTGCCTCTGACCTGGGCACCCCGATACCGCTGTCCACGCTGGGCACCGTCACCATCTCCGTGGTGGGCCTGGATGACTACCTGCCCGTGTTCCTGAACACCGAGCACAGCGTGCAGGTGCCCGAGGACGCCCAGCGTGGCACGGAGGTTCTGCGGCTGGCCACCCTCACTCGCCCGGGCGCCGAGAAGACCAGCTACCGCGTGGTCAGCGGGAACGAGCAGGGGCGGTTCCGCCTGGATGCCCGCACAGGTGAGGAAGCAGCCCCCCTACACACACACACACACACACACACACACACACACACACACACAGAGTCTTGTGGAACACTGGATTCCGCGCATACCATAGTCCCTTCCCAGCATCCTTCAGCCCCTTCTTCACTCTCCATCTCTCCAGGTACCAAGTCCCTTCTTGCAGCATGGGGCCAGCTTATATGGAAACACCCCTCATTCCACTACATCCCCACCAAAGACTCTGTTGAGGACTCTCTCCTCCCAGTTTGCAGCTTCATAGTCCTGGCTCACACCCAGCCCCGGGAGGCTGAAGCCACCCTCTATCCTTGGCTGCCGAGGCACGAAGCACTTGCTAGAATCTGGGGCTTAAGCAGCCCAAGGCAAGGCTGCCTGCTTCCCTCCTGAAGCCTTCCCGAAACATCCGGGGACCCCCAAATTTTCCCTTAGTCTCATAAAGAGAGAGAACTAGAAAGCCGGCTTTCTTCTATCCTCCTAGCCACAGAAGGATCTAAGTCAGACTCCCAGAATCCCATGGAACGGAGGATTCAGAGGCTGCTCAGGTTAGACCAGTCTCCATGTGGATTCCTCACCACAACACCTCTGCAACAGCGCGCTCTACCTCCTACGGCAGCCAGCCGCCTTACTGTTGAGCAGTATTTGTTTAGTTTTCATTACAGAGACTTTAAACATATAAAAAATAGAGGGAACAGTATAATGGACCCCATGTTCCCATCACCCGCTTCAGTAATTATCAATATTTGTCTAGTCTGGTTTCATCTTTGCCCCCCATATCCACCCACTGCTGAGTTATTTTAAAGCAAATCCCAGACATGATATTATTTGGTTTGTAAATACTTTGGTGTGTAACTCTCTCTAAATGATAAGGACTCCTTGTATAAACACAACCATAATACCCTTATCACACACACAAGATAATAATTCCTTAATACAGTCCAATACCCAGCCAGACAATTTTTCAGATTATCTCATAAATGTCTTTTAGAAGTTGATTTGCTTGTCAACATCCCCCAAATGTCCACATATTGCATCTGGTTGATAGGCAGTATCTTAAGCCTCTTTTAACCTCTAACGTTTTCCTCTCCCTCTTTATTTCCTGCTGCCATTTATTTAATGAAATATTGGGGTCGTGTGTGAGGCAGGATTTTTAAAATAATTTTGGATTGGCTAATTGTATCTTTATGGTGTCATATAACATATCCCTCTAGCCCCTATATTTATTATAAATGACATTTGGATCAAAGACCTTGATGCGCTTCAAGCTCAATTTTTTGCCAACAAAGCTTCATAAATGATGCTGGGCTCTCCTTTGCACCACATGAGGAGGCACATAATGGCTGATTGGTTCTTTTTTCTGAGGTCAAGATTGATGGTGGGTTCAGGGGTTGTCAGCCTGATCCATCCAGCTCTTCTTCTAAAGGTTTTAACAGCCTTTAATGATTATTTCCCAGATACATTATTTCATTAGGGGCTGCAAAATGGTGATTTTTCTAACCTTATCATTCCTCATTCATTTACTAACTGGAATTATTTTATAAAGAAGAGTTTTCTACCATTAACTATTCAGTTATCCAGGAATGGCAGGAAAAATCATTGTTCTTTTATTTTCCAGTGTTCTGAATAATAAATCTCTGCCCTAATAATTTGTTAAACAGCTTTGGGTATTATAAAACTCTATAATCTAAGTTCTGTCATTTACCAGCTGACTGAGCTTGGGCAAGTCACGTAGATGTTCGGAGCATCAGCTGACTTACCTAGAAAATGGAAATCACACTTGTTCCTGTTCTACAGGGTTATTACAGATCTACATGAGATAGAGTTAATATTATAGAATTAAATGAGATTTCAATGAAGTAATACAGAAATAAATGAGAGAAACACTGCTGTTGAGAATGGTAATAAAGAAAATGAGAGGAGATGGAGGGGAAGGGGGAGGCTATGGGAGAGAGAAAATGAAGAGGGAGGTGAGATGATGGAGGAGGTGATGCAGGAGCTCTGTCTCTCCCAACCCAGTTGAGCTGCTTCTCCTGGGGTTTGGCTCAAGACCCCCTCAGTACTCTGCCTTGGTGGTCCCGACTGCCTCAGTGCTCCCATCACCTCTTGTTTCCTCAGGGATCCTGTACGTCAATAAGAGCCTGGACTTTGAGACAAGCCCCAAGTACTTCCTATCCATCGAGTGCAGCCGGAAGGGCTCCTCCTCCCTCAGTGACATGACCACAATCGTGGTCAATATCACTGATGTCAACGAACACCGGCCCAGATTCTCCCAGGGTCTGTACAGCACGAGGGTCTTAGAGAATGCCATCGTGGGTGACGTTGTGCTCACGGTAAGGATCTGCAATTTTGCACTTTTGAGGGGCGCGGACTCTGGCGTGGGTCCTTATCTCCCCCTCCCCCAGTCAGCTATGAACATGGATTATTTTATCAATTAATACACTACAAACTTGACTCTGACTTGTAGCCACTCAACCAAACTCTCTCATGATAAAATTTCTCAGAGCCACGTTTGATAAGATCTAGATCAGGTACTGAAAGAATGGGGCATGGGAGAGGCCCCAGAGGACGGCCAGAGGGACACAGAGTGTCAGCGTGGGAGGGGAGGAAGAGAGGGGATGCCAAACAACACCTCTTTGCATTTAAACATGTAATTGCTCCCCACTTCATGGAGTGAAACCGAACTCTGTATGTCCACATTCGAGGTTCTCATCTCCTTCCACCCCCTGACATGCACCCTATGCTCCAACCACACAGGAAGAGGTACCTTTCCCCAAACATCCTCTGTACTTTCATACCTCTGGGCTCATATTGTTTCTTTTGCCTGGAATGCTGGCTCCACTCCCAGAAGCCTTCAAGGCTTCATGAATCCTCTTCTAATTTCCCCAGGTGAAATTTATCACCATAAAGTTGATCATACTTTGCCCCAAATTAGACTTGTCCATAAAATTAGACATTAAGCTTCCTGAGGGCTTATTCATTTTGGCACATTCCTCAACTCCTAGCACAGGACCCTAGCACTCTGTCAGTTATGAGTGAATGAGTGAATGAATGAATGAATGAATGGATAGATAAATGAATGAACCATGCATGCTGACATCCATACTAGGATGCAAATGAGGAGATTCCCTTGGCAAGGACGACTATGGTCCAGGGATTGCCAGCCCAAGGGCAGTCTATGGGGCAGGGACATATCTGTGCCCCCTACACTCCCAGGGGCCAAGATTCCTTTCTGTTCCTTCTTGCCTCTCCAATCACAACTGTCACCCACCTCTATTGCAGGTGTCAGCGACTGACGAAGATGGACCCCTAAATAGTGCCATCACCTACAGCCTCATAGGAGGGAACCAGCTTGGGCACTTTGCCATCCACCCCAAGAAAGGGGAGCTACAGGTGGCCAAGGCCCTGGATTGGGAACAGGTGAGTCATGTGGGAGGGGCCCAATCTGAGCTTATCAGAGCAGAATATAGCCCTGCTGCAGGTCCAGAGGGTGAACTGCGTTCAACACCCCATCCTGACACTTCTCCAGACCTGCCCTCAGGGTCTTCCACTCCTTTTCTCTGTGGGTCCCCTGTGACCTGTGAGGCCAGCAGCAGGAGAGGGGCTGAGTAACCTTTAACCTTCCTGAAAGAGCTCAGGCCAGCTTCTCACTATTAACCGGGGATCATTAGATCATTACAACAAGTTATCACTTATTGAGCACCTGCTCTGTGCCAGGAACTTTGCTAAGTGATGTACATACATTACGCCATTTGGTCCTTAAAGTAATCCTAGGAGGTAGGTCCTGATACCGTCCTCACATAAGTTTAGTCACTTTCCCGAAGTCTCACAGCTAGTAAATGGTTAAACTGGAAGTCAAACCTACTTCTGCCTGACTCCAGAACCTGAGCTCTAAAATGCTATGGGTGAGTAATGGGGGCAGGCATAGGGGAGTGTCTCCATCTTATTTTTCTAAAAACATTAGTCATGAATCAGGGGGCAGAACTGAGTGGTCTTGTTGCTAACTCTCCCCTGGGCATCTTGCTGTAGATTTCTAGCTACTCCCTGAGGCTCCGAGCCACAGACAGTGGGAAGCCCCCACTGCATGAGGACACAGACATCGCTATCCAAGTGGCTGATGTCAATGACAACCCACCAAGATTCTTCCAGCTCAACTACAGCACTTCCATCCAGGTATGCTCAAACTTCCCAAAGCATCCTGAATCCATCTTCCCTTCATATCCCTCCTAGTGGAGGGCACTCACCACTGATACCAGTGCACCCAAACAGTGACTGTGACCTTGCATTGATATCCCTAATGGCAACACGGTCTGCTGAAGGGGATTATGGATTACACAATTAAAAATTATCAGGCACTGTGCTAGGCACATCCACATCCATTATCTCATAGGGGACTCACACAGCCATATGGAAGTAGACAGTACCCATTTTATAGATTTTTTTAAATGGAGGTATAGAAATGTGCCACAGTCAAAATGTGGCAAATTTGGGATTTGAATCTAGAAGATCTTCCAGATCCCAAGCTATTTCCACCATACTAATGGTTTGTGAATGGGATTTGGAGAGAGTCTTAAGATTCTGTGGGGAATTGTGACCACAAGGGGTGAGGGAGGTGAGGAAGTAGGTAAGAGGACAGAGTTCTGTGTCCCACTATGCATCAACCAGGGTCACCCCACTTTCACCTGTTTTGTATCATGCGTATGAGTTAGGATGCTTTGGCTGCAAATAACAGATCACCTGACTAAAAGCTTATCAAATAATAAGGCCTTATTATTTCACATAACAAAAGGTCTGCTAGTGGGAAATTCTATTCCAGAATTGGTTATTTCAGCAGGAAACTGATATCACAACTTTGGGTTACCTTCTTCAAAATTCCTGTACCTTCTTCCTCATGGTAACAAAATGGCTGCTGCAGCTCCAGCATGACATCCTTGCTAAACCATCTTCAAAGGCAAACAGATGGGGACTTCTTTTGCAGAATCTGTTTTTATCCAACAAGAAGACTTTTCAGAACCCCCGCCTGGTAGACTCCTCCAATGATCAGAATTGGATTACGTGATCACACTTAAATCCAAAAACTGGCACAGGGACTCAGATTATTGTAACTGACTTAAACCAATCATAGTCCATCTCCTCTTAGGAGGGGTATATCTTTGCTGAGGATATTGCCACCCAACACCTGAACAAAAGTCAGGTTTTGTAAGAAAGGAAGGAAAGAATGCCTGTTGGATAGGCAACTACCAGTTTCTGCTCATAAGATACTGTTTGTAGATAAGGTTATGATGCTAAAAAAGACAGTTAACAACCACTGTGTTACAGCATACTGAATCCCCGTGTTATAGAACAATGACTGGAACAATATCCAGGGGATCCATTTTTCTCTGTTAATTCCTAATCATCTTTGAATTTTCTCATTGGTCCTCTAATCAGAAAACCATTTATAGGTTTTCAATGGATCCTACAAATCACAAAATTCCCACATGGACCCCAGGCACTAATTTATATACATGAGTCATCAGCTATGTGACTTCGGCAAGTCACCGCTATAGGATAAAGGGACTCTAAAGACCCTTCCAGCCCCAATGGGCTTTGTTTCTAAAAACCAGCACTGCCCTCAGGAAGCTCAAAAGTCAACAACTAATTCACAGATGGGCAGAATGAATGAATGACATCTCAAGATGCAGACATGACCTGGGAGCAGCCAGAGTGCTTGAGGACTCATCCCAGCGAAGGGGACCCAGAAAGATGTGAAAGAAAGGACTGGGACTCATTTTGCTCTTTGATTTCCTGTCTCTCTTGGTCTCAGGAAAACTCCCCCATCGGCAGCAAAGTCCTGCAACTGATCCTGAGTGACCCGGACTCCCCAGAGAATGGTCCCCCCTACTCATTCCGAATCACCAAGGGGAACAATGGCTCTGCCTTCCGAGTGACCCCGGACGGATGGCTGGTGACCACTGCAGGCCTGAGCAAGAGAGTCCAGGAATGGTATCAGCTTCAGATCGAGGTGAGAGCTGTGTTGGGCCACTGGTGGTGACCATGGGGACAGAAAGTGTGCAGACAAAAGCACCACCAGTGCTTCTCTTATTAGAAAAAACAATATACAGAACCCTTCCTTTGTGCCAGGCACTGGCCTAAGTGCTTCACGGGCATCACTGCATTAAATCCCCACAACATGCTTTACGGTGAGTACAGTTATCACCCCCAGTTTCCAAATGTGGTCACTGAGGAACCCAGAGGTTAAGTTACTGGCTGAAAGTAATGCTACTAATAAGTGGTAGAGCTGGGCTGCTTCAAACCCAAGCGCTCTGACTCCAAGCTCTTAATTCCTCCCCTGCTCCCAGGCAGAACAAAAACTCCCTCACCCTGGCTCTAACTCCTTGAGTTTGGCCAGGACAGCTCTCTGAACCTCAAGTCTTTTTAAAGACCTACCTCAGAGAATTGGTGTTATCGAACCAGGTTCAGTTTGTCCAACCGCGCCACAAACTGTAATGCTGAGATGCCGAAGTCTGCAGTAAAGAGAGGGCTTATTAGCAAGGCAGCCAAGCAAGGAGATAGGAGAACAAGTCTCAGAACCGCCTTCCAAAAGGCAAGGGGCTTGGGGCGTTTATGGAATAAAAAATAAAGGAGCAGGGCAGTCTGAGGCGTGGGAAGCATGGGGAGCAGGGGGAAAGGTGACTGGAAAAAGGTGCAGTAATCATAGTTCTGCCGCAGGTGTAACTAAGCTACAGGCCTCTGCACGTTCAAAAATGGAGGCAGTTAGCACTATCTGAGGGTTTTCTGCCCTCTGACGTCAAGGTCGCCAAGCAGACCCTTGGGCATGCCCAGTTAAAGGGTCGGCGGTCCTACCCAGTCTTAACCAGCTCAACTCCAACTAGTCACGGTTGACTCCAAGTCCTGGAAAATAACTCTGGCAAACATCTTATTGCTTAGGATATGTGCAGATGCAAGCCTTTAAATGACCTTGTTTAGTGAAGCCAGGTGAAACGAATTTGACTAATCCATGGATCCACTAATCCATGATTACCCACGGTTTCAGTGCAGGGGTCAAATGAGAGAACATATACATACATGGAGAGGATTATAGTGATATTATTATGGGTTGTATGAGAACTGCCCAAGGAAAAGTGGCCAAGATGGTGATCAAACATTTCTCCCTCATTTCATTCCCCCAAATCCCTTTCCTAAATCTCAAATCTAGTGGATCCTACTATTCTGTGAACTTCTCTGGGCTCACGATGATGTAGTCATCCATTCAGCCAGCCAAGCAGCCAGCCAGCCATTCATCATTCAACAAACATTTATAAGTACTTATCATATACTTAACATTTATGAGTACTTATCATATGCCACATGAGTACTTATCATATGGCATGCTAGCTGCTAGTAATATAGCAGGGGAAAAAAGGGGATGAACCCCATCCCCATGGGCTTTTGATTCTAATTACGGAGATAAGCAATAAACAGATGAAGAAAGTGACAGGAGGCTCATAAGGCACAAGAGAGACACTTTCAGAGGGTAGCTGCCCTTGTGAGGAGGGGGCATTTGAGCTGAGATCTGAGGAGCTGGTCATGTGGAAAGTGGGCAGGAGAGCATCACAGGCAGGAGGAGCTAGATGAGACCAAGTCTCAGGGTGGGAAAGAGCTTGCAGTGACCTGAGGTGTTGCCACATGGTCAGTGCATGGTGAGCATTGGTGGGAATGAAGTTGAAGAGATGGGTTGGGTGTATCATGGGGGTCTCATAGCTTGGATGACTGTGTTATTTGAGGCCCAAATTTAGATGCTCTTGAGAGTGAGAGAGGCACTAAAAATAGTTAATTGATGATAAGTGATCCACAAAGGTAAAAATCAAGACTGTCCTGGGCTAACCAGGAAGTAGAGTCATCCTAATGATAAGCCTTGATAATACGTTTAGGTTCTAATCCAAGTGCAGTGAGAAGTGATTGAAGGGTTTCAAACAGAGAAGTGACCCTTCTTGTGTCTCAGGAGGCTTGTTTTTGAAGCTCTAGAGAAAGTCAGTTGAAGGGGGCAGGAGCAGTTGAGGGAGACCAGTGAGAATTCATCTAAGCTGGAGGTAGTGGTGATGAGATCTTGAGGTGATGGTGAAGATGAACAAGTGGACATATCTGTGACAGGTTTTGCTTGGAAATAAATGGGAGTCGGTGGTGGATTGGATATGAGGAGAGAGAGAAAAGAGAAGAATCAGGACCACTCCCAGGTTCCTGGCTCCAGTAAAGTCTGGATGGTAGGGCCATTTATGAGACTGGAAGGACTTGGGGTGGGGGAGGGACAGGTTTATGGGGTAAAATGAGGGCTCTGCTTAGCATATGTTACCTTTCAGGTGTCCATGAAATATCTAAGTAGAGGTGTCCAATAGGCAGCTGGGAATGGAAGTCTGCAGCTCAGAGGACAGGTGTGGGCTAATGTAGAGGGTCCTCAAAGCCAAGGGCATGGGTGTGATTGTCTAGGGAGGCAACAGCTTCCTGACCTCTGTATACTGGCCCAGACAATCACTCAGTAACTATTGGCATCATCACTCTCTCTTGCATTTGTCCTGTATTTCTGCTTCCGTTCACTGGGAGGCACTATAGGCCAGCAAAGAAACAGGCTATGAACACAAGAAGAAGTTCAGATTCTGCTCTGGCCTTACCTGCTGTATGACCTTGGGCAAGTCACTTGACCTCTTTGAGACTCAGTTATATCTTTTGTAAAATAGGACACTTCAGGGTACTTACCTCATAAGAAAGATAAACTATGATCATGCATTTAAAGCATTCAAAAGTGACTGGCACACAGTTTGTACTCAGTTAATATTAGTTATATATTATTCTTAGTAGTAATATTATTACTGTTGCTATTTATATCTCATCAGTGTTATGCACAATTCCCAGCAGCAGGTGTAATATTGCACCTTTCTCCCGCACTCAAAGCGAATCCACATGAACAAGATATTACCGTAGGGAAAACTGTGAAGACCCTGCTGACAGCTGAGAAAGTGATAACGTTACTGAGGAGAGGAAGGAAAGCTTCCTCCTTGCTAAGTCCAGACAGAAAGTTGCAGAGATGCTTGGTGAAATGTGCAAGGGAAAGGCATTTCTAATTTACAGTCTTTCCTTGCTTAAGTGAGGTCACGTTGCTTCAAACCTGCAGTGGCTTTTCGGGCCTGACTTAAATCCAACCTCGTGCTCCTCAGCCCATCAGCAACGGCCTGGGCTTCCCTCTCTGCTCACCTCTGGCCCTCGGCCCTGCCCGCTCCTCCAGCAGCTGTGGTCCCTTCCTGCTGTGTTGAGCATTCTTTCCCACTAGAGGGCCTGACGCTTGCTGTTCCCTGTCTGTCACCTCTTCTCCACACCTCTCTTTTCTCCTGATCATAGCAGAGGGCCTGGCCCATACAAGGCGCTCAATAAATATTTGTTGGCTGAGCTGAAGAAGACATGCCCACCCCGACCCCGACCCCAGTCACATAGTAAAGAGGAGTAAGAGAACCTCCTTAGGCTGACAGGGGCCATGAAGGGTGTACCCTAGAATCACTAGGAGACCTTTGATGACCCTCCTAAGGAAAGAGACAGAATGAGAGAAGCTCAAGAGGGAGGAGGCCACGTGTGGCTGGAGAGGCTTAGGACGGGCTCAGAGAAGTGTCAGATGGAAGGTGGAGTTAAGTTTTACCACCCACACCGGGGATGTGGGATGTAACTCCCTCCACAGAGCCCTCAGCGCTTTTGGAGTTACGATTTTCCCTTTCAAATGCGACAACACGCTGAGCCTGCCCTGGGGCAGAGGGACGTGGCTCCCGGGGAGGCCCCGACAGCGCGGTCCTATGGTAATTCGGTGCCCGCTTCGCCCACAGGTGTCAGACAGCGGCACCCCGCCCCTCTCATCTTCCACGTCGGTCAGGGTCCACGTCAGGGAGCAGAGCCACTACCCACCCTCCGCCCTCCCACTGGAGATCTTCATCACCATCGGGGAGGAGGAGTTCCAGGGCGGCATGGTGGGCAAAATCCACGCCACAGACCGAGACCCACAGGACACGCTGACCTACAGCCTGGCAGGAGAGGAGAGCCTGGGCAGGCGCTTCACAGTGGGCGCGTCTGATGGCAAGATCATCGCCGCCCAGGGGCTGCCTCGGGGCCGCTACACGTTCAACGTCATGGTTAGCGATGGGACCTTCTCCACCACTGCCGGGGTCCACGTCCACGTGTGGCATGTGGGGCGGGAGGCTCTGCAGCAGACCGTGTGGATGGGCTTCCACCAGCTCACCCCAGAGGAGCTGGTGAGTGACCACTGGAGGAACCTGCAGAGGTTCCTCAGCAACAGGCTGGACATCAAACGAGCCAACATCCACCTGGCCAGCCTGCAGCCTGCAGAGGCCAAGGCTGGGGTGGACGTGCTCCTGGTCTTTGAGGGGCATTCGGGGACCTTCTCCAAGCTCCAGGAGCTGGCATCCATCATCACTCACTCAGCCAAGGAGATGGAACACTCGGTGGGAATTCAGATGAGGTCAGCCATGGCTGTGGTGCCCTGCCAGGGGCCAACCTGCCAGGGACAAATCTGCCAAGAGACCGTGCACCTGGACCCCAGGGTTGGGCCCACGTACAGCACAGCCAGGCTCAGCATCCTGACCCCGCGGCACCGCCTGGAGAGGAACTGCTCCTGTAACGGTGAGGAATGGGACTTCCCCAGGACAACCAGCGCTGATGGCCCAGCCAAACTGACTCCGGGGATGGAGATCCCAGCTGGGGGCTCTCTGGGGTAGTTAGAGGGACATTTTAACAGGGTTAAAGAGCAGGGACCACCATGAGACAGGTGCGGCCTCACAAAATCTAGTCATGGAATAGCACCCTAGCTCTGGTCACTTTTTGGAACTTTGAAAATAATGGTAAGAATTCAAGAGGCAGTTCAGCATCACAGCTGAAAGCATAGACTATGGCATCAAGTTGCCTGGGTTCAAATCCCAGCTATGCCACTAGCTAGCCAGGTGACCTTAGGAAAATTATTTAACCTCTCTGTGCCTTTGCACTGTTGTAGGGATTAAATGAGAATTAAATATGAAGTGCTTGCTTAGAAAAGCGCCTGACCTATAGAAGGTGGTCAGTTAACCCGAGTTACTAGCACTACTACTATTATTACTATAGCCTGATAGTTTTAACCTCAACGTTTAGACTGAGCAGCTCAGGTTCAAACCCCAGCTCTGTCATTTACGAGCTGTGTAACTTTGGGTGGATTTCTAAAACCCTCTGAGCTTTTTCCTCATCTTTGAAATAATGAAGATAGTATCATCTGCCTCCTTGAGTTGGTTTGGGGAGTAAATTACTTCATGGATATGAAAGCATTTTAACCCCTAGCTGTCTCACACTAAGCACCCCATCAGTGGTGGCTGCCATTCACACGGTGGGAGTTGTGGCTATAAGGACTCTGCTATGTGCCACTCTCTGTGTGTATGTTACCTAAACTCATCACCACAACCTTAGGAAGCAGGATCATTAGCTCCATCTACAGTTGAAACAGGTATGGGGATTGTATTGGTTTGCTTGAAACTGTACAGCCTCCAGTGAAGGGCTGGTTATTCAAATACCTGTGTCCCACTCTAAAGCCTGAGCTCTTCTCCAAACTCTTTAGGAACTTGGTGTTCTGGCAGGACTTACCCCAGTGCCCCTGGCATTAGGACCAATGCCCTGGATCAGCTCAGGTGCATTTGCAAAAGGGGAATGACATCACCCCCGCCCCCTTGCCCCCTGCCTGGCCTGGCCTAGGGGTCCATCCAGATTGCATTAGGGAAATTCTAGGAAGACTTGTGGACTTTCTCCAGGGACCTCTGGATTTAGGCTAGGTGAGCTACTCTAGGGGTATGGGGTGGGCTGGGGCGGCAGGTGTTCCCTTCTTGTGTCTCTTACCCTGGAGTGGTCTGCAGGGAAAGCTGTGATGGCTGAAGGTTCTCTCGTGACCCCCTGGCATCAGATAGCAGAGGTTCTAAAATTCAAGATTATGCAAAATCACCTGGGGAGCATGTTTATAAAGTGACCTGCTCCTGGCTGTCACCTCCGGAGTTTTTTATTTAGAAGGTCTTGGGTGACGCCTGGAATTGGCATTTTTAGCCAGCACCTCAAGCATTTCTGAAGCAGGTGGGCCAAGGGCTGCACTTTGAGAAATACTAGGTAGGCTGGCTCACCTAACACCAGAATCACTTGGAAAGAAGTTTGGTTTCTGTTTGTTTGTTTGAACATTTTAGTGAAACAGGACATACAGAAAGGTCCATGTATCATAAGTGTACAGCTCAACAAGTGTTCAGAAATCAAATACACCGGTGTAACCAGCCTAGATCAAGGTAATCACCTAGATCAAGGACCAGAACATGATCAGCATCTCAGAAACCTCCCTTGGGCTCTCTTCCAGTTGCTACACCCATCATGGGGAGATTTTTAAAATACAGATACCCAAGTGCCACCAGAACTACAGAATCTTACTCACTAAGGGTAGAGACTAGCTTTCTGTATTTTAAAAGACTCTTCAGCTGATGCTGATACTCAGCCAGGTTTGGGGATTCTTGATCTAGATCATCTGCAATATCCCATCCAACAATGACCTACCGGAATGGAATTGCCAGCATCAGAGCGTTTTAGACATACGGTATGACAGCATCTTAGGATCTTGTAATCCCATGGGCCTCACTTTCTGGTTCTTCCTCCTCCTTTTGGCCTGTGTTCCCTCTCTTCAACAATCCTCTTCCCTAGGAATCTGGAGCCTGTACTGCTCACCCTTTCTCCTGACAACTGATAAGCTTATTCACACTGAGGTTTTAGGGATTTAATAACTAAACTCACTTCTGAGGAGGGTGGATTAAAAAAAAAAAAATCTGGGGTGGGCATGGCTTAATATAACACAGCATGTCCCAACGGAGTTTCCACAGAATGCTATTTCCAAGGGCTAAGGGTACGTAGTCCACACTAGAGGGTCCTGTGGTCAAATAAGCTTGAACAACTCAAGTTTAGGTGAAGTCTCAGACTCCTCACTGTGCAATTCTGCATTAGCAATTGCTATGGAGGATGGAGCATATGGAAGTTCTGGTCACACAATTTATCACTACCTTCTTCCTTTACCACAGAAGTCTCTCAACTTCTCAGTAGCATTTTGTGTGGGAAGTGCTTACCCAAATGATTACACTCCTGATGATGAAGAAGATGTCTTGAGGCAAAAAGCCCTCGTGGTGTCCCTGAAATCACACATATATGCAAAATCCTCTCCAACTTGACCTCCTTCTTCCCCAAGTGATGTCAGAAATCACATGGAAAATATGGAGGATAGAAGTTTTGACTTCTGCACACTTGACTGATGACCTTTCTGGCTTGATTCTTGCTTTCTTATTGGTTTGAGTTCATAGTTTCTGATCCAGGCCAGGACCCAAGGCGAGGGTCCCTGGGGCCAGAGGAAGGTGTGCAGGGTGATGGCCCCTGTCTAACTGTGACCCTGGACAAGTAACCCCACAGCCTCATTTCATCTGTAAAATGGAAGCAATGACCTTGCTTGCCACCCAAGGGTTGAATGAGACAAAGTCAGTTCCAGGGCTCCGTGGGGACCACTTTGTGTGGAGGTGACAGTGCCTCTGGTTGCTTTCACAGGTAGTGGCGCGAGGTTCAGCGGTCAGAGCTTCGGGCGGTACATTCTCCCAGAGGCTCAGAACTGGCACATCCGTTTCCGCCTGAAAACACTCCAGTCACAGGCCATTCTCCTGTTCAGCAATAAGACAGTGTGTCTCTCCCTGAAGGTAAGGCACTGCCAGCCTGAGAGATTTCCTGTGGGCGTGCCAGGCTGGGGAGATGGGGCGGCATAGGGGTGGCCAAGAAGGCTCACTTCTGCAAAGAAACCCCTGCGTGGTTTTCAGGGGTACTGGGTGTGACTCTTAGTTAGAACACGAGACTTTCCAGCCATGACGGCCAAAGCCTCCCCACCTGGCAATACATGTCCAAGTACAACAGAGGTCAGGCTGTTCTGTGGGATGACAGAGAGCCTCTGAAGATAGAAAGAGAGATGGGTAAGGCCACCTAGACCTGGTTGATGCTTTTATCATTTTTGCTGAGTAACAGACCAGTGTTTCCCAAGATGGGTGGAAGCCTGGGGTACATTAAGGTACGTGGAATCCACATGGAGGAAAATGAATTTCCTTTCAAGGGTCTTTTAGTCCTTCTGATTACGTCTTGTAGAAAGTCTCAGAGTACCTGCCTGATTTTAACATCTCTATCACAAGTGTCCATCTCCCATTTTGACAAAGAGAAAGCAGACTTTGGCAGTTAGTTAGAATTTAATCCATTCAACAAATATTTATGGAGCATCTACTATGCAACAGGCACTCTTCCAGGTGCTTGGGTCTCATCAGTGAAAAAGACAAAAACCCCTCTTAGAGCTTTCATCCTATGGTGGGAGACTGACAATAAACATAAAAATAATAAATCAGAAAATTATAGAGTTTGTTCAAATGTGATAAGTGCTTTGGGTTAAAAGAAAAAAAAAGGTTAAGGGGGATCAGGAATGTGGGAAGTTGCAATTTTATTTTTTTTTAATTTTTATTTTTTTTAAACAAAAGAGAGAATTTTATTGGCTCATGTAATGGAAGAGTCCAAGGATTGACCTCAGGCCTGGGTAGATCCAGGTGTTCAAAGTATATCAACAGGATCCTTTTCCTTCCCGCTGTCAGATCTGCTTTTGTTCAGAAGACCACAAATATCCCCCCAAGTGATGGCAAAGGTGGTCCCAGCAGCCCAGGCTTTCATTCTGCCACCGAGCCAGCCCAGCAGAAAGGGAGCATCTCTTTCCAACAGCAGTAAAAGTCCCACCTCAGACATTGATTGGCAGGTCTGAGTCATGTGACTATCCCCAAGGCTGCCAGGGAGAGGGGCCAGCCTTTCCAGAACAACGTAGACTAAGTTGAGAAGGAGGGGGAGTGTCCCAAAAGGAAAAGAAGAATGAGGGGCACAGTAACAACTATTGTCCACCCCTAGCCTTGTGGACCTGTCCACCTGCAACGCGGAGCCCTGCAGCAGCAACTTCGCGGAGGTCAGCTGCTCAGAGAGCAGGGTGGTGTGCAGGAGAGGCAGCCTGCAGAATATTTCTCTTCTAGAGTCACAGTCCTTTTGTGCTTTTAAAGCTCTCAAATAAATCATAAGCCTGGAGGTTATGATTTTCATGGACAGTCTTCTTTATATTTTCCCTTTTCTGCTATATTATTCTAAATTCTGAAAATAGCTTTATGGGGTTCTTTTTAATAAAAATGACAGATACTTATTGTAATAAATTAAAATGCTATAGGGAAATATACTGAAGAGAGCCAGTTGTTCATGTCAGGTGCCTGTGACCAGCACATGTGCATGGCTGAGCTCCCATTTTCGAATCCCTGCTCAGGCACTCGGTCCTTTGGGCCAGAGCCTCAATCTCACTACATCTCGATTTATTCATCTATGAAAATGGGACTCATCCTTTTAGAGTGGTCATAAGAAAGTACTGAGCCCTTGTTGTGCCAGACACCTTATTGCCTGTGTTATAGCATTTAGTCCTCGAAAGAGCCTTGTAAGGTGGTGACTGTCATCATCCTTGTCCTACAGATGAAGAAACTGAGGTCTTCTGCCAGTGTTCAGTAGGTGTTCTGTAGGAGTTGTTCCACATATAGATGTAGTTTTGATGTATTTGTGGGGAGGAAGGTGATCTCCACGTCTTACTCCTCCACCATCTTGAAGGTGCCTGGTACATTCTGTATTATAGCTGCTTTTCTCCCTCAATGAAGACGAGCCTCTAACTGCTATGTTGTCTACCAAGCCAGAGTGGAGGAGATCATGCTTGCATTCTGCCCTTTTGTGGGAAGTTGCAATTTTAAATAAGGTGGTTAGGCAAGGCTTCATTGAGGTGATAATTGAACAATAATTTGAAGGGGGTGAGGTAGTTAGCCACGTAGACTTCTGGGGGAACAGCATTCTAGGTAGAGGGTATAGTCATTGGCAGGATATTGCTTGGCATGTTTAAGGAATAGCTCAGACGTCAATATGACTTGAGTGAAGTGACAAGGGGACAGTAGTAGCAGGAGTTGAGGTCAGAGATGTAATAGGATGGGGTCATATCTATAAAGGTCTCATAGGCTATTTAAGGGCTTTGAGTTTTATTCTGAGCAAAGTGGGGGGCATTAGAAGGTTTTGAGCAGAGAATTAACATGGTGTGACATATGCAAAAAGGGTCCTCATGGCTACTGTGTTGAGAATAGATTTTAGAGGAACAAGGATGGAAGTGGAAAGACCCAGCCAAAAGGCAGTAATTCTGGTGAGAGCTGATGGCAGTTTAGATCAGGGGAATGACAGTGGAACTGGGAAAAAGAGTTCAGATTCTGGAGAGATTTTGAAGGTAAGGTCAACAGGACTTCCTGATGAACTGAATGAGGGCTGGGAAAGAAAGCAAGGAGTAAGATATTGACCTGAGCAACCTGAAGGAATGGAGTTGCTGCCAACAGACCCGGGCAAGGATACAGGTGGAGCAGGTTGAGGAAGGGGGATGACCAGGAGTTCCGTTTTGGACATATGAGCTTGAGATGACTATTAGACCTACTAGTGGAGCTGGACAAACAAAATCTAGCGAGAAAGGTCTGGGCTGGAGATGAAGATCTGGGATTCTTCCACATATACATAGTATTCAAAGCCATGAGACTGGGGAGATCACCAAAGAGTGTAGACTGAAAAGAGAGTAGACTAAGGATTTATCCCTGAGATACTCCCAACACTGAGAGGTTGGGGAAGAGGAGGATCCAATAAAGGAGAATGAAAAGATACAACCAGTGATGTTGGAGAAAAACCAAGAGAGCATTGTATCTGGGAAGCCATATGAGGGATGTGTATCAAGAAGGAAGCAGTGATCAGCTGCGTAATATGCTGCTGAGAGGTCAAGTAAGATGGGAAGTGATATCAATCATTGAATTTGGCAACACAAAGGACGCTGAGTGCCCTGACACCAGTGGTTTCAGTGTCATGGTGGGTGGGGGTAGAATTTTGCTGCAAAGGGAAAGCAAAGAAAGAAAGTGCTATCTGGCAGGAAAAGTGGGTTCAAGAAAACTTTTTTTTTTTTAAAGATTAGAACAATAACAGCATGTTTGTATGATGACTGGGATGATCCAGTAGAGAGTGAACAAAGATGTAGGAAGGAGAAAGGAGAGTCAGTGCCATCTTGTCCTTTAGGAGGTAAGGGGGGTGGGGTGGGATCTAGTGCATGAATGGAGAGATTGGCTTTGGACAACGTGGACAGATATGATGGTGAGAGTGCCTGGAAGTTTCCATCTGATTGCTGAGAGCGAGGATGGGGAGAGAGGCATTAAGGGTCTGAGGAGAGAGAAGTTGTGAAAATAGTCATCTGAGAGAGTGAGGGGACTAAGCAAGATAGTACGATCATTGGGTAGCATGAAGGGTTCATTTGAGACTCATGGTCATGAAATTAAAGGGAGACCAATAAGCAAAAGCTGTGTGTTTTTCTCCAGCCATGTTCAGCTCCGTGATACTTATATATAGAGGGAGAGTTGGATTTTACCGGATTTGTGTATTTGCCAAGTGAGTTCTACCAAGTAAAACAGGGACAGGAATTTGGTTATGGAATTTAAGATTGGTAAGGAGAGGAATGAGGACATTACAGAGGGGAGAGACAGTGAAAAGATGGAGGGATCAACAGATCTGTGGTCCTAGGTAAGTGAAAGGAGTGATTTAATGACAATGTTTTGTATAAGTTGTACTTATTTTTGTCATTGTCTTTTCTTAATGGCAAGTTATATTGGTTTTCTATTTACTGTAATAATACTGTTTTCTTTTTAAGGAAATAAAGGTATAGGTAGAATTCAACCAGGGCAAAAATCAGGAAGATGGTGTACAAATGTCCAACTTCTGGAAAACACTGGGTTAGATCTTCACATTTCACCCAGAGAAAGCACTACCTAACCCAGAGTGACAGGAAAACTATTTGGCCACAAGTAGTCCCACTTCTTGAGGGTGAGGGGAACTAAAATGTTCTAACCCAGTGATTCTCAGACTTTTTGATTTTGGGACTTTTTGTACTCTTAAAAATAATCGAGGATCATCGGGAAGTTTTGTTTATGTGGGTAATAGCTATTGGCATTTTCATTATTAGAAATTAAAACCGAGAAGTTTTAAAATAACAAGAAACCCATTACATGTTAACATAAACCCATTACATGTTTCCATATTTTTAGGAAAAATTGTTCCATTTTCCATATTAAAAAAAGAGTGGCATTGTTTTACATTTTTGCAAATTTCTCTTGCATCTGGCTTAATAGAAGCTAGCTGGCTCGTACCTACTTCTGCCTTTATCTGTTGTGATGGCGTATGTCTAGAGATCACCACTGTATATTTGTGACAGAATCAGAGTAGAAGAGGCAAATAATGTCTTGGATTATTATGAAAATAGTTTCACCTTGTAGATGCCCTGAAATCATCTTAGAGACCCACTTCAAGAACTGTTGAACTGTTGAGTAAGGGAGTTGGGGTGAGAGGGAGATTTCTGGTATCCCTGAAGGCGGAGGAGTATAGAATACTGGAGAGGCCTGTGAAGAATCCAAAAGACAGGGTCTTGATCAGCAAGGCATCTCTGGGCCTCAGTTTCCTCATCTCTGAAATGGAGATATCATCCCTGCCCAGGCCATCCCATGGAGAGCGGCGAAGGCCAAATGAGACCATAGAAGAGCACTTTGAGGGTTTCTACACTCTATAAATACAATGTCTAAAACAGCCTTGAAAATCACCAAACACTACCCCTCCTACCTGTGAAAATAAACTAACATTCTTTGCACTGGCAGCTTCTGAGCAGGGATTTTTATAAATACTTCTTGGCTTTGCTGATGGCCATTTGGATTTTCTTTACAGCTGGTCGATGGAGTGCTCCAGCTGGAATACCACTGCCCAGGTGGCTTCTACAGAAACCTTTCCTCCCGGTCTCGTGTGAATGACCAAGAGTGGCACTCCGTTCTGGTGGAGGAGACAGACACTTCCGTTCACCTGTCGGTTGACAGTGTAGCCAACACCTCCCTTGCGCTCCCAGAGAACTGCTGGAGTCTGAGGCCTGAAAGGGACCTCTTTCTGGGTGGCCTCGTCCTCCTGCATTCTTTCCCAAATGTCTCCCAGGGCTTCGAAGGCTGCCTGGATGCTGTCATGATCAACGGAGAGGCGCTGGAGCTGCTGGCCCATGGCAAGAAGGTGGCGGGCATGCTGGAGAGGCGGGCCCTCACCCAGTGTTGCCTCCACAGTGACCAGTGCAGCCAGAACCCGTGTCTCAACGGTGGGAAGTGCTCACAGACCCGCGGGGCAGGTAAGGCTAGGGCTGACCCTGAGGCTTATCCCAGGAGGCTCTACAGAGGACCCTGCCAGGTTGAACTAGCAATCGTGTATCACCGTAGAGTTTACCAAGCAGATTCCTCCACCACAGTCCCATGAGGGAGGGAGCGAGGTGGGGGGGAGCGGGGAAGAGAGCCATTAAAGCTCCATTTTACAGCTCAGGAAACCACTGGGCTACGTAAGGGATACCCAGAGAGGTAAAGGAACTCACCCAGGGTCACAGGGCTGTTAAGCGAGAGGCATGCTCAGGGTGCAGATCTCAGTGGAAATATCCCCCCTCTTCCCCTTACTGTCTGGTGAGTAACGAGTTGGGATCTGCTAGGTTTACACCAGGGGAGGCCAGGAGTCTTCTTTCTCCCTCAACAAGAGCTATCTTTCTTTCTCCTTTATTTTTTGGATGGGGGAAGTGTACAAATGGGGACCTCTGATGTAGAAGGCTGAAGTCATCACACATCTCAGTGTCATCACTGGTGCGCGCTAAGTTTCTCTCTCTCTCTTTTTTATTAAAAAAATTTATTAATTTTATTTATTTTATTTTTGGCTGCGTTGGGTCTTCGTTGCTGTGTGCGGGCTTTCTCTAGTTGTGACAAGTGGGGGCTACTCCTCGTTGCAGTGCACGGGCTTCTCATTGTGGTGGCTTCTCTTGTTGCGGAGCAGAGGGTCTAGGTGTGCAGGCCTCAGTAGTTGTGGTTCGCGGGCTCTAGAACGCAGGCTCAGTAGTTGTGGCGCACGGGCTTAGTTGCTCCGCGGCATGCGGGATCCTCCGGGACCAGGATTCTAACCCGTGTCCCCTGCATTAGCAGGCGGACTCTTAACCACTGCGCCACCAGGGAAGCCCAGTTTCTCTTTCTTATTACCCTTTATACTCCACTGCCTTCTCCCTTCCTCAAACCCATAGGCAAACATTTAAAGTTTTAAAATGAGTTCTTCCAAAATGTAAGAACTGTTTGTCACATGCTTCAATTTCTAACTTATATAACTGGTATATCATGTTTTACACTTTTCCATCCACGCTGCCACGAGTAATTCTTATTCGTTGCTTTTAATTGTGGCTCAATACTCCAAGGTGTGCATGCGCTTACCTTTCCCCTCTGGACTCTCCCAGCAATGGACATCCCACCCCCGTCAACAATGCTGCACTGAACATCCTCCCACGTCATCTTACAAACCTATGTGAGAACTTTTCACACATACACACATACATACGCACCACCCGGAGATGGAATTCACATACCCAGAATATGCAAATAGTTACTTTGACTAAATCGGGTCAGACTGCTGTCCAGCATGGCCGCAGCAGTCTGTACTTCCAGCAGCAAGTGTGTGAGATTCCGAGGCACCTACATCTCTGTCAACACTTGGCATTCTCCCATTTTCTAATCTTTGCCTGGCAAATAATACTGTCATTTCTACCTAGGATACCCAAGGAGTCCATCACTTCTGCGTCCCCACCGCCATTGGTCTGACCCCAGCCCCCATCACCTCTCTTATTTTCTTCTGCACCAGCCACCTCCCTGCTCTCCTGCTTCTCTCCCTCCACTAGCATCTTCCAGCAGGGCACCAGAGACATCTTTATACAATGTAGATATGAGCACAGCGCTTTCCTGCTTGGAATCTTGCAGTGGCTTCCCCTTGCTGTTCAGATGGAGTCCCAATTCCTAATTCCTGTCTGTGGCTCCTATGCCCTGGCCCCTCCCACCTGCTGGTCCACCCTGGTGACATGCCACACCCTCTCCTCCAAACCTTTGCACATGTTCTCCTCTGCCTGAAACATCATCATCTTTGCCCCTCTATCTTTTTGCCTGGCTAATTTTTACTCATCCTTCAGGTCTCAACTAAAATATCACCTCCTCCAGGAAACCTCCCCTGGTGCCTAGTTTAGGCTAACTCCTTCCCCCAATGCTTCCCTTCAATAAAACTAATTTTTATGATAATTACTAATATACTGATGTTATCTATAACTGTCTCAGTTTGAACCCCCAAATTGCCATTTGCTTGCTGTGTGACCTTGAGCAAATGTCATGCATTCCCTGAGCCTCATTTCCTGACCTGCCATCAACTTGTACCTGTCCCTGATGAGGACAATATCAGTAACCAATCTCAGGGCTGTCGGGAGGATCAAATGAGCTAATACATGAAGATTCTTAGAACAACTATTACAATAAATAGTGTTGTCTAGGATGACGATACCCATTATTATCCTTTAGATGCCTATTCTCTGTGGTCTGTAAGTTATCTGAGGGCAGGGATCCAATCTTCTTGTCCAGCAGGGCACCAGTGCCTACCATGGTGCATGTGGCACAGAGAGGCACTCAATAACTAAGTGTGAACAATGGGATCTGCAAACACACGAGGTCCCCCTCCATCCTGGAGGAGCTGTCCCCTGGGGCTACTGGACCAGCGTGCTCTCTCATGGCCCTGCCCTTCTCCCCAGGCTACGTCTGCACGTGCCCCTCACAGTTCTCCGGGAGGCACTGTGAACAAAGGAAGGAGAACTGCACTTCGATGCCCTGCCTGGAAGGTGGAACTTGCATCTCTTCCCCCGAAGAAGCCCCCTGTATCTGCCCTCACCCCTACATGGGAGACAGGTAAGCACAGGAGAGGTCCCCTGCCATTGCTTCCTCTCCCTGAGTGTGGCACCACTGGGGGATGACCTCTGCACTCTGACCCCTAGAGAGGCCAATGGGCAGCCAGGGGCTGAGTGCTCTGGTTACCTGGCTTCTTGGCCTTTTCCACGTGTCAAGGTTTCTCCCTCCCACCACCTGCATCAGAACACCCTGGAAGGGGAGGTGCTCTTTAAAAAGACAGATTTCCCAAGCGCTATTCTGAACCTACTGAGTTGGACTCACTAGGCTGGGGCCAAGGAATCTGCACTTCCTACCAGATCCTCGGGCAGTTCTGATCTTTGCTGAAGTCTGAAAGTAGCTAAAGTTCTTATTCTCTTGCTCTGGACCATGACTTTCCAGAAAGCGGCCTGGGGGTAATGATTCCACTTGATACAGGCACTGCTGTGGGTCTCAAACCCCACCACTAGCTACCTGTGCCTTGTATTATGCTGGCTTGGGGGGGTTGTAAGGGAAGGAGAATCATCCCTAGAATCCTAGATGTAAAGAGGCTTTGGCAATTCTCTCATTTTATGGCTCCCCAACTTGGAAACCTTTAAAAATCATGAGGGAGACTTGTGAAAAATACAGATTCCTGGACCAACTAAACTGGAATCTCCAAGGAAGGAGGCCAAGGATTCTATTTATAACAAGCTCCCAAGGGACCCCCTTGCTGTCAGTGGGTGCATAAGAGATTCAATGATATAGTCCATCCACCCAATTTACAGATGAGGAAACTGAGGCCCAGAGAAGGAAAGGGCTTGTCCAAGGCTCCCCCTTGTGTTTAAGATCCAAGTCCTTTCTCTCAGCACCTGGCATTTCCAGCCCCACTGTGCGCCTCACTCTGCAGCAGGGGATTCTCTCCATCCAGTAGATGTGTTAGGGCAGGGGTCCCCAACGGTCGGCCAAGGACCGGTCCGAGGCCTGTTAGGAACCGGGCCACACAGCAGGGGGTTAGTGGCGAGTGAGTGAGCGAAGCTTCATCTGCTGCTCCCGATCGCTCCCCATCGTTCACATTACTGCCTGAACCACCCCCTCCCCACACCGGTCCACGGAAAAATTGTCTTCCACTCACGTGGGATGGAGGGAGCCCTTCCCAATGTCCCTCAAAAGTATGCTAATGCATATATATGGAACAACAAAAAAAAAAATGGTACTGATGAACCTAGTTGCAGGGCAGGAACAAAGAGGTAGACATAGAAAATGGACTTGAAGACATGGAGTGGGAGGGCGAAGCCGGGGCAAAATGAGAGTAGCATCAACAAATATACACTACCGAATGTAAAATAGTTGGCTGGTGGGAAGCAACAGCATAGCACAGGGAGATCAGCTGGGTGCTTTGCGATGACCTAGAGGGGTGGGATAGGGAGGACAGGAGGGAGGCTCAAGAGGGAGAGGATATGGGGACATGTATAAGCATATGGCTGATTCACTTTGTTGTGCCACAGAAACTAACACAGTACTGTGAAGCAATTATACTCCAATAAAGTTCTATTAAAAAAAAAAAAAGTAGGTAAAGCTGACTATAGAAGTCTCCTAGGAGCCTCACACCAATGAAAGCCAAGCTGAAGGTGACCTGAGAGGTCATATGGTTCTAGGTGTTCTCTCTGAGAAAGGTGTCCCATGTAAGGTCTGTGTGGAGCCATGCTGGGTTCCCGCAACCTCCTGGTGAGGGACAGAGGGAACACTGGCGCCTGGTTGCCATTGCTGGGTGACTGCTGACTTGTATCTGGGACCCTGACCCGAAGGACAGCTAGGTTGCCGGCTGCCTCTACCGCAGTATATGATTGGAAATTTGACCTCAGTTGTAGGCAGTGTATCCAATGCCTAGATCTCACGGGTGGAACATAATGGACTTGCCCAGAGCCTAGATTCAAATGGTCATGAACAAGGGTATTGCTGAGTCTCATGCCTCACTGGTAGAGGATGATGTGAAACTGAAGTTGATGTGTTGATATGTGTGATAATTACTTTTTTTTTTTTTTTTGGTGGGAAATTGGAGAGGCAGGCTTGAGTGCAGGGGTTTTTATCCCATACATCTTTTAAGAGGGGACATGGAAAGGGCAGTATAGTGACTCAGTCCCCTGACTACTTCTCTGTGTCTGCAGGTGTGAAATGGAATCAAGGGGCTGCTCAGAAGGACACTGTCTTGTCACCCCTGAGATCAAAAGGGGGGACTGGGGACAGCAGGAGATTCTGATCATCATAGTGGTCCTACTGGTCATCGTCATAGTCTCTGCTGGGCTTCTCTTCTACTGCCGCCGTTGCAAGTCCCACAAGCCCGTGGCCATGGAAGACCCAGACCTCCTGGCCAGGAGTGTTGGTGTTGACACCCAAGCCACACCTGCCATTGAGCTCAACCCCCTGAGCACAAGCATCTGCAACAACCTGAACCAAGTGGAGCCCAGCAAGACCTCAGCTCCAAATGAACTCGTCACTTTTGGACCCAGCTCTAAGCAACGGCCAATGGTCTGCAGCGTGCCTCCCAGGCTTCCGCCAGTGGTGGTCTCTTCCCACTCTGACAATGAGGCCATCATTAAGAGGACCTGGTCAGGCGAGGAGATGGGTCAGTACAGCCACAGGCCTTTAGCCTCTGGGATTGATGGAACAGGGTAATAGACTGAAACACTCCCTTATCTGAGCCACCATCCAGCCCATGAAGGGATGTGGTCAAGGTCACAGGGCACTAGTGGGCTGGACCAGATCCCAGGCCTCTGGACTCAGAGTCTGGGCCTCATTCCACTGTACCATGATCTACTCCTCTAAATTCCAAGACATTCCACAGGATTGATGTCCATGGCAGAAACCTGTAGACCCTGGATGGGGTGGGTAGGATCCCTGAGGTGAAAAGGGGGCTTCTGTATATTTATGCGTTTCTGGAAAGGGAAAGAGAGGCAGTCGTCCAAGCTTCTGGTCGCCCAGTCTAGAGGTACAGCAGCCTTGGGCCAGACCTGGCTGACCCAGAGGAGGGACCTTCACCCCCTCTCATCTTTGGCTCAAAAGGAGGTGAATTTGTAAAGCACTTTATATTTTCTGGCTTATTCAGTAATAGTCAAAACAAGTATTTGCTCTTTCTGCCAGTAGGGTAATTGGGACCCATAAAGACACAGTGACTTATTCTAACTCACCCAACTATTCAGTAGCAGGGACAGAGGTAGGACCAAGGATGCCTGATCTCCAACCTTCCAAGCCACATCTCATTTAATCACCCTCTGTAATAGATGTCATCACACCTCCTAGTCCAAAATATGTTTGTTTCCTTCAATTAAGGAGACAAAACTCACCAGTAGGACTTGGGACAGAGCTGCTGTCTCCAGGAATGGGGGTGGGACGCACGGAGCCATTCAGATTCTTCCCTTATTCACTGACCCTTGGATCAGCGGCACAAATTTACAAGATGGGCTGGCTTTGAGTTAAACCTCTGGCTTTGAACTTGGCCCCACTGGATTCTAGATATTAATCTAAGCTGCCAGAGACAACACACACAGACGGGCCACATACCCACTGACTCCTCGGCCCATCTCTACCACATGCTAAGTCATGCAGAGCAGCTCTAAGGCCAGCTGGAACTTTCACCAGGGAAACTCAGAGCTCACCCTATCTTGCTGTTCCCTTTCAGTGTACCCAGGTGGAGCCACAGTCTGGCCCCCAACTTACTCCAGGAAGGAACGCTGGGAATACCCCCACTCCGAAGGGACCCCCGGCCCTCTGCCGCCATCGCCTCGCTGCCACCGGAACCCAGCTGTGATGCCGGACCCCACTGGCCTCTACGGGGGCTTCCCCTTCCCACTGGAGATGGGAAACAAGCGAGCACCCCTCCCACCCTGTTACAGCAACCAGAACCTGGAAGATCTGATCCCCCCACGGCCCCCCAGTCCCCGGGAGCACCTGCTGGCCCCCTGTCTCAACGAGTACACAGCTATCAGCTACTACCACTCGCAGTTCCAGCAGGGAGCGGGAGGGCCAGGGCCCTGCCGGGCAGAAGGGGGCTGCAAGGGGGTGAGCATGCGCCTCAGCCGGGCCGGGCCCTCTTACGCCGACTGCGAGGTGGGGGGCGGGCATCCCACGGGCCGGGGCCAGCCCCCGGCCCCCCCCAGCTATGAGGGCTCTGACATGGTGGAGAGTGATTATGGGAGCTGCGAGGAGGTCATGTTCTAGCTGTCCTCAGACGGAGGCAAGGGGGAGGCCGAGGACTTGGCGCCTTCCCCTGTCTGGCGGGGAGCGAGTTGAGCGTGGCTGGGAAAGTGGGAGGGAAGCCCCCATACCCAGTCCGGGCTGCCACATCTTGAAATGTGCTCTTCCAGACCCCCAGCTAGTCCCTGAGGATGAAGGGAAGCTGAGGGTACAGCTCCAGAAACAGGACTAGGGCCCCCAGCAGAAAGGGTGTGCACAGAGCCGTTACCCTGGAAACCCCAGGAAAAACTGACTCCTGGGATGGGTAAGAGGCAGTGTGCGGCTCCCTGACAGTCCCCAGGGAGTCAGGGCCTGAACGGGCCTGTCTGGCACGTTCTTAGACCTGCCCGTTGCTGCACTCTGCAGGCTGAGGTGGGATCATGCCTCACAGGCAAGCACCACACCTGCTGAGAGAGGAGGTCCAAGGTCACCGACCCTGCAGGGCAACAGGGTGTCCTCCTAGGGGCTGAGAGGTGAGCAGCAGGGGAGCAGCTACCACATGTCACTTGTGCGCCCTGCCTGCCTCGCTCACATGCTCGCTGCAGAGTCTGCTCCACGTCAGGCACCGAGCTAGGCACCGGGCATAAGACAGTGAACCATGGCGACAAGGGTTCCCGAGGAGCATCACTTGGCCTCAGTCTCCTGGGGGTCCCACTCCGCTAATCTAATTCCAAGCACCTTGAGCCTCCTCTTTAAGTCTGACGTAAAGCCTGACTTTCTACCAGCCAGGGCCTGCCAGGATCTGTGCAGCCCCTGAAACGTCTTTGTTAAAGAATTCAGACCTCATGGAACTCTGGGTTCGTCAGCCCAAGTTTCGCAAGCACTTTGGGCAAAGGCAAGAAGGACATTATTCTTCATTTTTAAAAAAATTCTTAGGCACTTTTCAACCTTGCTGTCTGGATGTGTTGCCCCAAAGGGATTTTTCTTCCCTAGACACAAGGAAGTCAGAACTCCTATGCAGGGAAGGGTGGAGAAGCAGGGAGCCGGACATCAGGAGTGTCCTTTCCTGCCCCTCTGTTTCAGAGGCCTGCCAATCCAAGTGTTACCTGCAGCGACTCAACCCTATGCATGGAGGGTCATTGTGGGCACGTGTCTGCACGTGTGGGTGCTCACGTATAGTACGTGTGTACACATGTGCAGAACATATGTAGCCAGGAGTGGTAGGGACCAGAGACTTCTGGTGGCCTTGCCACTCCCTCGCCTGCCAATCCCTGTCTCCGGTCCACTGTCTTTTCATGTGTGTTGCTTCTGGAGACAAAAGTCTAAAGGAAGAGCAAGAGCCACTCTCACCCACAGGGCTGCTGCCTCCAGCAAGAGGGAGCTGTGTGGGTGACAGGGTGTTTGTGTGCATGTTTCATGGCTGTGCGGGCGACTGTGGGCGTGAGTGATGGGATGCCTGGTTTCATTGGTCATTTGTGGTTGTTGTTTTTTTTTTTAACAATAAAATATCTTTTTTACTGTTATTTTCCGTGTCACTTAGGCTGTTTGGTCAGGGGAAGGTCACAAAGGTCTACAGGCCCTTCCAAGCTGAGGTTCGTGGGATTTGGGGGCTGGAAGGGACCCCAGAGGTCATTAAGCACCATGATTCTCAAACCTTGCAAAATGGCCAAAATACAGATCTCTGAGGCCCACACATACAAAATCAGAACCTCTGGGAGAAGGGCCCAGGACACTATTTGGAAAAAAGGCCTCTAGTTCGGATACAACTGTGCATAGTTAGTGGACACGTCTGCTAAGCAGCAGGTGAATGAAAGGCCCTGGACAAGACTTCAGGACTGCTGACCGCCACCCCACCCCACCCCCGGCCAGCACCCTTGGCAACACATCGCACTGGTCAGGGAGAGGGGACAATATCGCAGGTCTTGGGAGGCCAGCCAACTGATGCCCAGAGTCAGCCTGTGGCGCTGCTCCACAGCTCGCCCCGAAGCCCAGCTGGACATGAATGTCACCAGGCAACCTGGTCCGTGCGGGCCTTGAGGCTACAACACCAAGACTGGACAGTCCAGTAGCTGCCGACAGGCTCCCAGTGCAGGTGGGCAGAGAAGGCACGTCCATGGGAGGCACCACAGCAGACCGTGGCTCTGGGGTCCGATGGGCTCGGTTCCAAACCTGCTGTGCTACACACTAACGTGGTCTCAGGCAGATATGACCAGGCCTCTCACTGTTCAGTAAAATGAAGAGTAAATAATATCCCTATTCTCAGGGATAAGTTCAAAGAGCTTATAGCAGCATAAACAATAACTGGTGACCATTATGCTAGGGAACAATACTGGGTAGCATACAAATAGGATTAACTTATCAGAACTGTGCGGGAAATCACAAATAATCTAGTCCAGTGTCGCCCAAATTTCTGTTGCTTTGCTTACCACTTTTATGATTTTTGTCCTGATAGAATAACACCTGTACTATTATTTACTTAATTTTTTTTAGTGTATTTAGATTTTAAAAAATGTTTTTATTCACCTTAAAAGGATAATATCCATAAAAGAAAAGATCTGAAAATTCCTATTTTTTGTAGCGCACATGAAGTTACATAAACATTCTGGTTTTCCAAATGACTGTCTAAGGCCCTCTAAATCATCTCTGGGAAACACGGATCTTGTCCATCTTTGTTCTCAATGTTCCTCACCCTGAGGCCTGCAGAGGAGAAGGGGTTTGTGCGAAGTTCCACAGGTAGAACTTCACAGCAGTGAGACCACATTCAGGTCGGACACCAGCCTTGGCATCTCCCTAAAATACCACATGCTCTTCTCCTGGATGGGGAGCCTCTCTCCACCCAGCCCACCTCTCTCCCCACCTGGCCCCTCCTTCCCTTTGTCCTCCTGAGCCTGCACCTTCACGGATCAGCCACTAGAGGGCTCTCTGGGACCAAGAAGCAGAGCCGCAGATGAGAAGGTTTTCAGGGAAATCCTTGCATCTCAAGGCACTGGGGTTCTGATTCCAAATGTCCTCAGTCTGACACAGCATGACAGTGGCAGAGAAAGGCAGAGACCCAGACCTCGGCCTCCTGACTTGACCCAGGTGGAAACACAGTTCATCATAATCATCCTCACCACCACTACTGGCACTTGCTATATGACAGGTGCTGTGCACGCACTTGGCATGTCTTATCTCATTTAATCCTCACCAAAAACCCATCATGTAAGTACTGCCATCTCTGTTTTACAGATGAAGGAACAGGGGGCATCCAGAAATTAAGTGGCTTGTAACTTACAGTAGTGACTCAAAGTGAAGTCACCCAGTTCATGAGTGACAGGGTCAGGATTCAATCCAGGGCTGCCGGACTCCAGAACTATACCTTACATTTGGGTTCATGAAACCAGTTATAAATACAGGATATCAGAAGACTGAAGAACAGCAGAAACTAGTCCAAGGATCCAACTGAGTTCAGAGGCCAAGAACGTCACTATAATTCTAAGTGGTGTTAACAGCTGGAATGTCTGCTCAACCCCAAGGCTCAACTCCAGACCACCCTTGTAATCCTGCATCCAGTTCTGAGGCTGGGCCTTAAGAGCAACACGGTAACCTTGGGCATTGCTAGAGGAGAGCAGCTAGGAAGGGGGCGGGGCTGGGGGGGGGCGGCGAGGGCTCACAACCATGTCCCACGGGGAAGGGCAGCCGTAATCCACCAGGGGCACCTGTAATCCACCAGGACCAATGGCAAGGGAATTGTGAGGCAGCTCCTCGGATGGACAGCCTGCACTGCTGCACCATCACACGGAGTTTCTCAAGGCCTTATGGAGAAGGTAGATACATCTTCCAGGAATCAGAGCAGTGCTCTGGAGGGACACACGTCAGGTCTTGGGGGTAGAGCCACAAAAAGTGAGTATCTGGGGGTGGAAGAAGGGCAGACAGAGCCAAACCACTCTCATGTGGACTGAAGATTATGGAGATTCTATAAGATAGAGGGGGAAAAAAGATACAGTATGTAAAGTTTTAAGATATGGAGTGACTTGCCCAGGGCCCACGCTGGTTCCGTAGAGAACAGCTGCCCCGTCCTCCTGGTGCTACACCATGAATGGGTGAAACGCCTGCCTGCGAAGACACAGGGCCCAGGTGAAGAAAAACAGCCCATGCTGCAGCATCTGAGGACAGGCTTTGGGAGTTCTCGGTGACTCTGCCAGCTCCACCTTGAGGAGAGGCACAGGCTGCGGCACCGAAAGAAGAGCAGGATCATTCTCAAGGACAGGGCTGGGGAATGACAAGCCTTTAGAATTTTCTCATGATTCCTCAACAGACCTACAAGGTCCAACCAAGGAAAGTGCTTGGTTAGATCGACAGGAAACTCAAAATAAATAGAGTGATGTCAACTCCTCACAGGCCAGGACACCATTCTCTCCTGAAGGAGATGACACTGAATTTAGTAACCAGCCAATTCCAGATACACGATTAGCCCCACAGACTGGCACTCAGCCCGATCCGATCAACACCACAATCAACTCATGATCTGGGGAAGTGGCCAAGTAGTCACGTCTCTCTAGCATCAGTAGCGAGGAGGCTAACCAGAGAAGCAGTGTTACAGCGTCACTGAGAAGGAAGCCATAAATTCTGACAGAAGCGGCCAGGGAAGGTTCTAGAGAGCAGCAGCCACTGGAGCGGGGTCTTAAAGTTGAGCTTCAGATTGAGTACAGGGAGAAGGGCCAGCTGGGCTAAGAAAACAGCCCAAAAGGAAGGCCTGAAGGTTGTCAGTATTTCAGCAGTGCTGGGTAGTTCTGATGGGTGGGAGTGGAGGGACTGTGGAGCACAGGGCGGGGAAAGCATCCTGGGGTCGGAAGGTGGGAGGAGCTAGGTGCCCAGACCAGGGCCTGGAGATATACTGTGTCCATCCAGGGATGTGAGGGGAGGAGTGACAGAATCAGGTAGCAGGGAAGTGAATCCTACGGGCAAAAACATGAGGTCTGGAGTCAGACAGACCTGGGTCCACCATTTAGAAAATGTGTGATCTTGGGGACTTCCCTGGAGGTTCAGTGGTTAGGACTCCGCGCTTCCACCGCAGGGAGCGTGTGTTCAATCCCTGGACGGGGAACTGAGATCCCGCATGCCGTGTGGTGTGGCCAAAAATAATAATAACGATAATAGAAAATGTGTTATCTTGGGCAAGTCATTTAACCTTCTATGCCTCAGTCTGAAAAGTGGGGATATTAGCAGCACCTTCCCTCACTGGATCTGAGCACCGAAGAAAATAATATAGGTAAAGTGCTTACTTAGCACGGTTGGCATAGTCAATGTTTAGAAGATGTTAGATATTTTATCACTGCTATTAAAGAGGCAGATCTTTTCGTAGTATCCATGACCACACACCTTTGTTCCATAGCCAAGACAAAAAGACATCCCTCCAGCTTGGGGTAGTTAGGGGCTAAGTGTACTAAGGCAGTGGTTCTTGATGGAGAGGGTGGTGATTTCCAAACATACCCCTGCCCCAACACACACACACACACACACACACACACACACACACACACACACACACGGACCTTTGACCATGTCTAGAGACACTTTGGGTTGTCATGACTGGCAGGGTGCAAGTGGCGTCCAGTGGGTAGACTAGGGATGCTGCTAATCACCCTACAGGGCACAAGACAGTCCCCACAGCAAAGAATGATCCAGCCCAAAATGAACATAATATCAAGGCTGAGAAACTCCGTCCTAAGGAAACATATGTGGCCTTTAGGTAACACGGTAGCAGCTGGGAACCTGGCCTGAGGCAAAAGTACACGCAGGCCAAGAATTGCAGTTACGGCATATGGTTTGCTCATTTATAAAAAGGCACCATTCTGGGGCTTCCCTGGTGGCGCAGTGGTTGAGAATCTGCCTGCCAATGCAGGGGACACGGATTCGAGCCCTGGTCTGGGAAGATCCCACATGCCGCGGAGCAACAAGGTCCGTGAGCCACAATTACTGAGCCTGCGCATCTGGAGCCTGTGCTCCGCAACAAGAGAGGCCACGATAACGAGAGGCCCGCGCACTGCGATGAAGAGTGGCCCCCACTGCCGCAACTAGAGAAAGCCCTCGCACAGAAACGAAGACCCAACACAGCCATAAATAAATAAATAAATAAACCCAAAGTTTAAAAAAAAAAAAAGTTGTGCCATTTAAAAAAAAAAAAAAAAAAAGGCACCATTCTGGATCCTACATTTGTCAGAGTAAATATCAGGGTGAGTGAAAAACAAAAAACAATTCATGTATATATTATGTATAATATATATATAATATAAATATTCCATGACCAAGTGGGATTTATTCTAGGTAAGCTAGGCTGGTTCAATATTCAAAGATGAATCCATTTAATCTACCATATTGACCAGTGAAAACAGAAAAAATTTAAGATTATAGCAATTGACGCAGAAAAAGCATTCAACAAAATTAAGCCATTCAGTGTTTTCAAGAAAAATCTCTCAGTACAGGAATAGAGGGGAACTTCTATAAAAATCTTACAGTTGGCATCATATTGAAAGGTGAAAGACTGAAGGCTTTCCCTGTAAGATCAGGGACAAGGCTAGGATGTCACTGGAACCACTCTTTTTTAACACAGTACTGAAAGTTCTAGCCAGTGCAATAAGACAAAAAAAAAAAAAAAAAGGTATATAGATCAGAAAAGAAGTACAACTACTTCTATTTGTAGACAACATGTGCTATCTACACAGAAAATCCCAAGAATTTTAACCAAAAACTCATAGAACTACAAAGTGAGTGCAGAAAGGTCATAAGACAGGTTTAACACTCAAAAATAAATTTCATTTCTATATACTAACAATGAACATGTGGAAACTGAAATAAAAAACACATTACCATTTACAATTGCTCCAAAGAAAATTAAATACTTAGGTATAAATCTAACAAAACATTTACAAGATCTGATAAATGGCTAAAATAAAAAATAACATCACCAACCAAATGCTGGCAAGAATGCAAAGAAACTGGATCATTCACACATTGCTGACAGAAATGTAAAATGGTACAGTCACTCTGGAAAATGGTTTGCAAAATACTTTTAACACTAAAAACGGGCTTGCCATACAACCCAGCAATTGTACTCCTGACATAACATCCCAGAGAAATAAAAACTTATCTTCATAAAGAAACTTGTACATGAGTATTCACAGCAGATTTATTTGTAATAGCCAGACCTGGAAGCTATGCAAATTTCCTTCAATGGGTAAATGGATAAACTGTGGTACATCCATGCCACGGAATACTACTCAGCAATGAAAAGGAATGAACGCTTCATACATGCACCAACATGAATGATCCTCAAGGAAATTACGCTGAGTGAAAGAAGCCAAACTCAAAAGGACACATAGAGTATAATTACATTTATAGAACATTCATGAAATAACAATGACAGAGATGAAGGACAAACAGATTAGTGGTTGCCAGGGGTTAGGGGATGTTGGGAAGGTGCAGGGCATGGATGTGTCTGTAAAGGGGTAGCATGAAGGAGTCTTGTGGTGATGGTACAGTTAAGCATCTTGATTGTGGTAGAAGAAGCCACACGTGATAAAACTGCTTTGAGCTACACAAACACACATACACGAACATGCACACACTCAAACGAGTGCATATATAACTGGAGGAACAAGAATGAGCTCGATGGATTGTGCTAATGTCAATTTCCTGGTTTTGATAATGTACTATAGTTTTCAAGCTGTCAACACTGGGAGAGACTGGGTGAAAGGTGCACTGGATCTCCCTATTTCTCTGCACCTTCCTGTGAATCTATGACTACTTCAAAATAAAAAGCTTAATTTTTTTAAAAACCAAATTTTAAAGGAGGAAAATTATTTGAATGAATACCTTACTAAAGAAGATAGACCAGGGGACCAGGGAACCAAGGAATCAGGGAACTTGGGAACCAAGAAAAGAAGGAAAATGGTCAGCTTGATGAAGAGGAAGGTGAAGGAGGAGGAGACGAGGTGATCAAGATGCTGGTTACACGGAGTAACAAAACCAAGAAACAGAAAACAGCCCTGTGCTTGCTGCTGGGGAATGAAATACTACAACATGGACCTTGACAACATGATGCAAAATGAAAGAAGCCAGAAAAAAAGGTCACGTATTGCATGGTTCCATTTATATGAAATATCCAGAATAGGCAAATCCATAGAGACAGAAAGCAGATTAGTAGTTGCCAAGGGTTAGGAGGAGGGGGTGTATTAATCATGTTTTCTATTTTCTGTATTTTATGATGCTTTGACATCTTGGGGCCTTGTGGACCCAGAGGGGGATTGCCCCTCCCAGAGTCAGCTAACTCCTGGAGAAAGCAAACAGCTTGCCTGAGGACATCCCTTTGAAATGCAAATCAATCAGTCCTGAGTGCAAACCCCAACCCAACTCATTTAATCAGTCTGGAACACAGTCTCTGCCCTCAATCACCCCAGGACCAGTTATGGACAACTAGGGACCACCTCTACAGCCCAGGCTGCTCAAAGTGTTTACCTACCTAACCCTAAGTCTGCTCAGCTTGCTAACCCTGCCCTGCCTTGCCTTTCCCACAAAAACCTCAATAAAGGCTCCTGCCCACATTTCCCCCTCTCTTCTTCTGCCTCCGGATCACCCCTGGCACTTCCCCAGGTGGCTCCGCCTCCTGTTTCTATGGATCTGTGAGTATAAAAACTTCATCCTTCGTGACAGTCATATCTGTTTCTGTGTGCCTTACCATACCTAATTAAAACAAATCCCAGGTACATTTTAAAACCGGGGGGAATAGGAAGTGTTTCATGTGTATATGGTTGTCATTTGGGGTGATAAAGATATCCTGGAATTAGCTAGTGGTAACGGCTGCACAACATTGCGAATGAGCTAATTGTCTCTAGCGGTAAATTTTATTCTGTATTTCTGTACTTTGCATTTCTACATGGACAATCATGTTGTCTATAAATAAAAGGTTTTCTTTCCAAAAAAAGGCCAATGGTAAATAAGCCCAGGAAAAGATGCACAGCATCAGTAGTCATTAGGCAAATGCAAATTAAAATCACAATGAGGTACTACTACGTATCCATTAAGATGGGTAAAATTTTAAAAACCACAATATGAAGTATTAGTGAGGATATGGAGCAAATGGAACTTTCACAACTTGTTGGTAAGAACCCAAAATGGTACATCCACTTTGGAAAACAATTTTCCAGTTTCTTATAGAGTTAGTATACACTTAACCATACAACCTCACAATTCCGCTCCAAGGTATTTACCAAAGAGTAATAAATACATATGTCCACACAAATATCTGTACATGAATATTTATAGAAGCTTTATTCATAACACCCCAAACTGGAAGCGACCCAAATGCCCAACGACTGGTAAATAAACAAACTATGGTTCAGCCACACAACAGAATATTATTCCGCAATAAAAACAAACTCCTGATACATGTCACAACAGAGGTGAATATAAAAAGCATTATGCAAAGTGAAAGAAGTCAGACAGAAAGGACCATACTTAACGTTCCATTTATATGACATTCTAGAAAAGGCAAAACTACAGACAGTTCAGTTGTTTCCAAGGGCCAAGTGGCATGGGGATGGGATTGCAGAGGGGCACAAAGGACCTTTGGGTGGTAAACATTCTGATCTTCATTGAAATGGTGGTCGGCTGACTGCATGCATTTGCCCAAACTCATCAAATTGTGCACTTAAAAAACAGGTGACTTAGGTAAATTATACCCCAATTTTTTAAAAAAGAGGTGGGGGAGACCAAAGGCCAAGGGTCTAGTAAAGGGTACCAGTTGAAGACACACAGTTTCTTGGCACATGTCTGCAATGGGCTGGGTCTGAGGAAGCCAGCCTACTTGGCAAAACGCCCTAGCTAGACTTAGGACCCAAATCCAGTCCCTGTCACTCAATTTATGTCCGTGCAAGTGCAGTGGGCTTACCTTGAGGGCCTTGGTTACCTGGAAGGGGGGATTATGGCATTATGTACAGACATGAGCAGGAATAAAAACATGAAGAGGTGAACAGTCTAAGAAGGGTTGAATGCTCTGCCCAAAGCCAGTGAGCAAGACAAGATTATAATGAATGCATAACCAAAAAAACAAGTAAAACTGCTTTTCTCTAAGCCTTGGTTTTCTTCAATTCAGCTAATGTTTCATAAAATGTTTCATAAGCCCTTCATGCCAGGTACTTTATAACATTCTCTCTAACCCTCTCAATAGTCCCTAAGGGTGGCCCTCCCTCCTGAGGCTGCAACAAAGAGGGCAAGGCAGCCACTGCCTTGGGAAGGGCTTGGGTTCTGCAACCACAGGGCTCGCATACGTATCCCAACTCTGCCCCTTGCTGGCTGGTGTCCTGGAACAGTCACTGAATGCCTTTGACCCCCCTATCCACCCACCGCCAGTTCCAGTAGTAACACTGATCGTAGAAAACAGGCATCATACTTTCCCCACCTTCCTCTGTCAGTAAAGTTTTACACCTCAACAGTGTTCCTTGAGGGCTCTGCTTTTAGACAAGTCTAATCTAGTTAGTCAATGAAGATCAGTATTCAAATCATCTCAGGGGCAGCTTGGATGGCCTTGTTTTTCCTCTTAAATGTGACAAAAAGGGAGTCATCTCTTGCATGTCCTGAAATCTATCTTGTCAAGGTAGGTGTTACCTCTTGTATCAGTCAGGTTCTTCAGAGAAACAGAAACAGTAAGATGGAGATATTCATACTTACATATATATAGGAGGTGGTGGGGGGAGAGAGAGAGGAGGAAACAGAGAGAAAGAGAGAGGGACACAGACAGGCAGACAGACATTTCAAGGACTTCAGTGATTGTGCAGGCTGGCAAGTTCAGAATTTACAGGGCCAGCTAGCAGCTGGAAACTCTCGGGCAGGAGTCGATGCTGCAGTCTTGAGGCAGAATTTCTTCTTTCTCAGTGAAGCCTCAGTTTTGCTCTTAAGGCCCTTTAGCTGATTGGACAAAGCCCACCCACATTTTGAGGATAATCTTTTTATTTAAATGCAACTGACTGCGGACATTAACCACATCTATAAAACATCTTCAAGGCAACACCTAGGTTAGTGTTTGACTGAATAACTGGGTTATTCACTACAATCACCCAACCACCTTGACACTTAAAACTGACCATCACACCTGTCCTGGGGGGGTCATCTGACACACACAGAGGGGGCTGAGAATTCCTACTCAAGTTTTTGAGAGAAGCAGGAGCACACTTAGGAAGGGCAGGATTGTCTAACAGAAAAATAACTACCGCCCTTTCTTGGGGAGTCTCCATCCACAGATGGTTCTGCTGTTCCCACTACACCCCTGGATGAGCTCTGTGACATAAACCAGAAACATTTTGACATAAGATCTAGTAAAGGGATCTGAGTGACCAAAAAAAAAAAAAAATAAAAGTGAAAACAAGGACACAGACTGCAACCTCTCAAAAATCAAAAATAAAATTCATTTATTAAGGAAAAGTTTAACACATGATCCGTGTGCAGAACCCAAAATAAGATCTTCCATGAGCTCCAGCATGCTCCACATCTCTATACATACCATGCGGAAAACACACATCCAACGCAAGCACATAACATGTACAGGACTGTCTTGTTATTAAGACCTGCTGGACAGTAGTTTTTCATATTCCTCTTATTCACACATCCACTGACATGTTCTACAACAGAGCCACATAATTTTATTGTTCAGTAAAACAAAATCACTTCTACAGCACCACCTTGATTGAAACAAAAAAACACAGCTGACAACAGGCACCCTCACCCTCACTCCCCACTGCAACTCTGGCAACCTTAGATCAGCACCATTTATGTCTCCTGGCCAGGAAAGGACCCAGTGGTACAAGGACAGGGAAGAAATGCCACAGGCAGATGCTGTGAGAGCAAACAGCCTTGCAACCAGCAGGACTGCCTAAAAGTATTGACCATGATTTCAAAGACAAACCACTCTCTTTTCCCCTTGGAGACGTGTAATGTACTTTGAAAAATTTAATTCTAAGGCAGACTTTGAGCCGACTCCTGTACACCAAGTCATGCCACCTGCATTTTTTATTTCCACTGTGACAAAGCAGCTTTGTGTTCTGACCGGGGCCGATGCCGGGTCTCGCCTTAACATCCAATCAGCCATGAAGTAAACTGATACAGACCCCTTGTGGTGAGTAGTGAATAGAGGGAGCTGTAAACAAACATAAATTGAGATTCTGCACTTCCAAAAAGCATGAGGTGAACATGTAGTATTAAACAGAGATGACGTCCTACAATTGAGGAAGGGAGAGATTTTAGAAAAAAGAGAGACAGGAGAACAGGGAGGGGGAAAAGGTTTTCCTAATGTACCTGCTTGCCTGGGGCTAGAGAGTGAATGGTGAGCATCAGCCCGTGAATTTGGCTGGAGAGGTGAGTGACAGAGAAGGAGGGTGTAAGCAGCAGGTTCTAGTCACTGTGTGACTGCCACACAGTCACATATCTCTGGCCAGGGTCTGTGCAGATGAAGGGCTCCTAGCAGCTGGACGACAGCACAACATAAATATAAATAATGCCACTGGTGAATGGTACAACTTCTAGGAGAAAGTGAATAGTAGATGCCAGGTCATGCTGTTCCCAGCAAGAACCTACATTTATGGAGAGGTATACTGCCTACAGGGAGCTGGAAACCTGCTCCCAATAGTGGCATTTGCAGGACAGAACAAGGGGCTCTGAGAAGCTACCTCTGGGCTGATGGAATCTGGGGTTGCCCTGGGGAGACTGGAGGACACAGAGCCGAACAGCACTGGGCCCGAAAGCCCCACGGTTTGGTTTGGTCTGGCAGGTGTGGTCTCACACTCCTGAAAGCCTTTGCTCTGTTGCTCCCTGACCAGTCTCTTACTGATGCTGGGGCTTTCTCACCAGAGACTAAAGCAGGGCCCAGGAAGAGGCTGGGCAGCTGGTCCCTGAGAGCACTGGGAGGAAAGCAGGGAGGGCTCCCTGACTGAGAAGCCCTGTGGGTAGCAGAGGAGTAAGCTTCCCTGAGCTGGCCCCGCGGGCTGCTTCCAGAAGAGGAAGGGCTTCCGCCACTACGACCTCTGGCCGACCCTTTACTCAACACCTCATTGCTGTGCAACTGCACAAGCGGGAAGGTCCCCATGGGGTCCGCCTTGCCTAGGTCTCCTGAAGCAGCCATGCAATCGGGCTGTCAAAGCAGCAAAAGCACGGGAAAGCAATTGAACAGGACGAAGGCCAGGGAAAACTAGCTTCCCGAAGCCCCAAGGCTAGACCTGTCTCTCCTATGCACCACCTTCCCTGGGCAGGGGCCCTGAAGCAAGAGACCTGGGGCCAGAGGACCTCAGTATTGTGCCATCCGGTCCTCAGGTCCCAGCATCACAGGCCGGGTCTCAAGACCCACCTGGAGAGGACTGCCTCTAGCAGTGCCCAGAGCCTCTGCCGTGGAAGCTGTGGGTGGGAAACACATCTGACTCCCTTCTACTGGCCTGCACCTTCTCGCTGAAAACAACTCTCAGGACCACTCTGGAAAGACTGCTGGAACCGGGGCTTGCAAACAGGAGCTGACAGTTCTTGAAGTTACACTTTGGTACTAGAAGATACTTAGAAAGCCCGAGGGCAGGGAAAGCCTTCAGCGGGCAGGGCTGCTGCCACCTCCAGCTAGAACCCTGGTCATGTAAGCACCTGTGAGTGACCACCAAAGAGCAGAAAGGATGGGGGAAAGTGTCATTTTCCTAAGGGAGACCAAATCACCACTGACTGCATCTTCCTAAGTGAATAAATTATTAGGTAGGTCAGGAGTCACTGCAATGAGAGAATCTGGCTTTGGGACAGAAGAGAAAGAAAAAGCTGGGGTTGTGAGGGCGAGTCACAGCCCCTAGGAGCTTTGGTGAAATACAAAAACAAAACCCCTGATAAAGTGGTGCTGTTCTCCCCACTTTCAGGTAGGAGCCTGGTAGCAGGGGTGGAGGACAGCAGAACCCTGTTATATATGCAGGGGAGCGCGCGCACACACACACACACACACGCACACACAGCTCAAGAGATGGAGAGTCAATGAACACCCTTCTGCAATACCTCTCACACCAAGAGGGAAGACGGGGCAGCCAAAAGCAAGGCAAGGGACCTTCCTCTGCCTTCTTGGCAGTTTGTTCCCAAACCTGAAGGCCGACCTTGAGGTGAGTCAGCCCTGAGGCTGTTTCTTTTCTGATACCGAGGGAGGCATGCGGGGGTGGCGGGGGGGAAAAGGGCACGATTAGTGTTTAGAACACAGGAGACTGAAGTCCCAACCAAGTGGTTCCTTTAGAAGTCCAGGTCCTGGAGGCAGCTTGGGGCGGGGCACTGTTTCTGCCCATCCTCCTCATCCTCCGGGGACTGTAAACAACTGAGCACCACTCGTAGTGTCGGACCAGCTGCTGCAAACTCTAGGGACTGAATTTCACACGCTCTGGGCACACTGGCCTCGTCTTCTTGTCCATGGCAAGAGTCTGGGTGTCTTCCTGGACGCTGCCATGCCGCTTGTCTGTCAGGGGCTGAGGCTGGGAAACAGGCCTGAATGCACAAAGCAGCCATTTTCTAAGGCTCCTATGGAGAGAAACACCCCACGTGGCCATCCTTCCCCTCGGCCTTGTGCACCGGCAAACATCTCCTGAGTCCTTACATGTCTTCTCAGTAGGAAATCTGGCTGGTCAACGGGAGGCAAAGCCCATGGTGCCCCACAAAGGTCCACACTCTGATGATCCTGATGAAAACCTCTGGGGTCCTGGGCCAAGGGTGCTGAGGGTCTAAGCAGACATCTCCTGCACTAAGCTTCTCCTCAGCGGGAGAAGCTGAGTAAGCGTTTACTGAAGAAGGAACGATTCACAATAGTCCCAGATCCAGAGACGGAGTCTAAAAACAAAGGCTGATTTTAAATAAAAGATAAATGTTTTCAATTTTGGCAGCACTTGATACCTTCCAGGAGTTCCAGCAACTAAGATAATAACAGTACCGTGACCCACACGAGGAAACCGGAGAAGAGGAGGTGTCGCCGAGGATGACAGCACGCCAGAGACAGTGAAGGCTAAAAACTCCAGCTTTGGGCAGCTGGTTTTAAACTACTAGGTAGGCTCCACTACGAGGTGGAGACTTGAACAGGTAGGAGAATATTGAGGTAAAATATTTGGGAGAGAGATAAGAGATGGGCCTGGCAAGGGCATAAGGAAGGGCATTCCCACTGACTTCATCTAGGCCTGGCCCGGGCAAGGAGAAAACATGAGGTGAGAGACACTAAAATTTTTAAATAAAGTGAGCTGTGCAACAGGAATAATTTGGATGAGGTGGGTCAGAAGGAGAAGGGCAGGCAGTAAGGGAGGAGGCGTGATCAGGGAAAAGAGTTGAAAAGTTCCGGGTTAAAATAAGTACAAATGAACAGAGATGGCACTGCCCCTAGAGGTACCTCCTGCATATCTGCTGCCCACCCTCTACCTTGCCCTCACCCCTACCTGGCTCAGGGAACCCAGGTGCCAGTTAAGGGTACGTGGATGGCAACCTTGCCTTTACCCAGAGCCTGGACCCTACCTGAGGCTCTGGGGCCAGGTGCTGGGGAACATACAGGGCGGAGTGGGCCGGTGCAGGGAACGCACCCAGCCCGCTATACAAAGGCACTGGTGGAGTTGATGAAGACGGGAGTGCTGCTGGGCTGGATCAGCTCGTAGAGGGTCACATACGTCCCCACCACAAAGCCCACGAAGCCCAGGAGGCTGATCAGGGCGTCCTTGACGATGGTGACGGGGCTCATGCCCTCTGAGTGGTAGGTGGCGATCTCCAGGAGGGGCGGGATGATGAGGGCCAGGGCACTGCTGCTCACAGAGCCCACCAGGGAGATGACCAGGTCCAGGCGGGGGATGAGGATGGCCAAGACGCCTGTGGGAGAGAGGACACGCCTGTTGATGACTGCCCAGAGCTGAGAGAGACCGCCTCACTGTTCAGCAAATTTAGCAAGTGTTCTTCTCATAGTATGGAGAGCTCCAAGGAAGCTGAGACATCGTCCAGTCCAATCTCTCATTCCACAGATGAGAAAACTGATGCCCGGAGATGTGGCATGACCCGGGTCTCACAGCAAGATGGCAGAACTGGGACTGGAAACCAGAGTTCCCAGCTTCGCCTGCCACAGTCCTTGACTTCCACCTTTCTGAGGAAAAGGAGCCAAATTACATTCCAGGGTCACCCGGTCCTACCAAAGGAGAGCAAGTGGAGAGCAGGAGAGGAGGTGAACCTTTTCTGAGCAACTGCTCATCTTCTTACCGCTGAGGGTACCTCCGACACAAACCGCTCTACTTGAATGACAAGAAGCAAAGCGGGGAGAACACCCTCCTTCTTCTGGAACGATCCCATGTCAGCCCCATTGCACAGAGCGTTTTCATACAGGGAAAGGAGAAGCAGGTCTGTGTGCAGGCCAACCTCAGAAGCAAGGCCCCCCATGAGGACTGCGTCCCTGTGCCAGAACAAACCAGTGGCTCCCACACCTGAAACTCAGCCCAGGTGTACACGAGGAAGGTGCAACTGATGATAAAGGTGAATGGGGAGGGACTTCCCTGGTGGTCCAGTGGGTAAGACTCCACGCTCCCAATGCAGGGGGCCCGGGTTCGATCCCTGGTCAGGGAACTAGTTCCTGCATGCCGCAACTAAGAGCCCACATGCCGCAACTTAGGAGTCCACATGCTGCAGCTAAGAGGTCCGCATGCCGCAACTAAAGATCATGCGTGCTGCAACTAAGACCCAGTGCAGCCAAAATTAAATAAATAAATAAATATTTTTTAAAAAGATGAGTGGGGGCTGCATGAGGAAACGCCATCGGCTTCCAGAGCACACCAGCACCTGTACCACCAGCCAGCTGGCCAGACGGCTCTGTTTAAAACCAAGGGGAGGAGGCTCCACTGACCACACTTATTCCAGTGCCCACTGACCCCACTGCTCCCACCTAACTCTGCTCTCCACTCGGGGGTGAAGGCCAATGTTTCACAGGTTTATTGAGGATTATGGCCTCTGGAATCAGGCACTTGTGTGCAAACCCTGGCTCTGCCTTGAGTGACACATGGCTCCTTTCTATTTTCCAGTTTTCTTGTTGGCAAAACAGGGATACAAAAAGCTCTTACATCACAGAGATGTTGCGATGATCAAAGGAGATTACACAGGCACTTAACTAGAGTCCTGGTGTACAACAGGCACATAATACAGTTAATATTATTCATCACTGGTATACATCTTGTTGCTTATGGAAAGTGCATTGTTAACTCGTTAGTCATCGAATGTATTTTGATGGATTGTCCTCCCCGCTGCGGGGCTCCAGCCGGAGGTCCTGGGCATTGAGGTAGTGATCCAGGGCACATCTGTAACCTCACTGATCCCTATGAGAGACTCACACTAGACACGGGGGTTTCAGTTCTAACTTCATTTCATAAAGTAGAAATGTAGTTAAATTGCTCTGAGGAAGGCACCACAGTGGTGAGAGGCCAGAACGTCTTGTACTGGCCAGAGTCCAATACAGCCTTTTTACCCTCCAGATGGATTGTCTGAATCGATCGCTGCTTCTTTGGCTGAGCACCAGACGAAAGCAGTGGGCTGCATCTAGAGGCCAGGCTTTATGAGAAACATCTACTTTTAAACTGGAATACCACTCCATGCGGTAAAGGGAGAGGCATGCTGGGAGCCGGGATTTAGCAGGGGAGGAGCAGGGTCACATCACCTGTCTTACACTCACTCTGCAGCTGTGCTGTCCGATAACGCCACAGTCACTAGCTGTCTCAGTCTAAATGAATTCATTCCCCAATCACACTGGCCACATTGCAAGGACTCAACTGCCACCTGTGCCTAGTGGCTACTGTCCTGGACAGCACACCTAGAACACTCCCAGCACATAGACCGCCTAGGGTCTAGCAGACAGCACTGGGGAGCATCCACTCACTGAGCTGAACTTCCCTCTGCTCCACGGGTACGGAACTCCACAACATTATTATGGTCCCTGTGGAAGGAAAGGTCAGAAGAATTTAAATGATAGAAAGTGACAGAGCTGGGACTAGAGTCCAGCACCTCAAGCCCCTGCTACAGTCACATCATAGACCTGATGATCAAGAAAATACAGAGTCGGACTTCCCTGGCGGCGCAGTGGTTAAGAATCCACCTGCCAATGCAGGGGACACGGGTTCGAGTCCTGGTCCGGGAAGATCCCACATGCCACAGAGCAACTAAGCCCTTGTGCCATGACTACTGAGCCTGCGCTCTAGAGCCCGCAAGCCACAACTACTGAAGCCCACGCGCTCTAGGGCCCGCGTGTCGCAACCACTGAGCCTGCGTGCTGCAACTACTGAAGCCCGTGCACCTAGAGCCTGTGCTCCGCAACAAGAGAAGCCACCGCAGTGAGAAGCCCGCGCACCGCAATGAAGAGTAGCCCCCACTCACTGCAACTAGAGAAAGCCCGTGCACAGCAACGAAGACCCAACGCAGCCAAAAAAGAAAATACAGAATGATACATGCAGCAGGAGGGAGAACAGGGGATCTGGCTGATCGGCGGAAAGATCCTGTCTGTGAAGAACTGGGGGAGTCTGATATCGGGTTAGCTTTCCCAGGGATGCACCACAATCGTGTGGTAGAGAATCCGGTACAGGTCAGCCCTGACCTCTCTCTGCTTTGTAGAGGACACCAGACAACGATTTTGAAGCCTGGATAACAAAAGGGGGTACAAGGAAAATGAGTCTCAGATGTGCCTCTGCCGCCCAGGGTTTTATAGCCCTGGGGCAATCCCTTCCTCTTCCTTTCTTCTATATTCAACCATCATGGCAATTATCCATGAACACCCTCACTGTTCTGAAGCCTTCAGAAAGTCTAAAAAAAGGATAAGCTTTTAACTTGCTCTGCAAGTTAAAAATAGTCTGTTTCAGCCTTTAGTTATTTCTAAATAGAGTTGGTGATGTCCCTCAAACCTTCAGGGTTGAATATGGAGGAAAGTTGGAAGTGAAGTGTCTGTAGGCTGATGACAAGATGGCATTCTCATCATGGATAACCTGACGCTCAATGAATGTTGATCTGCTGTGTGACCTGGAATAAGACACTTGCCCTCTCTGGGGTCTGGGTCTCTCTCTGCCTAATGTTTAACCACACAGTGGTGGCTCCAGATGTTCCAGTTTGGGTGAGCAGTGGGGTGGAAACAGCTGAGGCAGCCATCAGACCTAAGCCTGGGAGAGGGCTGGTATAGGAGTGTGATTAAAGGTCTGGACTCAGAACCTAGGCTCCAGTCCACCACTGACCAGCCAGTTACTTAACCTGTTTAAGACTCATCTCCCATACTGCTAAAAAGGGATGGTCAAATGAGATCATTCACGTAAAGAACTTAGACTGCTACACACATAACAAGTGCTTCATACATGTTAGCTAATAGCATAACCCGTCCCTGCTCAGTAGTAGGCTGTGTGTGACCTGGGGGGAAATCAGTTCCCATTCTGAGCCTCAGTTCATTTACCCATGAAGCATGGTGATTGTATTAACATTGGATGATCACTCAAGTCACACTCGACTCTGAAATTTTAAGGAACTGTGCAATGCAGATTTAGTCACGTAGGAATGTGTTCTGGGATATGTCCCTCAACTCACTGTCAACTGGGAAGCAACGTGTGCTGCTCCAGAGTGGCACAGCGGAGAGACGGGATTCTGCTCTAAGAACACATGGTTGGGCCGAAAACGTAGCTTCTAGCCTGCCTGCTTTTGTACCGTTAAAGGGAGTGTGAGTTATTCCTCCTGGTCCCCAGGATGCTCCAGCCCACTCAAGAGAAGGGAGGATTTTATCAGAGACAATGAGCCCCTGGAGGAGATAAGTCAGAGGACCTGCCCAGCCCTCCCAGCTCTGACAGCCTGTCCTCTCCCTTCCCTCTCTCATATTAGCCTGGAGGACAGATGGGTGCTTCATGATATGAGTTATGCTCCACTCTGATAAGAATTAAGTGAAAACAGAAACAGAAGCTTGTGAGATCAGAATCTTTTCTCAGATTGGATGGAGATGTTCCATTTCATCATGACTTTAAAAAGCAATCTAAACACTTGTTCTTGTTTTTACTTCAACAGATATACAAGATAAGTATGTTTACCAAAAATATCCTTAATAGAAATATTTTTAAAAGGGCAAAACTTTTCTTTTAAAGCCAGGACCACAGGGTTGCAAACGGAGCACTGTCTTCCTGTCCTACCTGGCCTGGATATTCAGCTGAACCAAAATACAGCCTGGCATTGGAGAAAGATAATGGAGGGAGAAGGCGGGAAGAGTGAGCCTCCCGCTAATACACTGGGGGAAGAGGAAGAGAAAGGGACCCAAACTGAGGGCTCACTAGCCAAGGCATCTGTTTACCACAAGGCAAAATGTGGCAAACTAGTTTTCACTAATTCCAGAGGTGGGAATCAGTACTTGGGAAAGATACAGGAGCAACTAAAACCTCTTCTAGCACTGAATGTCTTTACTCCATGAGTTAAAATAAAGCCCTGTAGAAAGAGAAACCCAAGAAGGCAGAGATCTCGGGAAGCAGCCAACTGGGAATACCCTATCCCTACTCCTCCACGAAAACAGCACTCCATGCAAAGAGGAAGACCACAAACTCCCAACTGGCAGTTGCCAGACCTCTGCATTAGCCTAGCTGTGGCATGAACAGAAAGGGGGCCCTGAGGACAACCAGACCACATGATTAGTGAAGAGGGCTCCAACTGTATTACAAAACATCTTCCCTTTGGGTTAAGAAACACTGAAAATGTGACTTTAACTGCTGAAGCAGCAGGAGGCCAATGGCCATGTTCAGAGAAGGAACTGATTGGGATTCTGGAGCCTGTGGTTGTAGACCAGCAGCAGAAAGAGCTGACTTATGCACAAGAGGACAGAAAGCACTTTAGAGACAAACACGCACTGACAGAAATCCCTTGGACACTTACAGCTCCCGTGTCCAGAAGTGCTTACTGCTATTTATTATGATCAATGCTGGTGAGGCCCACCTGTGTGACTCTTAAATTGCTAGAAATCTGCCTTTAAAATTAACAGCAGTCTTGGACAGGATATACAATTTCATTTAGTGGGAGTATAAATTTTAAAAATAATACAAAAGCACGGGAAACAACTTATATGTCCAACATTAAAGGAATAGTTTAGTAAATACAATTCATCAATAAAATGGAATACCACACGGTCATAAAAGTATTTATGAAGGATATGTATATTCATGATGTAATTTTAAACAAAATGCAAAAGGCAAAGTTATATGTACACTAGGATGGCAACTATTTGTAAAAAGCACCCATGAGGGACTTCCGTAGTGGCACAGTGGTTAAGAATCCGCCTGCCAATGCAGGGGACACGGGTTCGAGCCCTGGTCCGGGAAGGTCCCACCTGCCACGGAGCAACTAAGCCCGTGCGCCACAACTACTGAGCCTGTGCTCTAGAGCCTGTGAGCCACAACTACTGAGCCCATGTGCTGCAACTACTGAAGCTCGTGCACCCAGAGCCCGTGCTCCACAACAAGAGAAGCCACTGCAATGAGAAGCCTGCGCGCCACAACAAAGAGTAGCCCCCGCTCGCTGCAACTGGAGAAAGCCCACGTGCAGTAACGAAGACCCAACGCAGCCAAAAATAAATAAAATTTTAAAAAAGAAGAAAAAATAGCGCCCATGAGGATTAACACAGAAGATAAAATGCAAAAAAAAATTATTTTAAGTCACTGGGATACTGGGAATTTCATTTTTACTTACTCCAGATCTAGACAGTCTTCAGGTGTTTTTACATTAACTTTCTTTTTTCGAGCAATACTTTGGTAGAAATTCAAAATCAGGCTCAAAGTAGCTGTGCAGCATCACAGAATTTTAGACATGAGGTGATCGGATACCCTTCATATCTTACAGATGAAGAAGCTGAAGCCTTGCGACCATCCCCGCGGTGGAGACAGGGAGTACGGTGTACAGCTATTAATGCTGCTGCCCTTTTTCTTTACAGCTGCAAGACCAAGACGTGGGAAAGGCCAAAAGGCATTGAAAAACCGCTTTGTTTGGACCTGGAAGCTTCATGCTCTAAAGGGTCTGGCTGCTTGGAATGTTCTACATTTTAGTCTAAACAGGCTTCTTAATTGAGATGGTTTTGTTGTTATTCTATCTTCAATAACAGGTTTGTGACATTCTCATACCTAACTGAAGTAAAATGTTTCAAGTGGCAAATGCCACAGAGAATCAGTTCGAACCACTGAAGGACAGGTTAGGGCCTCAAGGAATCCAAAGAAACTACTCTTCGTACAGCCCCGGCTGCCCTCAGGTGGAGCCAGCCTCTCCCAGCCTCTTGTTCTACACAAGTTCTGGACATAAGGTGGCCTGCTAAGCCTGCATGTCCAAACATACAGGCTGGCAGTAACTACTGTCCCACATGAAATCATAAGAAAATGAGCACCAGTCTCTGACGTGTGTTATTTTCCTTTCCTCTCCTCTCCAACAGTGTGAAATTAAGCATCAAAAAGTAGACACAGGGCTTCCCTGGTGGCACAGTGGTTAAGAATCCGCCAGCCAATGCAGGGAACATGGGTTCCATCCCTGGTACGGGAAGATCCCATATGCCGCAGAGTAACTAAGCCCGTGGTGCACCACAACTACTGAACCTGCACTCTAGAGCCCATGAGCCACAACTACTGAGCCCGTGCGCCACGACTACTGAAGCCCACGTGCCTAGAGCCCGAGCTCTGCAATAAGAGAAGCCACCTCAATGAGAAGCCCGTGTACCGCAACAAAGAGTAGCCCCTGCTCGCCACAACTAGAGAAAGCCTGCGTGCAGCAATGAAGACCCAACGCAGCCGAAATTAAATAAAAAAATACATTTATTAAAAAAAAAAAAAGGAGACACAGCCATCTTTGGTGGATGGGGAAGAGTGGTGAGAAGGTTGAATTCCAAGTGGAAAAAAAAATGAGGCTGGACCAAATGCTCCTGCTTCCCTTGGGGTCGAGGGTGAGGAAGAGGAGAGAAAGCTGAGACAATGACAAGAAAATACCCAAACTAGCAATAAAATGAGCTGCCATTAAAATTTATAGGTATAATTGAAAACAAACAGTTACATCAAAGATCTAAAATCACTTACCAATTAACCTTCTGCAAAAGGATCTGAAGGTACAGAGAAACAAAAACAAATGAACTCAGATAAATGCAATTAAGTTGGTGCTACAGTAAAATGCCTCTGCTGAATCCCACAATTACTTCACAGTCTCCAGGGAAAGCAAGAGAAGCCTAGGGCTGGGAGATGAAGGGGTTGCACCCTTTAATAAGATGACAATGTAAGGCTAAGTCACAAGCGACCACAGGAGAAGGGAAAAACAACCCAATGCGCTTGAAGATTTAAAGCGGCTCATGTTGGGCTTCCCTGGTGGCGCAGTGGTTGAGAGTCTGCCTGCCAATGCAGGGGACACGGGTTCGAGCCCTGGTCTGGGAGGATCCCACATGCCGCAAAGCAACTGGGCCCGTGAGCCAAAACTACTGAGCCTGCGCGTCTGGAGCCTGTGTTCCGCAACAAGAGAGGCCGCGACAGTGAGAGGCCCGCGCACCGCGATGAAGAGTGGCCCCCGCTCGCCGCAACTAGAGAAAGCCCTCGTACAGAAACGAAGACCCAGCACAGCCAAAAATAAATAAATAAATTTATTTTAAAAAAAAAGCGGCTCATGTCATTTGAGAGTCATGCTGTAGAAGGGAGGTGAGATCCACAGACAGTGCCAGGAAAAGCAAAGCGAAAACCAAGAGGCATCTAAGGATAGTATGAGGTCTGTGAATCAGAGACTGCTGGTTCCTGCGGGGCGCAGCGGAGAGGAACCTGGCAGGAAGCACAACATATGGTAGCGGAGGCTAAGCCAGGCTTGAGAAGAAAATGAAAATGGGGCGGTGAGAGGAGTCAGGGCCAGCTCAGTGCCCCAGCTCTTCCGGCAGGGACAGCACATTGTACCCAGACAGACCTGCCTTCTCTCGAGGAACCACTCTGAAACAAAGCCCATTATTTGAGCTATCCCTAACCTTTCTTCCAGCGCCCCTTGGATTCAAGAATCAGGGCCGTGAGAGTTGACATTATGAACACTTTCACGTGGAAGCTGTCTCCTCAACACTCAGAGCTAATCCATCCACAGAGGAAACATACATATTTGATCAAAGCCTCCAGAGTTGCCAGCAGGAGACAGGAGTAAAATCTAGAAGAGTCCAAGCATCCTATCTTATCACACATTAAGGCAATTTACTGGAAAAGCAAGCTATATCACATTCCTTCCTTTCAGTCGCTTTGAGGCAACAGTGGCCTGCAGGCAGTGGGTTGTTGCTCTAGGCTGGTCTAGGAGAGAGCCGGAAGGGCTGTCAAATAAAGGCTATAAGAAGTCAGATTCTTGGTTGCCATCAGCTCTCTGGGGCTGGGGAATCCAAGGTACCCAAGGTCCTACCCAGGTCCACCCTATAAGAAATCTTCAGCAGGAGAGCTGCCCAAGATTAAGGTCAAGGGACAGTCTTTAGTTCCTCAGCTCCAGTAAGCTTTTTCCACGCAGATCCAGGATGCTGAACTTTCACCCACTGTCCTAGAAGTAATATCAGGAAGACAACTGCAGGTGGCTTGAGGAGGTCCATTCCAGGATGGGCACTAGTCTGATTCCCACGTTTGCTTGGGTAAGGATGGACAGCCTCTTCCCTGTCCTCCTCTTGCTAACAGTTAACCAATAAAGTCATTTCTGACTTTCCATACTATGAGTGCATGCTAGACAACTTTCACATCATTCATCCCTAAAACATTCCATTCTGGTCTAATTAAAAAATTACATAGAGGGGCTTCCCTGGTGGCGCAGTAGTTGAGAATCTGCCTGCCAATGCAGGGGGCACGGGTTCGAGCCCTGGTCTGGGAAGATCCCACATGCCGCGGAGCAACTAAGCCCGTGCGCCACAATTACTGAGCCTGAGCGTCTGGAGCCTGTGCTCCGCAACAAGAGAGGCCGCGATGGTGAGAGGCCCGCGCACCGCGATGAAGAGTGGCCCCCGCTTGCCACAACTGGAGAAAGCCCTAGCACAGAAACGAAGACCCAACACAGCCAAAAATAAATAAATAAATAAATTAAAAAAAAAAAAAAATCACATAGACCTATCTTTACTTTATAGAGGCTTGGACTGGATAATTTAAAGAAAGTCCCAGGGAAGTCTCAATATAATAAGGAAAGACGTTTCTTTTCCAAAAGAATAAAATGAAGGGAAAAAAAAAAAAAAAAACTTAAACACAACCAAAAAGAGAAATCTATGATTGAAGCATTCAATTTGGAAAGAAACTGCAAATCGCCTAGAAATTTAAATTAGATATTATAGACCAATTTATTCAAGGATTCTCTATTCTATCAATTCACAGAATCTTCAAAAAAAAAAAAAAAGAATTTATTTTTAGTTTTGAACTTGTACCAGTTTTAACCAAGAGCAAATAGGGTGATATCTCGTCTCTCAACTCATGCTCCTGGGTGTGTGGTCAGGGAAGAGGAATAAAACACAAAGTGATAAGTCAAACACCTAGGTTAATCAACAGAAATTTTCTAAGAAACATATTTTAGTAAGACCAACATCCAAAAGTGTCTAGAATAGTATCAAGCAGTCTCAAAATGAAATCCAAGGAATAGACTGTCATATTGGAAACACGATTATTTGAAAAAACAAACATACACCTGCTATCAAAGTAACCTATAGTACTCATTATGCATATGGGTTAAATGGCTCTCTTTTAAACTTTTGCCATATTTCATACGGAATAGTAATTGCGCATGTTTACCATGAATTATGACTATCGCCATTGCATTTTAGGCCATATCTACAAATAAAGCACCATTTCCATTCCCGTGTCCTTTAGAGCACATCTATAATCAATTCACTCCCTTCATGGACGTGCCTCAACTCTGAAGCTGAGACTGCACCCCAAGTTCGCTGCTCACACAGCACTGGCCATTTCACTATGATACAAGTTCTCTCTCATGAAAGCCCTGGGGACTCGGTGCCCTCTGGAAGAAAACAGACAAGGCAATGATCTTGCCCTCTACTCACACGTCAGGCAGACCAGCATGGTGCGCATGGATAGGTCTACCACCAGCTTCCAATGCTCAGGCACACGGGCCACAAAGAAGGGGATGATGATCTCGGCCGGGACGTAGAACTGGAGGGCGTAGGTGAAGAAGATGCCGATGGAATAGAGCAGCTTAACTGACTGGTACAGCCTGCAGAGAGAGCCGAGACACGTTCAGAGCCGGCTCTGCACGCTCATACACCAGCAATGAGAGTGCAAAACAGTCCCAAGGTGATTTGGCCGTATCTATCCAAGTTACAAGCGCATGTGCCCTTTGGACAAGCAATTTCAGGTCTAGGGATTTATCTTGTAGATATACTTGCACATGCGCACATAAACTTACATAAAAAATATGTCACTGCAGCATTATTTAAGTCTGAAAGACTGAAAAGAGTTTAAATGTTAATCAGTGGGGAACTGGTTAAATAGATCATGGCACCCCCATATAACTGTTAAAAAGTAGGAGACAGAACTCTAGGCGCTGATATGGTATGACCTCCACGATATACGATGAAGCGAAAAAAGCATGAAGCAGAACAATGTCGACAGTATGGTACCAACTGTCTAAAAAAGGAAAAAGAGGGAAAAACACTCCCCTTCACACACACATACATGTGACATTCGTACATACACCAAATCTTCAGGAGGAAACATAAGAAACTGGTAATACGGTTGTCTGTGAAATGGAAAATTGTAAAACTGGGGTCCTGGAGAGGCAAGTGGAAACGTAACATTTTCTGTATGCCCTTTGAACATTTGGAGTCTTTTCCACAGGCATATATTCTTTCAAAAATAAAAACAATTAAAAATACAATGTGGAGGAGCTTCAAGATGGCAGAAGAGTAAGATGCGGAGATCACCTTCCTCTCCACAAATACATCAGAAATACATCTACATGTGGAACAGCTCCTATAGAACACCTACTGAACGCTGGCAGAAGACCTCAGACCTCCCAAAAGGCAAGAAACTCCCCACGTACCTGGGTAGGACAAAAGAAAAAAGAAAAAACAGAGACAAAAGAATAGGGACGGGACCTGCACCTCTGGGAGGGAGCTGTGGAGGAGGAAAGGTTTCCACACACTAGGAAGCCCCTTCGCGGGCGGAGACTGCGGGTGGCGGAGTGGGGGAGCTTCGGAGCCGCGGAGGAGAGCGCAGCAACAGGGGTGCGGAGGGCAAAGCGGAGAGATTCCCGCACGGAGGATCAGTGCCGACCAGCACTCACCAGCCCGAGAGGCTTGTCTGCTCACCCGCCGGGGCGGGCAGTGGCTGGGAGCGGAGGCTTGGGCTTCGGTCAGATCCCAGGGAGAGGACTGGGGTTGGCTTCGTGAACACAGCCTGAAGGGGTTAGTGCACCACAGCTAACCGGGAGGGAGTACAGGAAAAAGTCTGCAGCTGCCGAAGAGGCAAGAGACTTTTTCTTCCCTCTTTGTTTCCTGGTGCACAAGGAGAGGGGATTAAGAGCGCTGCTTAAAGGAGCTCCAGAGACAGGCGCAAGCCGCGGCTATCAGCGCAGACCCCAGAGACGGGCATGAGACGCTAAGGCTGCTGCTGCTGCCACCAAGAAGCCTGTGTGCAAGCATAGGTCACTCTCCACACCTCCCCTCCCGGGAGCCTGTGCAGCCCGCCACTGCCAGGGTCCCGTGATCCAGGGACAACTTCCCCGGGAGAACGCACGGCGCGTCTCAGGTGGGTGCAATGTCATGCTGGCCTCTGCTGCTGCAGGCTCGCCCCGCATCCGTACCCCTCCCTGCCCCGGGCCTGAGTGAGCCAGAGCCCCCAAAGCAGCTGCTCCTTTAACCCCGTCCTGTCTGAGCAAAGGACAGACACCCTCAGGCGACCTACACGCAGAGGCAGGTCCAAATCCAAAGCTGAACCCCGGGAGCTGTGCGAACAAAGAAGAGAAAGGGAAAGGAGCAGCGGATTAAATCTCCACAGTCAACCTGATGTACCCTGCATCTGTGGAATACCTGAATAGACAACGAATCATCCCAAATTGAGGAGGTGGACTTTGGGAGCAAAGACATATTTTTTTTTCCCTTTTTGTCTTTTTGTGAGTGTCTATCTGTATGCTTCTGTGTGTGATTTTGTCTGTACAGCTTTGCTTTTACCATTTGTTCTAGGGTTCTGTCCGTCCGTTTTTTTGTGTTTTTTTTCACTTTTTAAAATTTTTTTCTTAATAATTATTTTTTATTTTAATAACTTTATTTCATTTTACTTTATTTTATTTTCCCTTCTTTCTTTCTTTCTTTCTATTTTTTCTCCCTTTTATTCTGAGCCATGTGGATGAAAGGCTCTTGGTGCACCAGCCAGGCATTAGGGCTGTGCCTCTGAAGTGGGAGAGCCAACTTCAGGACACTGGTCCACAAGAGACCTCCAAGTTCCACGTAATATCAAATGGCAAAAATCTCCCAGAGATCTCCATCTCAACGCCAAGACCCAGCTTCACTCAACGACCAGCAAGCTACAGTGCTGGACACCCTATGCCAAACAACTAGCAAGACAGGAACACAACCCTATCCATTAGCAGAGAGGCTGCCTAAAATCATAATAAGGTCACAGACACGCCAAAACACACCACCAGACGTGGACCTGCCCACCAGAAAGACAAGATCCAGCCTCATCCACCAGAACACAGGAACCAGTCCCCTCCACCAGGAAGCCTACACAACCCACTGAACCAACCTTAGCCACTGGGGACAGACACCAAAAACAACGGGAACTACGAACCTGCAGCCTGCAAAAAGGAGACCCAAACACAGTAAGTTAAGCAAAATGAGAAGACAGAAAAACACACAGCAGATGAAGGAGCAAGGTAAAAACCCACCAGACCTAACAAATGAAGAGGAAATAGGCAGTCTACCTGAAAAGGAATTCAGAATAATGATAGTAAAATGATCCAAAATCTTGGAAATAGAATAGAGAAAATACAAGAAACATTTAACAAGGACCTAGAAGAACTAAAAAGCAAACAAACAATGATGAACAACACAATAAATGAAATTAAAAATTCTCTAGAAGTAATCAATACAGAATAACTAAGGCAGAAGAATGGATAAGTGACCTGGAAGATAAAATAGTGGAAATAACTACCGCAGAGCAGAATAAGGAAAAAAGAATGAAAAGAATTGAGAACAGTCTCTGGGACAACATTAAACGCAACAACATTCGAATTATATGGGTCCCAGAAGAAGAAGAGAAAAAGAAAGGGACTGAGAAAATATTTGAAGAGATTATAGTTGAAAACTTCCCTAATATGGGAAAGGAAATAGTTAATCAAGTCCTGGAAGCACAGAGAACCCCATACAGGATAAATCCATGGAGAAACATGCCAAGACACGTATTAATCGAACTATCAAAAATTAAATACAAAGAACAAATATTAAAAGCAGCAAGGGAAAAACAACAAATAACACACAAGGGAATCCCCATAAGGTTAACAGCTGATCTTTCAGCAGAAACTCTGCAAGCCAGAAGGGAGTGGCAGGACATATTTAAAGTGATGAAGGAGAAAAACCTACAACCAATATTACTCTACTCAACAAGGATCTCATTCAGATTTGATGGAGAAATTAAAACCTTTACAGACAAGCAAAAGCTAAGAGAATTGAGCACCACCAAACCAGCTTTACAACAAATGCTAAAGGAACTTCTCTAGGCAGGAAACACAAGAGAAGGAAAAGACTTACAATAACAAACCCAAAACAATTAAGAAAATGGGAATAGGGACATACATATCGATAATTACCTCAAATGTAAATGGATTAAATGCTCCAACCAAAAGACATAGACTGGCCGAATGGATACAAAAACAAGACCCGTGTATATGCTGTCTACAAGAGACCCACTTCAGACCTAGGGACACATACAGACTGAAAGTGAGGGGATGGAAAAAGATATCCCATGCAAATGGAAATCAAAAGAAAGCTGGAGTAGCAATTCTCATATCAGACAAAATAGACTTTAAAATAAAGACTACTACAAGAGACCAAGGACACTACATCATGATCAAGGGATCGATCCAAGAAGAAGATATAACAATTGTAAATATTTATGCACCCAACATAGGAGCACCTCAATACATAAGGCAAATACTAACAGCCATAAAAGGGGAAATCGACAGTAACACAATCATAGTAGGGGACTTTAACACCCCACTTTCACCAATGGACAGATCATCCAAAATGAAAATAAATAAGGAAACACAAGCTTTAAAGGATACATTAAACAAGATGGACTTAATTGATATTTATAGGACATTCCATCCAAAAACAACAGAATACACTTTCTTCTCAAGTGTTCATGCAACATTCTCCAGGATAGATCATATCTTGGGTCACAAATCAAGCCTTGGTAAATTTAAGAAAATTGAAATCGTATCAAGTATCTTTTCCGACCACAACGCTATGAGACTAGATATCAATTACAGGAAAAGATCTGTAAAAAATACAAGCACATGGAGGCTAAACAATACACTACTTAATAACGAAGTGATCACTGAAGAAATCAAAGGGGAAATCAAAAAATACCTAGAAACAAATGACAATGAAAACACGATGACCCGAAACCTATGGGATGCAGCAAAAGCAGTTCTAAGAGGGAAGTTTAGAGCAATACAATCCTACCTTAAGAAACAAGAAACATCTCAAATAAACAACCTAACCTTACACCTAAAGCAATTAGAGAAAGAAGAACAAAAAAACCCCAAAGTTAGCAAAAGAAAAGAAATCATAAAGGTCAGATCAGAAATAAATGAAAAAGAAGTGAAGGAAACAATAGCAAAGATCAATAAAACTAAAAGCTGGTTCTTTAAGAAGATAAACAAAATTGATAAACCATTAGCCAGACTCATCAAGAGAAAAAGGGAGAAGACTCAAATCAAAAGAATTAGAAATGAAAAAGGAGAAGTAACAACTGACACTGCAGAAATACAAAGGATCATGAGAGATTACTACAAGCAACTCTATGCCAATAAAATGGACAACCTGGAAGAAATGGACAAATTCTTAGAAATGCACAAGCTGCCAAGACTGAATGAGGAAGAAATAGAAAATATGAACAGACCAATCACAAGCACTGAAATTGAAACTGTGATTAAAAATCTTCCAACAAACAAAAGCCAGATGGCTTCACAGGCGAATTCTATCAAACATTTAGAGAAGAGCTAACACCTATCCTTCTCAAACTCTTCCAAAATATAGCAGAGGGAGGAACACTCCCTAACTCATTCTACGAGGCCACCCTCACCCTGATACCAAAACCAGACAAAGATGTCACAAAGAAAGAAAACTACAGGCCAATATCACTGATGAACATAGATGCAAAAATCCTCAACAAAATATTAGCAAACAGAATCCAACAGCACATTAAAAGGATCATACACCATGATCAAGTGCGGTTTATCCCAGGAATGCAAGGATTCTTCAATATATGCAAATCAATCAATGTGATACACCATATTAACAAATTGAAGGAGAAAAACCATATGATCATCTCAATTGATGCAGAGAAAGCTTTTGACAAAATTCAACACCCATTTATGATAAAAACCCTGCAGAAAGTAGGCAGAGAGGGAACTTTCCTCAACATAATAAAGGCCATATATGACAAACCCACAGCCAATATCATCCTCAATGGTGAAAAACTGAAACCATTTCCACTAAGATCAGGAACAAGACAAAGTTGCCCACTCTCACCACTATTCAACATACTTTTGGAATTTTTAGCCATGGCAATCAGAGAAGAAAAAGAAATAAAGGGAACCCAAATCAGAAAAGAAGAAGTAAAGCTGTCACTGTTTGCAGATGACATGATACTATACATAGAGAATCCTAAAGATGCTACCAGAAAACTACTAGAGCTAATCAATGAATTTGGTAAAGTAGCAGGATACAAAATTAATGCACAGAAATCTCTAGCATTCCTATACACTAGTGATGAAAAATCTGGAAGTGAAATTAAGAAAACACTCCCATTTACCATTGCAACAAAAAGAATAAAATATCTAGGAATAAACCTACCTATGGAGACAAAAGACCTGTATGCAGAAAATTATAAGACACTGATGAAAGAAATTAAAGATGATACAAATAGATGGAGAGATATACCCTGTTCTTGGATTGGAAGAATCAACATTGTGAAAATGACTATACTACCCAAAGCAATCTACAGATTCAATGCAATCCCTATCAAACTACCACTGGCATTTTTCACAGAACTAGAACAAAAAAGTTCACAATTTGTATGGAAACACAAAAGACCCCGAATAGCCAAAGCAATCTTGAGAAAGAAAAACGGAGCTGGAGGAATCAGGCTCCCTGACTTCAGATTATACTACAAAGCTACAGTAATCAAGAAAGTATGGTACTGGCACAAAAACAGAAATATAGATCAGTGGAACAGGATAGAAAGCCCAGAGATAAACCCACGCACATATGGTCACCTTATCTTTGATAAAGGAGGCAAGCATATACAGTGGAGAAAAGACAGCCTCTTCAATAAGTGGTGCTGGGAAAACTGGACAGGTACATGTAAAAGTATGAAATTAGAACACTCCCTGACACCATGCACAAAAATAAACTCAAAATGGATTAAAGACCTAAATGTAAGGTCAGACACTATCAAACTCTCAGAGGAAAACATAGGCAGAACACTCTATGACATAAATCACAGCAAGATCCTTTTTGACCCACCTCCTAGAGAAATGGAAATAAAAACAAAAATAAACAAATGGGACCTCATGAAACTTCAAAGCTTTTGCACAGCAAAGGAAACCATAAGCAACACCAAAAGACAACTCTCAGAATGGGAGAAAATATTTGCAAATGAAGCAACTGAGAAAGGATTAATCTCCAAAATTTACAAGCAGCTCATGCAGCTCAATATCAAAAAAACAAACAACCCAATCCAAAAATGGGCAGAAGACCTAAATAGACATTTCTTCAAAGAAGATATACAGATTGCCAACAAACACATGAAAGGATGCTCAACATCATTAATCATTAGAGAAATGCAAATCAAAACTACAATGAGATATCATCTCACACCAGTAGAATGGCCATCATCAAAAAATCTACAAACAATAAATGCTGGAGAGGGTGTGGAGAAAAGGGAATCTTCTTGCACTGTTGGTGGGAATGTAAATTGATACAGCCACTATGGAGAACAGTATGGAGTTTCCTTAAAAAACTAAAAATAGAACTACCATATGACCCAGCAATCCCACTACTGGGCATATACCCTGAGAAAACCATAATTCAAAAAGAGTCATGTACCAAAATGTTCATTGCAGCTCTATTTACAATAGCCAGGACATGGAAGCAACCTAAGGGGCAAGACGGGAATAAAGACACAGACCTACTAGAGAATGGAACTGAGGATATGGGGAGGGGGAAGGGTAAGCTGTGACAAAGTGAGAGAGTGGCATGGACATACATACACTACCAAATGTAAAACCAATAGCTAGTGGGAAGCAGCCGCGTAGCACAGGGAGATCAGCTTGGTGCTCTGTGACCACCTAGGGGGTGGGATAGGGAGGGTGGGAGGGAGGGAGACGCAAGAGGGAAGAGATATGGGAACATATGTATATGTATAACTGATTCACCTTGTTATAAAGCAGAAACTAACACACCATTGTAAAGCAATTACATTCCAATAAAGATGTTATAAAAATAAATAAATAAAAATAAATTAAAAAAAAATACAATGTAACTCCAACAAGCCTATTTATATCCTTCCCATCCAACTCTGTGCTCCCTAGAATCAGACAGTGACCACACAGGGCAAGAGGCAGGAGCAAAATCCATCTTTCCATTCCACTAGGGTTACTATCCTACTACTGCTTCATGGGTAGCTTCTCAGGGAGACTGCTAACTCACCATGGGACATCTCTATCTTATCCCAGGCCTAGGACTGTGCAGAGGAGAAAAAAGGCCTGATCAGTAAGTATTCACAGATCTGACTTGATCATTAAAGGGAAGGACACTGCCCCTAAGCAAAGCTCCACTCAAATAAGATCCTCATGCATTATGAAGTGAGAAACATGGACCTCCCTCCCTTGGAAATCTATTTAAAAGTGGTGATTATATTGTGCATGATGCATACTGAATTCCTCTGCGGTCGAAATTAATACCTAGAAGATGTTCTAATGCTATGGGCAGAACACCCTGGGAGAAACTGAGATTGACAAAACGTCTTACTTGCTCCAAGAAGAGATGATAAATAATCCTTGGGGAAGAAACCAGCTAGTGGCTCTATAATTAAACTCAGTGCAGCACCAAAGCCTTCTGGAGTGCTGGGAAGTCTAGAATCAGGATAGTCACCTGCTGGGATGGCCAAATAAATCACACCCGAATGGAGGCAGAAAGATTAGGGTAGGTGGGTTTGAAACATCAGAGGAAAGAAGACAGATGCTCAGCTATGGCTTCAGATTACGTGGGCTGCTTCTGCGGCTCCTGATCCATTTATCTTCACTTATGCGAGCTACCACCCGACTCTTCTCTCTTGAAAGGGCAGGAACATTTGGAAATTTAAAAGCAGGCATCAGCGGGAAAGAGAAGGACTTTCAGAAAACAAAAGCCCATTTCAGGGCTACCACTTGGCTGGCCATACAACAAACCTAGTTCCCAGAGCCCTGCTGATTAGGGTGTCCTGTGGGAAACACTGATACTCCTGAAAAAATGTTTTTCTCAGTTTTCTCAATCTGTCCTTGTACAATGCATCACTGATCAGAGCTCTAAAACCAGACTGGCCTGAAAGGTTATTCTGATCCCTAGGGCATTCGACAAGCTTCTCAGAATCTGCTCACGGCTGCTCTCTGCAATGAAATTGTAATCTTCCGAAAAGAACTGCTGCTTAAGACACACCCTGTGACATCTACCTTCTTAGGAAGCATTTCAGTATGTCTCAGTGCTTTTCTACAATACAGCAACCATGACTTAGGGAAAATGAGATACAGAAGGGTTCCCTAGCATCCCAGGCCCACGGTGAGAGGCTCCAGCTGCACCTGCACATGGAGCAGGTGACAGCCATGGGACAGGCACAGCAGAAGCTGGGAACCAAGCAGGTTTGCCCTCCTCTTTCTCTGTCTATTTAGAATGGTTCAAGGTCAATGGACTGGATGCTTGACCCTTCTGGGCTCAGATCTCCTGGGAGAAATGGCACCATCAGTCAGGGGATCAATCAATCCATGCAGCATCCATTTCCATCAGAATGACTCACCCAAAGCATAAAGCTCTTGCAGCATCCTACTTCTCCATAGTGCCAGTACAGTATTAGAAAGCTCACACACATCTTTTGATCTTCATGACAATCCCGGCAAAAATGACTCTTCTTATTTCCCAGAAAGGGGAACTGAGGCAGTGAGAAGCTGTGATCTGTCCAAGGCCATAGAGCTGGGACACGGCAGATCACCTCTATCCTCTGTGCCCCACTGGCTTCCTGGTAACCTCTCCTCATTTATAAATGCCTCACAGTCTCAGCGCTTAGTCCTCCTTTTCATTCAAAAACTTTTCACTGGGTTTTGATCGTACGCCAGGCATTGTGCCAGGGGCTTGGAGCAAAATGAAGAACTGGACAGTTGCTGCCCTCAGAGCTTACAATGTAGGGAGATCACAGTACAGGTAAACGGACAACTACAACACAATGGGAGAAGAATTAGGACAGGATCCTCACGGGACTCCAGGGCAGCAGTGAGGAGGGCCACTGACCTAGACATGAAGTGTCTGTGGCTGAGACATCAGAGAAGTTTCTCAAACAGAGTGACGCCCAGGCTGAGTCCTCCTCACTGAGAAGGAATAAGGTAGGGGTGGGGCTAGAGCCTGAGTGGCCCTGACTGTACCTGAAGGTTTCCTCTTTATCATAAGAACTAAAGGAAGCCTTTGAACCTTCTCAGTGGGGAAGTGCATGACTGGACTAAGGGTTAGATGGCTCACACGGGTAACAGGAAGAGAACAGATCTGGAGAGAGAGTCAGACCCAGGCAGGGAAACCAGCCAAAAGGCTTAGTGGGCAGCCAAGGAGGGATGGTGCTAGGCTGGGGGCTGGTGGCAAGGGAGAGCTAAAGTGAAGTGGGCTGGGGCTTCCCTGGTGGCGCAGTGGTTAAGAATCCGCCTGCCAGTGCAGGGGACACGGGTTCGAGCCCAGGTCTGGGAAGATCCCACATGCCGTGGAGCAACTAAGCCCGTGTGCCACGACTACTGAGCCTGTGCTCTGGAGCCCGCATGCCACAACTACGGAAGCCCGTGTGCCTAGAGCCCGTGCTCTGCAGCAAGAGAAGCCACTGCAATGAGAAGCCGGCGCACCGCAACAAAGAGTAGCCCCCGCTCGCCGCACCTAGAGAAAGCCTGCCCGCAGCAACGAAGACCCAACGCAGACAAAAATAAATAAATAAAACAAATAAAATTTTTTTAAAAAGTGAAGTGGGCTGATTTAAGAGATAGGGAGGAGGAAAAATACACATTCTGACCCTCATTCATTTTTTAAAAAACCCGGTGCTCCCAGGGTTCCATCTTCCCCCACATACCAACAGTTGGGCAGGTTGAGGGTTATGCTCCCTTGGATCTTAGCTCCAAATTGCAGGTATCCCAGACTCCCCAGGCTGATGTAGAGGACAGTGATGATAGCCATTCCCCCATAGAGGATAAACGAAAACTTCCGGGGATCCTTCATTTTGTTTTCAAGGGGCAGAACCTAGGAGAGTAGTGAGAGAAGAGAAAGCATAGAATAAAGCAACATTAATGGCCAATGACAACAACAAAGTAATAGTCTCAGAAAAAAGTAACTTCTCTATTCCCAAATTCCCCCAAAGCACATCTGTCCTTGACTAGACAGACAAATGCAAGCTGTTCCTCATTAGTTACGCTTGCCGAGCTGGAGGAGCTCTGGAGCCTGCTGTCTAAGCAGGAAGTCCCAGGAGGTAAGGGCGGGCAGGTCCCGAAGCCAGGACTCCTGGCACAGGCTGGCTCTTTGCCTCCAGCTACAAGATCCCTGTGGGCTGGGAGTGCTGTTTGCCCCTCGAATGCAGGTGGCATGGCACCCAGCAGGCCCTCTCGCATCATGCCCACCCAGCGCAACAAGGAAGAGACACGGGTGGTGGCCCAAGCCAGCTGTACCTCACCTGAAATCACAGCTCTGCTAACCTGTCCCAAGAATGCAAAATGCAGGTCAGGGAAAACTGCCACTCCAGTTCCCAGAAACTGTTTCCTTACCTCAAAAGGGGTGGGCACTAGCAGTGACAAGTGAAATCTCCAAGTTAGAGAAACCGAGAGGACCCTGGAGATTGAGGATCGTGGAGATGTATAACAAAACCCAGTTTCCAGACTCCTATTTCAAACCACTGATACTCACGGCCTTCTCCCTCACAGCAGAGGACTTTTTTTTTTTTTAATTAAATGTATTTATTTTATTCTTGGCTGCGTTGGGTCCTTGCCGCTGCACGCGGGCTCTCCCCAGCCGTGGCGCGCGGGCCTCTCATTGTGGTGGCCTCCCCCATGGTGGAGCACGGGCTTCAGGTGCATAGGCTGCAATGGTTGTGGCAAGCAGGCTCAGTAGCTGTGGCTCACGCGCTCTAGAGCGCAGGCTCAGTAGTTGTGGCGCCCGGGCCTAGTTGCTCCACAGCATGTGGGATCCTCCCGAACCAGGGCTCAAACCTGTGTCCCCTGCATTGGTAGGCGGACTCCCAACCACTGCACCACCAGGGAAGCCCAGGACTTTCTTTAACATTAGCCAAAGCCAAGGAAAGGCCCCTTTTTTTTTTTTTAGTACTTATAATTTTTATTATGAAAATTTTCTTTTAAAAAATTTTATTGAAGTATAGTTGACTTACAATGTTGTGTTTAATTTCTGCTGCACAGCAAGGTAACTCAGTCATACATATATATATATTCTTTTTCATATTCTTTTCCATTATGATTTATCACAGGATATTGAATACAGTTCCCTGTGCTATACAGTAGGACCTTGTTGTTTATCCATCCTATATGTAATAGCTTGTATTTGTTAATCCCAAACTCTCAATCCTTCCCTACCTCTGCCCCCTTGGCAACCACAAGTCTGTTCTCTCTATTTGTGAGTCTGTTCTTGTTTCGTAGATATGTTTGTTTGGGTCGTATTTTAGATTCTAATATAAGTGATATCAGACAATACTTGTCTTTCTCTTTCTGACTTACTTCATTTAGTATGATAATCTCTAGTTGCAACCACATTGCTGCAAATGGCATTATTTCATTCTTTTCAATGGCTGAGTAATATTCCATTGTGTGTGTGTGTGTGTGTGTGTGTGTGTGTGTGTGTGTATGCCACGTCTTCTTTATTCATTCATCTGTCAGTGGACATTTAGGTTGCTTCCACGTCTTGGCTATTGTGAATAGTGCTGCTATGAACATAGGGGTGCGTGTATCTTTTCAAATTATAGTTTTGTCTGGGTAGATGCCCAGGAGTGGAATTGCTGGATCACATAGCAACTCTATTTTTAGGTTTCTGTTTCAATAAATTTATTTTTATTTATTATTTATTTACTTATATAGGCTGTGCTGGGTCTTCGTTGCGGCGTGTGGGCTTAGTTGCGGTATGTGGGATGTTAGTTCCCCAACCAGGGATCGAATCCGCGTTGGGAGCGAGGAGTCTTAACCGCTGGACTACCAGGGAAGTCTCTGTTTTTAGTTTTTTGAGGAACCTCCATACTGTTAGGAAAGGCCCTTAATGAAGGCTGGTTCGTATAGGGACAGGGAAAATAGCAAGTGTGACTGTGACAACCTTCATGATCTGCTGTCAACTGCCCCTGGCTGGTCTGACTCCCGAAACGTGACTCAGGGCAACATCAAACTGCCCCACCCCGTCCCCGACTGTCTTTGATCTTGTCATTATGCTCATTTTCCTTGAGGGCCTGAGGCCACCAGGCAGAGCAGGTCTGAGCCAGACACACCCGGCGATGGCAGACACTGCGAGCCTGCTGCAGGCCTGGGGCTCTGGGGCGCATCACAGCTCTGCATCTCCAACTGGCCCTCAGCAACGCCCCCGACTGGCTCAAGGGGCTCAAGCTTCAGTTGATCCACATCCAATGAGAAACAGTTTCTAAGCTTTCCTTCGGTTTCTTTCTATGGAGAGTCTCAGGAGCCAGAGGGCAGGGTGCCCGTCTCCTCCAGCCCGGCCAGCCCAGGCCAATGGTGCAGAAACAGAGAGAGCACGGGAAACCCCAGTGAGTCCAGAGCTCTTACCGGTCATGCCCAACAGCCCTCAGATCCAAACTAACAGTCAAAACAGCAGTGTCTCTATTGTAAAAAGAGAAAACATGGACAAATCTTGAAGTAACAGATAATGACAATTACAGAATCACTCCGTATCCAAGCCTCAGATAATGAAACGAAGCAAAGAACAATTTCTGCCCTGTGCTGTTAGGGAAAACTGACAAATGCAGTACAACGTTCCTTAAGAACCCAGGCAACTTTCCGCACTCACTCAGCCTCTTCTTTCCAGCCCCGAGTGCTCAGGACCTCTTTCTCCTGCTATAATACAGGCCCCTTCAGGCCTCTCCCCCAGCAGCAGGGAAACCTTATATGTCTGTGAATCAAGATGAGACATTCTGGGGCTTCCCTGGTGGCGCAGGGGTTAAGAATCTGCCTGCCAATGCAGGGGACACGGGTTCGAGCCCTGGTCTGGGAAGATCCCACACGCCACAGAGCAACTAAGCCCATGAGCCACAACTACTGAAGCCCACGCGCCTAGAGCCTGTGCTCCACAAGAGAAGTCACCGCAATGAGAAGCCCACGCACCGCAACGAAGAGTAGCCCCTGCTTGCCGCAACTAGAGAAAGCCCGCACACAGCAACGAAGACCCAATGCAAAAATAAAATAAACAATTTATTTTAAAAAATTAAAAAAAAAAAAAAAGATGAGACATTCTTCTTGGGCAATGAGAAGCCCCAAGAACAAGCACAGGGAAAGGTTCAAAACCTCAGGACAATCACGTACACACAATCACTCAAAAAGCCTTCCCCATGTTGTTAGAGCCTCACATTCCATGGACACCACCGGGGCAATTCCTCAAATTGTGACAAAAAATGTCCAGCTTCTAGGTTTTCTTTAAAGTGTATAAGGTGACAGGACAATCAAATGGGGACAAAAAGATATTCCATGAAAGAAGTGTCTTCCCATTTCCTAAGCCCTAGGCCAGCAGAGCTAATAACTTTCTTCAGAGAAGAATTCTGGACCTTTATTATGAAAAACACAAATAAAAACCAAAATAGGTACACCTGAGTGACCGATTCCTCCCTTTAGGAGAAGAATTTGGTGAAATCACAGCACCAACATGGGGAAGCTGAGCTAGGAGTAAAGGCTACTCATTTATACAAGGAAAATACAGCTCAACAGTGTTCCAGGGCAGAGAATTCATTCGTATGTTTATTGATTTAACAATAAAATCAATAGTATTATTAACGAAAATAAAAAGTACTTAATGCTCACCATATGTCAGGGACCATACAAAGCACTTTACACATATCTCATTTAATCCTAACAACTACTAAACATTAAGCCCACTTTTCAGAAGCAAACAATGAAGGCTCTGAGAAGGCGAGTCCTTGCACAAGGTCACACAGCTACTCTCTGGCAGAGCCGGGACTCACCCCAAGTCAGTCTGAATCTAGACCCTGTGTTCAGAATTGCCCTGCACTGCTGCTTACTGCACACACAGGAGGTGAGTGTGCAACAGAGAGGGATTGAAGGGAAACATTCTCAAATTACACACAACTTACTTCCAAAAGCTGGAGCTGGGAAACTTCAGTGGAGTCTCTGAAACACTGTTCATTAACTGGCCAATAAGACTCAGAAGATAATTTCTAATAGCATTTCCTCAGCATTCCTTAAAGGACACTGAGGGCACCAGAGAATCACAGTGCAACTCTTACCATCCCGATGCCTTCAAATGCAAAAACGGCCGTGCCAAAGAACAGAGGGTAGGTCTGCCAGGATGCCACCAAGGGGAGTAAACTGGGGTCTGGGATATCCTGAAAGAGAGAAAATAAAACAGAGCAAAGGCTATATAGACATTCATGATTTCAACCCCAGCATCAGACAGGTCAAAACTTTCCTAAGTCCAAGATCCTCTGAAGGGAGAAAGTCTAACATTTGACAGATGATTTGGGGTCATTTATAGCCTTTCTTTTTTTTTTTCCATCAAGCTGAGAAAACCCTACTTGCTTTGGGGAAAGACTAGCCCAAAGTACCATTAAAAACTCAAATGTTGGGACTTCCCTGGTGGTTCAGTGGTTAAGAATCCGCCTGCCGGGGCTTCCCTGGTGGCGCAGTGGTTGAGAATCTGCCTGCCAATGCAGGGGACACGGGTTCGAGCCCTGGTCTGGGAAGATCCCACGTGCCGCGGAGCAACTGGGCCCGTGAGCCACAATTACTGAGCCTGCGCGTCTGGAGCCTGTGCTCCGCAACAAGAGAGGCCGCGATAGTGAGAGGCCCGCGCACCGCGATGAAGAGTGGCCCCCACTTGCCGCAACTAGAGAAAGCCCTCGCACAGAAACGAAGACCCAACACAGCCGTAAATAAATAAATAAATAAATAAGTCATTTAAAAAAAAAAAAAAAGAATCCGCCTGCCAACGCAGCGGACGTGGGTTTAATCCCTGGTCCGGGAAGATCTCACGTACCACGAGCAACTAAGCCCGTGCACCACAACTACTGAGCCTGCCCTCTAGAGCCCACGCTCTAGAGCCCACGAGCCATACTACTGAAGCCCACGTGCCACAACTACTGAAGCCCGTGTGCCTAGAGCCCCTGCTCCGCAACAAGAGAAGCCACTGCAATGAGAAGCCCGCGCACCACAACGATGAGTAGCCCTCGCTCGCCGCAACTAGAGAAAGCCCACGCACAGCAACAAAGACCCAACGCAGCCAAAAATAAAAAAATAAATTTATTTTAAAAAAACTTAAAATGTTAGAGACTGCATAAAAAGAATCATGTTCTTTCACTAGGTAATCCCATCCCCAGAAATATAATCTAAGTAGGAAAAAAATGATGAAAATATGAAAAAAGTTGAGCAAGGCTTTTTAACAGTAAGTGATAACAAGTGCTCCCAAACATCTGAACAGTTAGTTTACTGCACATCCAATAAACCACAGAATGTTATGCACTATTTAAAAAGTAAAGAGTGGAAAAAAAAAAAAAAAAAAAGTAAAGAGTGGGATAACTAAGTAGTACATGAAAACTGCTTATGAAATAGTAATGAGAAAAATATTTTTAAAATTTATATATTCACCATGATACAACTACATAAACACTCCACACAGATAAAGCTGAGGGAAAGGTGGTAGATTTTTAGATGAGCACTTTCTCTTTTTTTCTCTACTTCCCTTTCTCTCTTTTTTCAAAAATTCTGTAAATCAACACTTGGAAAATATTTTTGATAGGCACACGACAGGAGTATTGGCACATATGGGGAAAAATATAGCAAAAACAGCATTTTTAAAAGGAGGCAAATAAAAACCAAGGCACTTGATAACTGCAGGTACAATGTAAGTATGTACCCACCTAGCTGACCAATGGGCAAGAGTCTCCAGTGATGGACAGTATTGAAGGAGCAGGACTCAGAGGAGAGAGAAGCTGCCATCCTTTCAGAATTTGGCCTTTAGATTAAAAAATGACTTTAAAACTGCCTTTTACAATCTTTTAAAACTGATTTCACTAAAGAGGTCTCTAGAAAGATATGGGGCATGTTCTAATAGTGTGATGGAATAATATCAGAGAGCAAAAAGATACCTACTATTCCTCTCTGTAATAGGCTTCTCTTTAAAAGATTTCAAAGCAATTATATTATAGTCTTCCTAAAATATAAAGGATTTTTTAAATGCTTTCTTTTTTTTTTTTTTTCTGAGCCCCTGCTAAGAAATCAGTTAGATCTCTCATAAGAAGCACTTCAGGGACTTCCCTGGTGGCGCAGTGGTTAAGAATCCGCCTGCCAGGGGACATGGGTTCGATCCCTGGTCCAGGAAGATCCCACATGCCGTGGAGCAACTAAGCCCGTGTGCCACAACTACTGAGCCTGTGCTCTAGAGCCTGCGCTCCACAACTACTATAGCCTGCCCGCCCTAGAGCTCATGTGCCGCAACTACTGAAGCCTGCACGCTGTAGGGCCTGCGTGCCGCAACAACTTAGCCCGCGTGCTGCAGCTACTGAAGCCCGTGTGCCTGGAGCCTGTGCTCCGCAACAAGAGAAGCCACTGCAATGAGAAGCCCGCACACCGCAAAGAAGAGTAGCCCCTGCTCGCCACAACTAGAGAAAGCCTGCGTGCAGCAATGAAGACCCAACACAGCCAAAAAAGAAAAAAGAAGCACTTCAGTTCCTAGAATGAAGAGAAGACTCGTAAATATTTTTGTTCTTTGATGAAATATGAGGGTGAGATCACCCCGTAATTATCCCTGAGTCACAGTGGAACTAAAGTTCCTGAAAACAGGAGGTTAGTGGATCTGCTGGTTAATGGATGACTACTGCCCAGAGTCATACATCAGATTGGGCTGAGATATCAGAGAGGGAATTTCAAAATACATATGTGGGGATACCGGGGTGAATGAGACCAGCAGAAGGAATTTATAATTCTACATATGTAATGACTGCTACTGCCTTACACCCCAACGAATTAAACTTGGGGAAAAACTTTCATTTACAAAGAAATGTACAAATTAAAATCGGCTCACTTGCAACATATTATCTCCTCATTTGTACCACATTATCATATAATTGTAACAGCTTTTTGAAAAAATGCTGTTAAATGTACATAAGGATTGTCAGATGTACTCCAATTTTGGAAACACTATTAACTGTGAAAAAATACATCTCAGAATCAAGGATATCCCTGGCAGCCCAGTGGTTAGGACTCCGAGCTCTCACTGCCATGGCCCGGGTTCAGTCCCTGGTCAGGGGACCTAAGTAAGATCCCACAAGCTGTGCGATGCGGCCAAAAAAAAAGAATTAAGGATATGCAGTGATAACACATTTATTGGATTTATTGGGAGCCCTTCTGGGCAAGGCACTCTGCTCAGAACTGTGCCATTTGTCATGCACATGATGAAGACACCTGCTCGCGTGGAAGGCATCAGGCGACTTCCTACAATGGCATGAGCCTGAGGCGCAAGAGCACGGGTCACGTACAGGCTCGGGTTTAGGTGAAAATTCAGGAACTTTGGACAGCAGGAGGAAACATCAAGGTAACGAGGGCAAAATGCCAAGATGAGACTGAACTAACAGCAACAACAAAAACAACCCAGAGGGACATCTTTAGCTGTGTACCACATTAAAATGAAGCTCCTGGACACACAGCCAGACCCGGGCAGATAGCACTATCAGATCACAACCTACCTCCTGGCTGAGCCCAGAGACAGGCTCAGAATCGCTCTCGGGAAGTCAGCAGGGCTGCCTCATCCAAAAGTGCAGGTTGTACGAGGCACAGACAATGCCCTGGATGGACACTACCTTCAGGGGGGACTGAGATGCTATGGAACCCATATTCCCATTCCAGCCCTCCGATCACAGCAACGACCACAGTCCAACAACCTGCAGTGGTTTGAAATTAAATGCGGTGTCTACGTGAGCTGGCATCACCCGTTTTTGTCTTTAACGTTCACTGCAGTGTGTCCTAGGCACTGACTGAGATCTCTAATTACAAAGTTAAATCATACATTTATTTACCCTTGCTTGTTTTAACTTAATTGGCCAGATAGGGAAAGAAACTCTCCGGAAATGGTCATTCATGTGTTCACAGGTCCTCTTTCCAGTCCCATAAAAAAATGGGACATGGACAGCTGTCTATTTTCTGCATTAGAAAACAGTTCCGCTTAGATCCTTGGCTAGTTTGATTTGGTATTCTTGCACCCTGACTGCTAGTAAGAATATTGCAAGGCTTTTTATAAAGGATATCACTTACATTACCAGAACCATAAAAGATACTAAAATAAAGCTATAAACAAAATTATGAATAAAATATATATAATGAAGACATATACTTACATGATTATTATATGTAAATTATATATTTTAAATCTTTTCATATTGTTTTTGCAATATGTTTTTGTTTGTTTGTTTTTTGCTATTTATGATGTTAGAAATGGTAAAAAGCACCCAGAATAAAAAATTTGTATTCAGAAAAAAAGAAAATAGTTCTGCAGGAGAAGAGTCAATATCTGCCATCCACCTGACTTACTGGGAGAAGGAAATACCAGTGAATGCTCACTGACGACACTGTTAGTCTAAATGCATTATGTCATTTCCTCAGTACAGGAAGTCCTTGTATTTCATGACTCACTGTTTTCCTAGAAACCTCATCAGGGGGTAACCAGGTCACTGTTAAGCAGACTGTGAAAATGAGGCAAAGTTCACCTGTCAGACTGAGCCAAATTTAAAAGATTGATACAGTGTGGCTAGAAGGGGTTGCTTACAAACTGTGGAAGGGAGTCAACGTGAAATTGATTGGTAAATAGCTTTTGGAAAAAGCAACTTGGCAATATAAAAAATTGTACAGTGCACACTGTCTAGCAATTGCGTCTCTAGCACCTCTAGATGCTTATCTTGGAGAAGTATTTATACATGTCCACAAAAAGGAAGGCATACAAATATTCACTGTCATAATACTAAATGACACTACAGATGATACATGACTTGACAGGCTACGAAACTACAGCACGTCTATTCTCTGAGATACTATTTAGCAATTAAAAAGAATGAGATAAAACCAGGTATATCAGCATGGAAGTCTTTCTGAGACACTGTCAAAGAAAAAAAGCAAGGCAGATGAACACTACGTATAATAATTTTTTTAATTATGTTAAAAAACCCCCACCAATTTTTGCTTTATATATTTCTCTACATAGGAATACAGTGTGTAAATGCATTTGCAGAACCTAGAAACACACAGAGGGTCCCAGAGTGGAGGAGACTCAGGGTGGAGACGGAGTGTTCAAAAGGTACTTGTGTTGTCTGTATTTTAGTAAGTATGTATTGATGAGTTATTTGGGGAATTAAATTTACATACCTTTTTTTAAAGTTATTCTTTTATTCACATGCTTTCATTTTTTTCCTTTTCTCAAGTCTTGGCAAATGTCTATAATCAACCAGTGTTTAAGGGCACATTTTCCTCAGCCTGATCTTCTACCCATCTATATACAGATGTCTTCTCCTGTACCTCCCCACAGACCTGCCCACATGGGCTATGTGAGGTGGAATAATCACCGGATTTACCATTCTGACAAATAAATATAAAACTGGAGTGGTAAGGAATTATTTACTGTTTGAATAAATATAAAACTGGAGTGGTAAAATAATAATATAATATTCCTTATTACAATATATTGTATAATAAGATGATTCTTATATTATTTAATATAAGAATATAAATGTTATGAGTTAATATAAGAATCATCTTAATATTTTTCTTTCTTTTCCAATCTATACAATGATCATGTCTTAATTCTCTAACTGGGAAAAAGTCTAAACCAGTGATCTCAGTGGGGGTGATTTTGCCCCCCTGGGGACATTTGGCAACGTCTGGAGACACTTTAGGTTGTTGTAACTTCGGGAGCGGTTGTTACTGGCACCTAGTGGGTAGAGACCAGGATGCTGCTAAACATCCCACGATGCACAGAAGGGCCCCACAGCAAAGGGTTATCCGGCCCAAACGTCAACAGTGCCCACGCTGAGAAGCCCTAACCTAAGTACACTGCTCATAAGTAACAAACCCCTATTTATGTTCTACTTACTCACTTTCTTTGTTTCTCTGATTATTTAAGAGGTGGAGCGGGGAGCCTGGGGTCATACCTGAACAATGAACTGGTAGATCATAACTAGGCTGACCACCATGGTGATGTTGGCCAACAGGGAGAAGATGGACAGGGCTCGGAGGTTTCTGACGAACACCAGAAGCACCAGGAAGGGCAGGAAGGCGAGCATGTAGAGTCTCGAGTCCATGGTGGGCGTCAGGATCACCGTCTCATTGTTGTGGCAGTTGGTGGTGGTCCCATTGGCTGCTTCTATCACCTAGAATGAGGGGAAGAAAAGCAGCAGAGAAACCCTCTCAAATGACAAAGGCCAGTGGCCCTCCCACCGGAAGGGGTTCTTGGCTAAAGGCTCAGTGTGTGAAGAAGGCCACATAGAAAGTTAGTGGTCGGTGAACTGTCTTTGGAGATCTTCATAATTGTTAGCCACCTGAATGTCTGAGCTGGGTTTGATCACATCTTACCTAAAGACAGGACAGCAAGATATCTTGAGGTTTCTCGACACCCTGGGTCTCTATAAAGTTTTTTTCTTTTCTTTTAATTTTCATTTATTTATTTATTTATTTATTTATTTTTGCCACGCCATGCAGCATACAGGATCTTAGTTCCCTGAGCAGGGATCGAACCTGTGCCCCCTGCAGTGGAAGTGCTCAGTCTTAACCATTGGACCACGGGGGAAGTCCCACGCCCTGGGTCTTTAGATAAAATCAAACGACACTGACACTGTTCTACGTAAAGTGTCAAGATCTCAATTCTTGTGTTGAACAAAACTGGCTTGGAAGAGATCCTAAACAGAAAGTCCACCCATCTCTTGCCAGTCTCTCTTTTTACCAGGGCCTACCTGTTTGAAGTTGTCAGCCAGAAAGACAAAATAGACACAGCAGAATCCCAGCTGCGTGACGATTAGGAAGAAGTCCACAGTGTGCCTGCAGGTGGGGAAGGAAGGAAGACAAAGATCGTAATGATAGCAAGCAAGACTGCCAGAGAGACAGGTGTTTGAACAGCACTTATTCCCAAGTCATCACAGACCCTTCCCATCAGGTGACAAGGATGAGTGTGCCCAAGAAAGAGGAGAAAATGTGCCACGTGCCACTGGTCTAGAGCCTTGGAGGAAGGTGAAGGAGGTGCTATGTGTGTGGTTCCCGAGGTCCCCTTCCTGGCTTCGTGTCAGGAATGCTGCACGTGGTCAGGCAGACTCGAGATAGTCCTGAGACTGTACTGGCCGGGGCGGAGCACATACACCAGGACCACTACCCAGCCCCTTGGCTACCCTCCTTCCCATGGCCCACCTATCCCCTCTCACACTGTTTGTCCTAAAGCTACAGGGAACCCTCAGCATAAAAGCCCAAGAAGTGGACCCCTTCACGGATCTCTTTCTATAGCTTGGATCTAAGAACCAACTGACTCTCACATAAGGACACAGAAATAGATGTACCGAAACAGGCTGCTGGTTGAAGCACTGTTACAACAACAGCTGGTAACAACCTAAGGGGTCATCAAAAGGAAAATGATTAAATTATAGGCCATTATGAGATGAAACAGAATACAGCAGGTAAAAAGAATATCTTAAATCTACGTGTGCTGATAGAGAAATGTCTAAGACCTTTAAGGGAAAAAAAACAAAACAAGTTTCCAGTCAGTATGCATAGTATGGTAATTAGTGTAAAAAATGTTAAGAATGTGTGTATGTTTGTATATATTCAGAAAATTCCAAAAGAAAACCCATGCAACTGTGACCAGGATATATTTTTACTCTTCACTTTATGTTCTCCTATCTTGTTCCAAAAAAAAAATTTTTTTTTAACCACAAGCATACATTAATTTTATTAAAGGAAGGAAGGGAGGGAGGGAGTAAGGAAGGAGGGGGAAGATATGGGGCTAGAGGGAAAGAGAGGAGGAGGAGAGAGGAAAAAACAGAGATGAAGAAAGGAAGAGGAGAGAAGAAGAGAGAAGAAAGAATCAACTAACAACCAACCAACCAACAGTGGTCACTTGGCAATCTGGCTTCTCCCAGGCACAGAAAACGACTTTGCTGAAAGAATTACATAATCCTGCATCACAGGAAGAAGCTGACTATGTGTGAAGGTAAAAGTCTCCCTATGACCACAACAAGGAGTTTTTCTGGAGAACATAACTTTAATGTGATACAATTTTTTTTAAAAAAAGGATTCAGCCCTCAATGTTATCAATTTTCTACATCTATATGCACCGTTTCCTCAAATAGGAAACAAACAGTAGAATATTTCTCTCCAGGCATCTGAAAAGTTACCATAAGGAGAAACTTCCAAACACCTCCCAACCCAGCTCCTGAAACGTCTCTTTCCCTAACAAACCCATTTGTTCTGGCTCACCTCACCTCCTCCTTGAAGCCTTCCTTCTCCTGCCCAGTGCCCTGCCCTGAAAGCTCCTATCATGTGCTCTTCTCATCTGGCACGGCGGACAAGAGCGTCTTTAGGGCTCCTCCCTCTCAGGGCTCCTGGGGTGTATTTCTAGCTCATGACTCTCTCTACTGGTATATCCTATTTCTTCCTGATCTCTTGTTCTCAAGATTCCCATGCATCTTTCTCTGTCTATTGGAGGGCCAGGACTACATAATATCCCTCAGGGAAACCCCCCTCCCTATACCTAAAATTGTTTTGTACCACTTATAAGAGTGTGCTTAAATATATCTGTTGACCAAACAAGGGGATGAAATATAATCACTGGTCACAGGCTGTCAAAGCTGGGAGAGCCCTTAAATATCTTTCAGGCCAGGCCCCAAGTTTTACCAGTGAGGAAACTGAGGCCCAGGGAAGGGAGGGGTCACACAGCCCAGGGTCACACAAATGACCACTGGCAGAGCTGAGCTAGAACTCAAGTCCACAGACCCAAGCAATGCTCTTCCCACTAGCTGCACTGTCTCCCACACCTCACCTCCCTATCTGAAGGCCTCCACACCGGGCGGCCACAGCAGCAAAGAAAAAGGAAACCCATTACCTTCCCCAGCGGGCGTTGTTCCGGAGCCAGGAGATGGGGCTGGCTTCCAGGCCGTACATCACCGTATCCCCATAGTCCACAAAGGGCTTGTTCAGTCTGGGAGGAGGGGAGGGAGAGGAAGGGCAGAGTGCAGGGGTCAGACAACGACAATGACAGAACAAACATAGCGCACGGAGACCTGGGCCGGTTCCCCATCAGCCACCCGAGACATACCACTGAGTCCTGGGTCTGATGCTTTCAAGGAGCATAAGTCTTACGTCAATGGGATGGTTACCTTCCTTATAATTAACAACCATCTGGTAAACCTTTTCAATGGGGTAAATATTACAAAGCACGGAAAACCAGAATGTGGTCTCTGTCCACTGGATATAAGTAAGTGCGACAGATGACAACAAGCTAAGAAAGAACACAGAAATCGCCAGGGAAAGGCAGTGCTGTGATGACTAGCGGCCACCTTCAGGCAGCACAAAGAGTCCAGAGTGATCTCTGTTAAGTGCTCACTTTCAGTGCTGGCAACGGAACCCCAAAGGACAATCTGTCACTCGAGAGGTGGCCCGGAGGGCTCTCACCTGTGGCAGAAGTGGTGAGCGCACTTCACCAGGATACCCATGCAGTGCACAGCCACGAGGCCTATCACCAGCAGGCTGAGGGGACCCATCTGCGGACAGGCGTTGTGGGTAAGAGGGGGAGAGACAAGCAGACAGAATTAGAACTGGATTTGCAAATGATCAAAACTTTACTAGGGAACCTTCCAATGACAGAACTTCCAGCAGAGCTTTTGAGAGACAAATGTGCTCACAGAGATGAGCTGAGTAGGACGGGCACCACCTGAACCTCAGCAGGCCTTCTAGAGAATCAATCTCCCGGAGGAGAATGACACAAGATAAGGCTATTCCGAGACTGTTGCCAATAGGCAGAATAGAAGGCTCCTGGGACTGTCTGGGAAGAAGAGACAGGCTAAGGGGTGGTGGAAGGGGGAGAGTTCTCTCTAGAGCAATGCCACAAGACCGTCCTTAGCTGAGGACAATCCCCGTCGCTGAGCTTCTCCGACTTTAAAAGAAACCAGAATGGCTTTGGACAGGCAGCCTATAAGGGGAGGATCATGAAAGACAAAAATAAGATTCTCAGAGTTGGCCATCTAACGGCAGGGCATGGAAGGACTGTGTAGAAAATGGACAGACTTCTGTTACTAACTCATTAGTTAATATTATTGATAGAAACTGCCAGAAACTTTTCAAGTACCTCCTCCTCGCCTCAAAGTAAGCTCCATGAGGGAAGGAATCGTTGTCTGTTTTTATTCACTGATAATATTCTAAGAGTCTAGTATAGTGCCTGGCACACAGAGATCCTCAATAAATATCTTTAGATGAATGAACACCTGAACTTTGCTTTTTCTCAACTGAATTTGAAAAAGAAAAGCTTCCCATTTTAAAATGTTTTCCATGAAGTAAATTAAAAAAAAAAAACCATTGTCTCCTAAAATTTGTCACAATACTTCCTTGCACCGACGCAGACCCTTACCAAGATGCCTGCATTTCTCACGGCCAGAGGCAGCCCCAGGAGTCCTGTGCCAATGTTGCTTTTTAATAGGTGGATCAGGGTCTGGAACCATCTGAAGTGGGAAGAAGGCAGACAAGGGCATGTTAACAATAATGAGAGCTAGCATTTACTGAGCAAGCACTTAGCACTGTGCTAAGTGCCTTCATGAGTTATCTCATTCAATTTCCAGAACAACCCTATGAGATAGGTATTAACTTCACCTTATGCATGAGGGAGCAACTTGCTCAAGGCCATGTACCTTGAGTGTGAGCCTAGATTCAAACCCAGGCTGTCTAGCCCCTGAGCCCACTCTCTTAGTCACTGGGCTATAAACTCTGTTCCCTGAGGCATCTGAAAAGTCCACCTCTCTTGGAGATTAGATCAGAGGGACAGTGGGGGTCTGCAGTTGTGGTGTACTTTTCATTAAAAAAAAAAAATGTCAAATGCCTAAGATTGGAGAAGCCCTCTTCACACAGTCACCTAGTTTATCCTTCTGCCTTGAGGACACAATTTTCCCTCATCTGTTGTACAGACTGTCTGCCTGAAGCTGCAACTGTAAAGTCTCTCAAGTGTCCTCATTATTTTTTCACTCAACAAATACCACCTATAATGTGTAAAACATTGTGTTAATGCAATGGTGGAAATCAGCATGAACCAGATACGGACCTCAGTCTCTAGAAACTAATAAAAGTCTCCAAGGAGATAAGGCAGACACATTAACAACCACCCAAGGTAGAAAGATCCCTGTCCTAGGAAAAGCCCAGGAACAGTGCCCAGGGAGGGGCAGGGAGGTGAGGGTTTGTAGCGTGCAGAGACCTGGGCTGAGCCCAGCAGGGCCCTATGCAGGGCTCTGTGTGTGTGCCAACAGGGAAGAAGAGCCTGGGAACACGCACCCAGACACAGGTGTGAGCACCAACACAAAGGAGCGTGTCAGCTCTGTGGCCACTCAGGTTGGGTGAGGATGGGCATTCCATACAGAATGGGAGCTCCTCAAAGGACTGACGTCAGTGGCCTCATCTTTAGCATTTTCCATCCTCTGTTACTCCAGCAGGATACGGAAAAGATCAAACATGGTACCACAGACTTAATCAGGATTTGGCCCCTGGCACTGTCTGGAAATTCTTCTGCGCAAATAACCTAAATACCTCCTAAATGATGCTTCCACATATTTCTTCAAATCTGCAATTCAGTAGAAACTGAAAGCAAGTCATGTGTTAACTTGTGAAGACCGTAATAAATAAGACCCATCTACACTCTCTGGAAAGGAATTTTACTTTCTGTAACCTTTCTCCGTCTACCTCCAGGAAGAAAATCTCTTGACCTTCCTACTGTCTCCCAAGCTTCTCAGGCAAGATCAAGAAAACTGCTTCAAGTCTGAATGAGAAGAGGCAAGCGCTCTCCTGGATTAAACTAAAGGACTGTAAGGGTCCAGGGGTGACTCGTTCATTATCAGTGGCCAGTGACCAGGAGATTAAGTGCAGGATGATGGACTAAGCAAATTTCTATCTTGGCAAATGTTTAATCCACTTAAGGTCAAAGATAAGCACTGTACCAAAACCACCTGCCTACCAGAGGCCTCCCCAAAACGCCTCTGAGCTGGGTTTCATGGGAGATCAGGTCCCTCCAGCCCTGGCTCTGCCATTAACTCCATATGGCAATTCCCTTCCCTTCTCTGGGCCTGTTCTCTCATCTGTAGAGTGAGGCGACTGGACCAGAACAGCATACTTCAGCTCTGCAACAGCAGGATTCCAGGCAATTGACCAAAATCATGCTTTTTAATCAATGGCCATGAGCTGGGATTACCCAAAACCATACGAGCTATCACAAAATCAACTCCATGGACTGCAGAGTTTTAACTGCGGGGGGTGGGAGGGAGAAATAAGCCTCACAAATCTCTGTCGTCTCTTGACGCTCCAAATCTGTTCTTATACTTGTTTGTCTTAGGTCCCCTTTATACACTTATAAATTATTGAGGATCCCAAACAGTTTTTGCTTATATGGATTATGTCTGCTGACGTATATTATATTATAAATTAAACCAAGAAATTTAAAAACATTTATTAATTTAAAATAACAATAAACCTATTACATGTTAATATAAATAACCAATTTTTAACAAAAAGTAACTCTATTTTCCAAAAAGTATAATGTGAGAAGAAGGACACTATTTTACTTCTTTGCAAATCTCTTTAATGTCTTGTTTGACAGGTGGACTATCTACTTCCGCATTCAAGCTGTTGTGATATGTTGTTTTGGTGGAAGTACCTGAAGAAAATCTGTCCTCACACAGACATGTAGTTAGAATGTATCTTAATAGCCTCTTCTGACAATTGTGATAATTTTTCTTTGATACTACACCAAAACTCGACACATGTAGTTTCTTAGAAGTTAGCTGTAATGTGGAATCTGACCTTTTCATCCTCTATTACATGAAAACCCACCAGTGATCTTGCTCCTTGGATGGATCTTTTACCCACGCACAATTTTCTAACATCGCCCTTTGGTCATCTGGGAAGATACTGATTCCCTGAGCTATGTGGATCTTCCAAATGCTGGCACATTTCATTATACGATATCAAAAAAAATCACATTCATTAATATCATCCCTAATCTCATCAGAAGTCTTTGAGTAGAGGGAAGCTGTCAAGGTCACAGTGCTTGATATGAGTTTTTTTTTTCTGATTTTGCTCGAAAGCTCAAATTTCACTGTGGGCAACAAATACTACTGATTGTTTTTCTTGAGGTGACAGTATCATTACTTTCATTTTCAAGAAAATGTCTGCCAAGTACTCAGGTCTGAATGACCTATAGTTTGTTAGTTGTTCAGTAGAAGTATTGCATGTGTACTTTCCATTTTGTCACACAGAATATTAAAAGACCTGTACTGAAGGGTCAAGATTTAACAAAATTAGTAACTTGACTGCTTCATCAAGGACGTGCTTAAGTGAAACCGGCTTATTTTTTGTATATGTATATGTGTGACAGTGAAAAATACAATGACAAGCATAATTTGGTGCCACCGTCTTGATTTATACTAAGGCGCCAGCAATTTTACCCATCATTTCTTCTGAACTATGAGTGCAGATGTCAACACAGTGAAAAAACAAATCACATCTTAGTATTATTATGAAAACAGTTTTGACTTCGTGGGCTTCTTAAAATGGTCTTGGGAGCCCTAAAGGGTCTGAAGACCATACTTTGCAAGTGGCTGCTCCAGATAACCTACAGAAGACCAGTTTCAGTCAACTGGTTTCTCAGCCTGCCAGCCTGGAGAAAAAGTAACAAAGCCTGATCAAGAGCAGTATAATGTAGCTCAATAGGGCAACAAGAAAACTTTGCCCAGAAGAGTAAAAAATGAGGCTGTCATCAAAGTAGTCGACAGCTTGATAGCATTCAAGTGTTAGGAAATACTCTCACCAAACACATCATCATGGAAGCATCTGGGGTTCCTACTTGCACTCCTGATTAGGGATTTTTACTGAGCCCTAAACCCTTAGAAGAGCCTGGTGTGTACATGCTCTTTGTACATGTAACAAAGTACATATACTTTGCTTCTTGTACTTCGTTCCATGCACTTTTTCCATATACTTTGTTCCTGGGCAAACTAGATAACATGGTGGGGCAAGTCCCAGTAAACAGGAACCCAGCTCAAAAACTTGTCCCTAACACTTCTCACCTATTGAGCTAACTAGGTCCCAAATCAGCTTATACTTAATCATACCTGGCATGTTTCTACACATAACATGCCAGGCTTGTGTGGATCCAGACCCCAGGAAAGTACTCAACCAACCCTCCAAGTCCCAAGGGAGTACTTTTCCCTGTACCACTTATGATGGGATTGTGATACCTGCCATCACTTACAGATGGGCTTTCCTGGTCACCTACCTTGTATTACAATGTCAGGGCAGGATGGGCCCTCAGAAAAAGTACACCCTGGAAAATGTCCCAAAGCAAGGACAAGGGAAGCATCTTCCAATTGGTCAATTTCCAGCAAACAAGGGGAGATAATTTGCAGTTGACCAGTAGTTATAATCCAATGTGAACAAAAAAGAGAGATATTCAGAATAGCTGACAACCACGCATTATCTCCAATACATACAAAACCTATGAGCTGGGCTTCCCTGGTGGCACAGTGGTTGAGAATCTGCCTGCCAATGCAGGGGACACGGTGTTCGAGCCCTGGTCTGGGAAGATTCCACATGTCGCGGGGCAACTAGGCCCATGAGCCACAACTACTGAGCCTGCACGTCTGGAGCCTGTCCTCCGCAACAAGAGAGGCTGCGATAGTGAGAGGCCCGCGCACCGCGATGAAGAGTGGCCCCCACTTGCAGCAACTGGAGAAAGCCCTCACACAGAAACAAAGACCTAACACAGCCATAAAAATAAATAAATAAATTAATTAATTAAAAATCAAAAAAACAAACAAAAAAAAAACCTATGAGCTACCACCCTGATGTTACTAGCTGGTTGGTTTTGAACTTCAGGGAAGTCCCTTTAAAAATGAAAATCTAGGGAATTCCCTGGAGGTCCAGTGGTTAGGACTCCGCGCTTTCACTGCCAGAGCCCGGATTCAATCCCTAGCTGGGGAACTAAGATCCCGCAAGCCTCGCGGCCAAAAAACATAATGACAAAAAAAAGAAAAGAAAAAAATAAAAATGAAAATCTAGACCCCATACGGCAAGCGCTGCATAGACAAGCTGATGCCTAAGAACAAGGAGCAAAAACTGGAAAGGAAACTAGAGAGAGAGAAGCTTGGAAGAAGTATTTCACAGTAACAAGAGTGACTTCTGAAGGGAAGCTATCAAATGTCATTGGCTGCATCTGACACTCCTTCCACCTGGGGGAAGCCAATTAGGTAGGTAAGGTTAGGGAAAAAAGAGGAAAGACAGTCCTCACTACTGCCAGTTGTGGTCTAAGCAATCTTTTCCATCAGCTAACACTGCAAGCAAATGGGGGAATCTACAATAGCATGCCACAGGAGAAAGAAGTTATGGAGACTGAATCTTTATGAGCAGAAAACCAGCTAGAAGTGGAGAGGGGCTTATAATGTGGGCTGACCATCTCCTCTAGTTCTGAGTTCACTAGGGAAAATGCCCTGCACTGGGAGAGATTGCAGCCAGGCAGAGCTTCACCAGTAATGAACTCCAAGAGAAGCTTCCATGGTCTCCTTGGGCAGTCACAGTGGGATAGTGTGAGTCAAGGACATAATGGATCCCTCAGTAAGTCACACCCAACCCACAAGGGAACATAGAGCGGGTGATGGCAGAGTCTGAGGAATAAACAGAAGGGCTGCAAAAGATGGAATGCTGGGGTCCAGAGAAAATGTCGGGGCTCTGCTGACTTTCAGAACTGAGCCAGACAACTCAATGGAGTAGAAAACCCTCCTCTGAATCTTTTCATTTGAAGGGTGAGTCAGTATAGCTTCACGGTGGGGGTCCAATTTTATCTCACATTTGGAAAAACTGAGGCCCATAGAGGGCCAAACTCACCCAGATGAGACTTGGAATTCAGTTTCCAGGGGAAGACTTAAGCCCTCCTAAGGGCATGCAAAGCAGATCATCTTTAACAGCCCCTTGAATCTTTTAAGGGCAGGAGAAGTTATTCCTCCCTCTTCCTACTTCTTCCACCAAATGTCCCAGTTGATTGGTGATGGGGACAGAAGTCTGGGGGAGACTTTGCAAAGGAGGCTTCCAATTGGACTTGGAGGCATTTAAGGTTCTAGCACAGACGACTCATGGTTCTAAATTAAGAGAATGTTCTCTCTAGAAGTTTTTCTGATGTTCAGGCTCTTACTGGGCACCAGCCTTCTGGGACCACACAGGTGAAATGAACAAAGAATAAGAAATAGACTAGAGAGTGGCAGACAAGGAGCGCAGATCTCAGCACCATTACTCACTCAATCTCTTTACCTCTTACTTTCATCTGTAAAGTAGGGAATTGATAAAATAGGGGAGCAAAAATAACTCTAATGGAGATTACGTTACTAATACAGAATTTAGGAATACGAATCCCACCCAGGAGGGTAGACAGAACAGCTACTTACGTTGTGCCGTTGCTTTCCCCGAACCGCTGGTAGGATCCCGAGGAAGAGAAGTTGTTCAGGCCTTCGGACGGACTCTCCTCCGGGCTCACGTCGGTGGAGCTGTAGTCACGGTAGTCCTCGTTCCGAAGTCTCTGCGTGGACATGGTAACTGGGGGGACAGGGGCAGCGCTAAGACCACCAGTGGCTGGGGTCTTTAGCTCCAAGCCTGGGGTCGGCTCTGGGGCAGAAGCAGCCATTGCCACAGTAGTTCAGTGACAGCTGCACTATGGATTAAGTACAATGAGGTTGCCTGATACCAAGAGAAATGAAAAAGGTACAAAGTACACATGGGCGGGCTGAGCTCTCTTGGCTTCTCCCTCGCAACCTATCGAGTCGATGCCACACTCACAAGTTTCTAAATTTGCCAGCACACCTGGACAGAGCAAAGGTGAGGCACGGCTTGGGAGGGATGGGGGAAGATGCAGACGGGCACTTCTAGACAGCCTGTCCCGTTCCTTAGGCTGGGATTAACAACCCCTTCCTTTGAGCTAATGTCTTGGACCCTGAACAATACTGATATTGTATCTACATCCATCTTCCCCAAGAGCAAGCTCTCAGAGGATGGGAACCTAAATATTCCTAGCTGTATTCTATTTTTCCTCTGCATTTGGTCCAGAAAGAGCCTTCTGCATTCCAGAAATCCCTTCTAGATCATCTAATTCTGCTCAAACTCGCCACCAGGTCCCAGAGCCACAGATGACCTTCTCTTTCTCTCTGCCATGACTTCTGGTATGTCCTATACTCTTTGGACGTCATCAGTGATGCTCATTCCCTCATCCTAGGACTCCTTTCTTGCAACCAGCCTGCATACTTTGAAATGGCAGCTGAAAGCAGCGCAGAGGAAGACCAGGAGCATGAGAGGGGCTCACCACTGGCCCTTGTGGCAACATCTCCCCGTCGCAACCCTTCTCCCTTTTGCCAATTTTTCAAAAGCTGGTGAAAGAAGAAACCCTTCCTATTGTGTGCTGAGGAAGGATGGTGAGGGTGGTGTCCCGTGAGTGGAGTTTTTTTAATAATTATACACCAGAAAAGAGAAATACAAGGACTTCGCTAAGATACACTATAAGGATACATTTTGAGAGCTGTGTAGGCTCCCAGAATCCTAGAGACGGTTGCTAAAAGAGCCTTCGGAGGTCACTCCAAACTACTCATTTCACATATGAAGAATCGTTCCCCCAAAAGATGAAGGGACCTGCTCTGCTACAGCCAGGTAGCACCAAGCCGTAAACATACATCCTGACGCCCTGCCTAAATCTGGAAACACCTAATGAATACGCTGCCAGTTGCAGTGATGGAGTATCATAATGAAAGAGAGTCAACTTCCTCCAAGAATCCGCAATCAAGTAAGGAAGAAAAGGTCCATGAACATTAAAAATTACAAATAAAAATCCTTCTGACACTTGGCAGACTGGCACAACCAGCTGCCTAGCAGGGGCTCTCCCCCAGCACGTGGCTGGATGCCCATCCTGAGTCTGATGTGCTACCTCAGATGCCTGGTGAAGAGACAGGACCTCTGATGGCCACCACAACACGCCGTTCCGCCCAACATCCATCACTAGCTGCCAGAGAATAGACAGCTCTGTGTCAAGTGCTCCCAGAGGTCCAGTCCCAAGGGACTCTTTGGAAACTGACCCCACCTAGCACCTGAGTGATCCAAGGGTGATCTCATTTTTCTCCCACCAACTATAATGGAGGAAGGACCCCACGTAATCTCGCGAGGAAAGTGCTTGACAGAAAGCCAGTGAAGGGCTTGGAAGTCCCAGAGACTCAGGAAGTCCCTGCCTCACTTCACCACCAGAGCCAACTCTGCTAGATATCTAAGTCTGCATCATTTATTCACATGGTGGGGGAATTCAAGGAAGTCATCTAAGCTCTGGGGCAATGAAATTCATAAGAGGGCCAGGAAACAAAAAATCTATTTAGTATCTCAATATGAACAGTTGAAAGATGCTATTCAGGCAAAAGCAATTAAATTAATTTCTATGAATGTCAGAAGGCCTGGGTGCTAAAGCTGCCTCTAACACCAGTTTGCTCAGTAGCCTGGAGCAATTCTCCTTATTTGTCTCGGGTCTTAGTTCCACATGCTCAAAAAGGCGGGGGTGGGGTGTATGGTGTACTAAACTATTGCTCCAATATTCCAGGAATCAATTAATGCAATTCTTTATGCAAACAGCAGCTAATTTCTAGTCTCTTCCAATATACCAAAAGCGTCTGAGGAACACAGCCTTCCAGGTGAACCCTGCATATTACTGAGGGAGAGGGACAGAAAACAGGCACTGACAAGTTCCCCAATCCCTCCTCATCAACCAAAAACCACTCTTGCTTACTTGGTACAGACGCTCAATTTATTCCAAACACTGTAAAGAGGGCTCTTTATGTTGTGACCCACAGCAGATTATCACTAAGAAAACTGCTCAGAAAGAAGCTGAAATCTATAGATCAAAAGTCCAATGAACAACTGCAGGATGTGGAAGATGTGGCTTGGCAACTGTGTGCATGTTGAAAAAGGAAAAAAAAATGCTACTTATGGGTTTTAGTTGTTGATAAGCTCAGCAGAAATCAATGATATCATAATAGACACCAATTCAACTAATGCAATTCTTGGTTGCACTACAACAAGAGATAACCCCAGGGAGATGACAGACTGTTCTTTTCTGCCATACCTTGTATTCTGTTCCAGGCAGCACACTATAAAGGGGATAATGATAAACTGCGGTATAGCCAGGGGTCAGCACCAAGGTCATGAGGGGGAAGAAAACCAGCTAAATGAAGAACGGTTGGAAGCCCTGAGAAGTTTCAACCTGGAGAACTGGCAACTCGGGAGGTAAAAAAACTGTCTTTAAAATCTGTCCTAGGGATCAGATTTGTTCTGTGGAGCCTCAAAGATTACTCAGAAACAGGATCAGTAGGTAGAAAGTAAAGGGAGGCAGGTCCTTGGCTAGACATAAGGAAGACAACTATCAAAAGGAGCTGCCCAGGGCTTCCCTGGTGTCACAGTGGTTAAGAATCCACCTGCCAGTGCAGGAGACGTGGGTTCGAGCCCTGGTCCAGGAAGATCCCACATGCCGCGGAGCAACGAAGCCCGTGCACCACAACTACTGAGCCTGCGCTCTAGAGCCCACAAGCCACAACTACTGAGCCCGCATGCCACAACTACTGAAGCCCGTGTGCCTAGAGCCCATGCTCTGCAACAAGAGAAGCCACCACAATGAGAAGCCCGCGTACCGCAACGAAGAGTAGCCCCCGCTCACAGCAACTAGAGAAAAGCCCGTGCGCAGCAACAAAGACCCAATGCAGCCAAAAATAAATTAATTAATTAATTTTTTTAAAAAAGGGAGTTGTCCAAATGAATCGCTCTAGGAGATAGTTCCTTATCCCTGGAAAGATCCAAGCAGAAGCCCCCTCTCAGAGCTGCTAAGCAGGAATTGAAGCACTGTAGAGGGTGGGTGCGGTCACTCCCTGGAGTGCCTTCTAGGGCTCTTTCTGGCAACCAAGGCCTCCTCCTCTTCTCTCTAGCTGTCCCCACTGAGTGCAAGCCTCCATGGCCACCTTGCCCTGGGCTCTCTGTGATGAAACCTGGTTTCTACCGTCTAGTGCTATAACTGCCATTTCCTGCCCTGTGGGAGATTTTATTAGACCCTGTTAACTGTCCAAATGATGGATGTAATATTTAAGAGTTCAAGACCAGCTCTTCCATCAGGTTCTTGAGGACAATGAACAGAGTTTATACAATATGTGTGGCCCATCAACACAAAGTAAAAATCTCCATAAGATATTTAGACTCAAAAGAGTGTACTAAGGGACTTCCCTGGCAGTCCAGTGGTTAAGACTCTGCACTTCCAGTGTAGGGGGTGTGGGTTCGATCCCTGGTCAAGAAACTGAGATCCCACATGCCACGTGGCACAGCCAAAAAAAAAAGTGTACTACATAAGAAAAGTCTGCATGTTTACTGGCAGATATATATATGTATATATTGTTGTTTTCAAGTGTACATTCAACCAAAATTGCATTGAAATATCAACTATTTGTATAACCTTGATAAACTTTCTTCTTTTTCTCATATAAACTATTTTTAATTAATCAATATTCTCATTATTTTAAGGTTTTTTTCCACTTATTTTATATCTACTCTTCCTTGAATCTACACAGTACACACACTGATGATCTTTAGTTGTAATATAATGGTCCGTCATTATATTAATAAAATAATTTGATTCACTAGCTCCCAACTGTTGGCTTTTGAGCTTTTTTTTTTTTTTTTTGGCCACACTGTGCACGCAGGCTGTGGGATCTTAGTTCCCCGACCACGGATTGAACCTGGGCCCCAGCAGTGAAAGCACTGAGTCTTAACCACTGGACTGCCGGGGAATTCCTGGATTTTATCATTTTTATTTTTGCTATTTCTGATGAATGGGTGGCTCCTTGTATTTATTTTATTTTACATTTCTTTAATTTCCAACAAAGACCACTGATAATAAAAACTGTAAGAGCATCTTTCCCCCACCTATCAGACTCATACTTTTGAAAATACTAAACTCATTTTTGAACTTACTTTTGAAAATACTAAAATGTTCTCAAGATAGCTATTTAAGACTTAGTGATTAAATTCTATTCCAAATTCAGTAAAATAAACAAGATGAATTCCAATAAGGGAAGGAGAATCCATCTGTATGAGTTTGTAGGTCTCTTTCAGGGCACATGGGAAGGTCGGGGAGAGGAAAAGAGAGGAGGGAGGGAGAGGCAGTACTAAAGTGTTAGCTTCATTACTAAAATTTAAACAATACTTCTAAGGGTGACTTGTAAACACATAAAAAATTATCCTCTAAAAACCATTAGAACTAATAAGTTCAGCAAAGTTGCAGGATATAAGATCAATATACAAAAATCAGTTGTATTTCTTTGTACTTTCAATGAACAATTTGAAAACAAAATTGAGAAAACAGTTCTATTTACAATAGCATCAAAAAGAATCAAATATTTAGGAAGAAATTTAGCCAAGTAGGTGTAAGACTTGTACATGAAAACTGTAAAACATTGTTGAAAGAAATTAAAGAAGACCTAAATAAATGAAAAACATCCCAATATTCATGAATTAGAAGACTTAATACTGTTAAGATGGCAATATTCCCTAAATTGATCTACAGATTCAATTGAATCCCTATCAAAATCCCAGCTGCCTTTTTGCAGAAATTAACAAGCCAATTCTAAAATTCATATGGAAATTCAAGAGGCTCAAATTAGCCAAAACAATTTTGGAGAAAAAGAACAAAGTTGGAGGACTTCCCAACTGCTACACAAAGCTACAGTGACACCAAGACAATACAGTATTGGCATAAGGACAGACAGATAGATCAACAGAATAGAATTTAGAGTCCAGAAATAAACTCTCATACCTACGGTCAATTGATTTTTGACAAGGGTGCCAAGACAATTCAATGGAGGAAAAAATAGTCTTTTCAACAATTGACACTGGGACAACTGGATATCCACGTGCAAAAGAATGAAGTTGTAACTCTACTTCACACCATATATAAAAATTAACTCAAAATAGGTCAAAGACCTACATGTAGGGGCTAAAACTATAAAAACTCTTATTAGAAAACATAGGTATAGGGCTTCCCTGGTGGCGCAGTGGTTGAGAATCTGCCTGCCAATGCAGGGGACACAGGTTCGAGTCCTGGTCTGGGAAGATCCCACATGCCACGGAGCAACTAGGCCTGTGAGCCACAACTACTGAGCCTGCGCGTCTGGAGCCTGTGCCCCGGAACAAGAGAGGCCGTGACAGTGAAAAGCCCGTGCACCGCGATGAAGAGTGGCCCCCACTTGCCACAACTAGAGAAAGCCCTCGCATAGAAACGAAGACCCAACACAGACAAAAAATTAATTAATTAATTAATTAATTTAAAAAAAGAAAATATAGGTATAAACTTTTGTGACCATGGATTAAGCAGAGTTTCTCATATACGACAGCAGAAGCACAAGAAAAAATAGGTAAACTAGACCTAATCAAAATTTAAAATGTATATGCCTCAAAGGATACCACCAAGAAAGTGAAAAACAACCCACAGAATGGGAAAAATTTTCTGCAAATATATTACACTTCAATAATAAAATGAAAACCCAATTAAAAAATGGGCAAAGGATCTGAATAATATTTCACTGAAGATGTGAAAAAAGCCAATAATCATCTGCAAAAATACTCAATATCCTTAGCCATCAGGTAAATGAGAAACAAATATCACAATGAGATACCACTTCACACCCACCAGGATGGCTAGACTCAAAGACAGATAATAATAAGTATCTGCAAGGATGTAGACAAATTGTAGAGGGTTCCCTCTTACACTGCTGGTGGGAATGTAAAATGGTGCAATCACTTTGGAAAACAGTCTGGCAGTTCCTCAAAAGGCTAAACATAGTTACCATAAGATCCAGCAATGATTCCACTCCTAGGTACATACCAAAATGAAAATGTATGTCCATAGCAAAACATACACACAAATGTTCATAGCAGCTTTATTCCTAGTAGCCAAAAAATGGGGGAAAAAACCCCTGATAAATGGATAAATGAAATGTGGAATATTCATACAATGGAATATTATTCAGCAATAAAAAGAAATGAAATACTGATAGATGCTACAGCACGAATGAACCTTGAAGACATTATTTAAAGGGAAAGAAGTCAGTCACAGAGGATCATATAGTGTATGATTTCATTCATATGAAAGTCCAGAATAGGGAAACCTATAGACAAAAAGTAGATTAGTAGTTGCCTGGAGTTTGCGGTAGGGAGTTGGGAGGGATCAGGGGGTGACAGCTAAAGGGTTCAGAGTTTCTTTTGGGTGATGAAATGTTCTAAAATTGATTGTGTTGACGGTTGCACAACTTTGTGAGTTCAGTGGAAAAGCTATTGTACACTTTAAATGGTTGAATAGTATGCTATGTGAATTATATCTCAATAAAACTGCTAAAAAAAAAACAGAACAGATTTCTGGGCCCAATCTGATTCAGCCTGAGCATTTTAATTTTAACAAGCTTCTTAGATGATCCCGATTACAGGCAGATTTATATAAAGCACTATAAAAACAACACATATATATGATCTTATGATAGGTATACCGCAGGCCTCGCCTCCTACCAAAGTTCATGGATTGGTGATATACGCAAACTAAAAGTGCTACCTATTATTCTGAAACAATTACATTCTCTGGAACCCAGAGAAACAGCGAATTCTCTAGATATATGTTCTCTTCTCTGTTGCTGGAATTCCAAAAACATGAACAAGGACACAGACTGTGTTCCTATATGTGGTCTACAGAGAGGGAAGTGAAAATTTCTGACATCCGCATGATTTATTTTAGAGGACATCAGATAGGACGCCATCTGATCTACCAAAAAAGTACATTCCCTAACTTGAGGCTCCTGCCTGAGAGGGTCTGGTGCAAGGACAGCCGCAAAACAGCTGCTGATATCAGCAGGCTCTGCATGGAAGCAGCTGAAAGAGCAAACACACTCACTTTTTACCCACAATTATAAAAATCTCTAAATGTTAGGACCAGGCATGACTGACAGGTGACCAAGCTCCAGTTTCCCATGTATAGGTGAGAAAACCAAGGCCCCAGCTGGTTAACAGTTTGGGATTAGAATCCAGCATACCAGATTCCTAGTCCAGTGTGCTTTCTAACAGACCATCTACTCTCCCTAAAATCTCCCTGGGAACAAAACTGGGGCAGGATTAGGTCTACAGGGGGAATCCTGAATAATAAAAAGTGCATGAGTTCAGAGCCTAGTTGTGTGACCCTGAACTCCCTTTGTCTCAATTTCCTCATCTGAAAAATGTCATTAAGAATGCTTACATCACAATATTGTTATGAAGGTAGACGGAAAAGATGTTAATTATGTTGCCTGGTACATAATGGACCCTCATTAATGGCAGCAACTGTGTTATTACTAGAGAGAAGTTCAAGGACAGAAGTCAGAAGTTCAAGTCAGGGAGTCACTACACAAATAAAGCGCTGCAGGACTTCCTCCATTCCATCACTCTGGAGAGCTGAGCCAGGTCTCCATCTTGGAAACAGTGATCTATGTGCCAAGAGCATCCCAGTAACCCATGTAGACAGATTCCTGGACTTCCTGGAAAAGGGAAGCACAGAGGAGTCTTTCCTACTAGAGAGGGTCATTGAGAACTGGCCCTGGGTGTCAAGGATTCCAAGAGAAATGTATGGGAGGAAAAAGAAGAGACAGCACCAAATACAGCATCAGGAGGTTTCTCTTTTGGCATAGCATATGCAGAATATCCTATCCACTGGACCCCACACTCATTAAATAGAGATTAGCTTTGTGTGCTCAGACCCAGTAAGGCCTGGCCAAAGGAAGGAAGTGCAAGATTCCGCCAAGATCTGGGTTAAGACAATGTGAGCTTCCTCTATGGGAAAAAGAGAAAGCTAGCCTAGGACTCAGTGGGTAGTCACACACCTCTGGAAGAAAGTATGAGGACCTGTCAGCAAAAGTAGAAACCAAAGTTGAGAAAGCTAGCCTAGGACTCAGTGGGTAATCACACACCTCTGGAAGAAAGTGTGAGGACCAGTCAGCAAAAGTAGAAACCAAAGTCGAGAAAGCTAGCCTTGGACTCAGTGGGTAGTCACACACCTCTGGAAGAAAGTATGAGGACCAGTCAGCAAAAGTAGAAACCAAAGTCCACTCACTCAGCCCAGCTCTAGGATCTCACTTCAGGTCAGGATGGAAAGAAGGAATATACCATTAACAGCAATGACTCGTCAGCATCTGACCCTTCAGCATCTGACCCTGGAAGAGGTATCAAGAACTTAAAGAACTGAGACACTCACTGGGGAAGAGAGGAGGTATAAAAAGAAAGAAAAACTGGAATATTTAACATGAGAATTGTTACCTGAGCAAAGGGGAAAAATAAAGCATTCACAAAAGTGGACCTCAGTTCCATCTACTCTACCTCACATCCCACATGCTAACAAGTCCAGTCCTAGAATTTCAAAGAACTTCTGAGTTAGAAGAAAACTTAAAATTTTATCTAGTCTGACCCTCTACCCAACACAATGACCTAATCTACAACATTCCCAAAAGTAATTGCCCAGTGACAATGACCTCCAGAGACAGGGACTGCCATGCTCTGTGTTGCAACATGCTAGAGGGCTAATTCTTTTAAAGTTCTTATGCTCACCCAAAAACCACTTCCTTTATGGCACTTCCATCCACCGGTCCCAGTTGTGGTCTCTGGAGCATTACAAAAGAAATGGAATCCGCCTCCTTACACTGCCTTTAAAATAGACAAAGCTCTGAGCACTTCAAGCTGCCACAGGGATGAGGCCAAATGAACAGATACACGCTTTAAAGGGAAAAACAAGGACTCAAGAGTAGACAATTATAAATGGCACAATCAGAAAACAAAAGGAGAGAGACTTAATAAGATCATCAGAGCAGGCTCTGTTACATAAGACCTCCACCCCAAACAGTCTCAAACCCAGAGCGAAGGGTCAAGTCTTTTGTGTCCTCTTGACTTCAAGAACATCTTTTAAAAAAACACACTCTAAACATACAATCACATTAATTACTGTAGACTAGGCTCTCAACAAGAATCAAAGAGGGCCTTGATCATATTTAAAATAATAAAAGTCAAAACCATTTTCAGCTATCAGCATTTAGCTTAGATCTAATACAGAGATAGGTAGAAAGAGGAGGTGGATTTCATGGTAACCTAGAAATAAGTAGGGAAACTGCTTCCTGGACAACTGAATTAAACCTTTTGCAAGGGAAATACTAATATATGGGAGAAAAAAATCTCTCTGAATAGAAAACAAACAGACTGAGATGCAGAGAATGTCACAGCAGAAGGAGACCTTAGGGATTCCACCCCATCACTGTTCAGACTGGGAAACCTAAACCCAAGCAAGGATGGGAGTCACCGAAGGTTGCAAAGCAAGTGTCAGAACTAGAACAAAATCTCCTGATTCCCCAGTCTCAGTTCTTTCCATTACACCACGCTGCTATCTTCTTTCGGCAAGCCTCAAATAACTGCAAAACATCCATCCGAAAGACCAGCATTCCCCAAATCTAACAAGCTATATTAAAAATAAAGCAAAGGTCTTGACATACTTCAAGTTAATGTTAGGGCTCTCCACAACCTCAGCTGGAAGCCACCTACATTCCCAGGAGTATACTCTGCTTGTTATTTCATATTTTGGTATGACTTACACAAAATTGCAGAACGGTTAGAAACAAAACCTACAGAATGATGAGTTTGCAGAAAAATCGGTGAACACTGAATCAGGGAACCACACCCAGAGCCAAGCCGATCCCGGCGGCGATGGAGAATGCAGAGCTAAAAAATGGAGAGGAATGAAAGAAAAGGGGACAGGAAAAGCGTGCTTTTTCACCTGTCAAGTTTTCTGCAGGAGGCAGTGTGGTGAAAAGCAAAAAGCCACTGGAGCTCAGGAAGACTTGGATTCTAGTCGCAGGGCTGCGACTAACTCACTGGATGACCTTAGGCAACCCCTACCGCTTCTTGGACCTCGATTTCCCCACGGCTCTAGAAAGGGGTTGCGGAAGATAATTTCCCAGAATCCTGGTAGTTTCGGTATTCTATGACCCAAAGACCCGCTATTAGCAAGTCCCAAGCAGGGTTCCTGCAGCTGGCGGGTAACCTGCCCGCGACGTCCGGACCCCTTTAGAAAGCGCAACAGAAGCCCTAGCTGGTCATTTCGGTGATTCTTCCCGTCTCGGGACCTCAGTTTCCACACCTGTCAAACAGGTCGGGGAGGTCAAGGGAGACAACGCGAAGGACTAGGGATTCTCCAGCTCCCCTCATCCAGGAGGAGTGCCCGCATCGCACCGCAGCTGCGACCGGGAAACCGAGGAGACTCGGACCCGCAGCCCAAGCCGGTCGGTGCCTGACCCGGAGCATCCGCTGAGCCCGGAGGAAGGCGACGTGGGTCCAGCAGAAGGTGACGACCCGCCGCCAGCCCCAGGCCATCAGCGTGCGGACTCACCGCTCGGGTTCCGACACCGGCTCTGGCTCCAGCTTCAGCGCAGCAGCCCACCACTCCCTGCCTCAGCTTGGAGCCCTAGCCATCCCCACCCTCCGCGGCCCAGGCAGCCGCTTCCGGGCGCCGTCACGTGATCCAGGCTCCCAAACCCGAGGCCCGGGTCACATGCTCCCGCGCGCGGCTGCCCCGCCCCTCTCGCCGGGCTCGGGGGCTCGGCTTCGCAGCACCACCTGGCGACGGGAGCTGCCACTGCGGGAAGGACGGTGCTCGCGGGAACTGGGCCTGAGCCGGGCGTCGAAGATCCAGGCCCGGCGGAGAGTGCGGTCCCCTGAGCTGTGGGCTTGTGAAAGGTGGCTCAGTGTTACCCTCGCCATACGTTAACACGTCTCACTGAGCATATGTTGCGCTTAATAATCGAGAAATACTGCATCTTTTCAAAACGTTCGTCATACTTTTAAACGTTTGCCCAAACGTGTGGTTGCGACTGGAAATGGGGCGGTGAGGTAAGTCAACACCCTCTTTTTAATATGTTTTAAAAATGTAAGTAACATTTTTTAATGGCAACAGGGGGTGTATGTCTTATCTACGCTCCTCTCCCCTCCTCCTAGCAGGTTTTACTTTTAAAAATTATGCAGCAAAAAAAAAAAAAAAAAGCTATTGAAACAGGTACAGAATGGATACATCTTAATTATGCTGAGTGAAAGAAGCCAGAAAAAAAAATTGTTTATATAATATTCTAGAAATTTTAAAATAATCTACACTGACAGAAAACACATCAGTGGTTTCCTGGGAATGGCTGAGGAGATCAGGAGAGGAGAAAGTGATTATAAAGGGACATAAGGAAACTTTCAAGGTGACAAATATATTCATTATCTTTTTTTTTAACTTTTTTTTTAATATAACTTTATTTATTTATTTTTGGCTGCGTTGGGTCTTCATTGCTGCACACCGGCTTTCTCTAGTTGCCGCAAGTGGGGGAGGCTGCTCCTCGTTGTGGTGCGCGGGCTTCTCCTTGCGGTGGCTTCTCTTGTTGCAGAGCATGGGCTCTAGGCGTGCAGGCTTCAGTAGTTGTGGCACGAGGGCTGAGTAGTTGTGGCTCACAGGCTCCAGAGCGCAGACTCAGTAGTTGTGGCGCACGGGCTTACTTGCTCCGCGGCCTGTGGGCTCTTCCTGGACCAGGGATCGAACCCATGTCCCCTGCATTGGCAGGCAGACTCTTAACCAGTGCGCTACCAGGGAAGTTCTTGCCTAACATTTCTAATAAGAATATGTTACTGCATTATATAATTTTTACTGAATATTTTAACAGCTTTATTGTGGTTTAATTTATATACAATAAACTGCACATAATTAAAGTGTATAATTTGATAACTTTCAACATATATATTCACCTGTGAAACCATCACCACAATCATGTGTTGGTGAGGATGTGGAGCAACTGGGACTCTCATCCCTTGCTGGTGGGAGTGTACAATGGTGCAGCCACTTTGGAAAACTTATTGGCAGTTTTTTACGAAGTTAAACGCATATCTATCCTATGATGGAGCAATTTCACTCTTTACCCAAGAAAAAATAGAAGCATATCCACACCAGGCCCAGAGCCTGGTGCCTTGGGTGGAAAATTTAAGGAGGGGCTCCCTCTCAGGGTTGTGCAAGTACAAAGTTGGCACTTACAGGTACACAAGAGTGAGGGCCTCCTTAAATTTTGTGAACTAGGTTTCCCGGCTTGCCTCACCCTAGTCCTAGCTGTGATCCATACTAAGACTTGTACTCACAGGTTCACAGCAAGCAGCTTAATAAAGCTAAATTAGTAACAACTCAAATATTCATCAGTAGATGAATTGATAAACAAATTGTGGCATATATAGCAGGAAGGAACTACTGATAAGGATGAATCTCATTATGCTAAGTGAAAGAAGCTAGACACAAAAGACTACATGCTACATGATTCAATTAATACAAATATATAGAATGAGCAAAAACTAATCTAGTGACAGAAAACTGATCAATGGTTGCTTGGGATGTGTGGGGTTGGGACTGACAGCAAAGAGACGTGAGAACTTTCGGGGGCCGTGCTAAAATGCTGCATCTTGATTGGGATGATGGCTACATAGGCTTAAACGCTGGTCAAAAGCCATTACCTGGACAATTAAAATATAGGAACTTTATTGTATTTAAAAGGTTAATTTTAAAATTTTAAAGAGATTACCAGACATCTGAGAAAAGCCTCTAAGAAGAATAATCAAATGCACAAACACATGAAAGCACCTTGGAAGAAACTATGCAAAACATAAAAGCACAAACTGGGGTCCCTGGACCGGCAGTATCTGCATCACCTGGGAACTTACTGGAAATGCAGATTCTGGGGTCCTACTCCACACTTACTGAATCAGAAACTCCAAGGGCGGGGCCCAGCAATCTGTTTCAATAAGCCCTCCAGGTGATTCTGATGTTCCCTCATGTTGGAGAAACACTGCCCTAAAAAACCTCAGAGAGATAAGATGTTGCAATCATGAAATAAAACAATATGCTTTAAAAGAGAATATTCTATTCTGAGAAAAATAAAAATTATAAATTTTATATTTTAAAATTAATTTTAAATTAAAATTAAAATTTGGACATTTAAAATATAGTAACAGAAATTAAGAATCAAATCGAACAGTAAGAAGATAAGGATGAGGAAATGTGTTCATGTGTTTTTTTTATCAATAAGTATTTATTGAGTATCATTGTGCCAGGCTCTAGGAATACAACAGTGAACAAAATAGACAAAAACCCCTGCTCTTGTGCAGTTTATATTTTAGTGGGAGGAGACAGGCAACAGAAATAACTAAGAATAACTAAGTAATATACACATGTCAGCGGTGTATCTGCTATGGAGAAAAATAAATCAGGAAAGTGGAAGAGGGAGTCTGGAGGCAGAGGGAAGGGATTGCAACCTTTTTAAATAGTCAAGAAAGGTCTCACTGAGAAAGTGAAATGTAAATAAAGACCTGAAATAGGTGAAGAAACAGGCCATGTGAACACTGGGAAGAACATTCTGGGCAGAGGGAATAGCATATGCTAAGGCCCTGGGGTGGGACTGCGCCTCATCCGTTTGAAGAATGACAAGGAGGTCACTGTGGCGGGAGCAAAGAGAGCTAGGGAAAGAGAAGTAGATTAGGTCAGAGCAACAACAAATGGGTGAAAATTGTATAGCGCTCTGTGAGCCACTTTAAGGGCTTTGGCTTTTATTCTGAGTGAGATGGGAAGATACTAGAGGAGTTTCAGCAGAGGAGTGCCATGATCTGATTTGGGTTTAAAAGGATGCTTTGTCCATTGGGTTGATATAGGCAAGGGCAGAAACAGCGAGACCTGTTGGGAGGCAGTTGTAGTAAGCCAGGATAAGATTGTGATGACTTGACAAGAGTGACAGCAGTGAAGGCAGTCAGTTTCCGAAAATAATTTTATCATAGGTTGGACACATTGATGGACTGGGAGGGAGGAGCCAAACACTTTGGCCTGAGCAACAGGAAAGATAGAGTTGCCTTTTCCTAGAACAGAAAGACAATGGCAGGGGCAGGTTTTGGTGAGGAGCAAGGGGAGACTGTTGTGTGTGAAGCGCCTGTTAGACATCCAAGGGAAGAGGTCAGGTAGGCATTGGGATGATTGTGGAGAGGAGAGAGGTCCAGCCTAGAGATAAAAAATGGGCCATTGTCAGCATATTTATGGTAGTTAAGCAAAGAGACTAGATGAGATCACCAGGGAAGTGAGTGCGAATAACTATGAGAGGAAATCCAAAAATCAAGTCTAGGAGAGTATAGAAAGATGACTAGGAATGAGCAAAAGGAACCACGAAGGCATGGTCACTGAGCTGGGTGGTGTCCTGGAAGCCAAGTGAAGAAAGTTTTTCAAGGAGGGGAGAGACTACCTATGTCAAATGCTACTGCTTGTTCACATAAGAAGAGGACTGAAAACAGACCATTGTATTTAGTAAAGAATGACCATTGATGGTGTTCAAAAGAGCAGATTTGATTGGGTGCTGGGAGTGAAACCAACTCTGTTTGGAGAGAGTTCTTGGCCAACATTATTTATCTGTATCCCAACCCAATACCATCACCACCACCACCACCCCGATTATCTATTCCCACCTAATGCCCCTGCACCCTAAATTATTTTGAAGCAAATTCCAGTTATATTCCTAAGGGAAAAAATGAAGAGAATGGTGATACAGCCTTTTGTATAAAAAGGAGAGGGTATATGTTTATTGATTGTGTATGTCATATGAGTCCTGCTCTATTTCCCCTTTTTCTCTCCATCTCTTCTTTCAGGATCCCTTGGGTCCCCGATCCATTTCCTTCACACTCTATGACAGATGGGGGAAGTGCAGTCCACAGCCAATTACTTAAGGGGGATGGGAACCAAAGGTCAGTCCCCTGACTTTAAGGTGGGACCAGCTTATGATGCAACTTGTGCTCCAGAGCTCCCTGTGGGATCAGGCTGAAGCTAGTCTCCAGCTGAGACTGCATCCTCACTTACCTTTTCCCTTTTTCTTCCCTTCTGCTTCCCTCACACCCCTTCTCCTGAGAACACTCCCTTAGTAAATCACTTCCTCAAAAAACCCTGTCTCAGCTTCTCATTCTAGGCATAAGGCATTATCCCCATTTTACAGATGAGGAAAGTGGACTTTAGAAAGATTTAAAACACTCAAGGTCGCACGGCTGATCATTGCTGAAGCCAGAATGCCAGTGACCACATACTTGACCATCTCACCGCACCCACCACTCAGCAGTGCCCACAGTTAGTGAAGCAGGAGGGTGGGGAATGCCATCAAAGGGCAGAGAACACGCAGGAGCCCAGCCTCCTTGGAGAAGCTGAGCGAATGCCTCTGCAGGTTATGGGTACTGGGGCAAAAGTGTTGAGATACAACTTCCCAGCCTCCTATACCCCTGGACACATGACATGACCTCTTGGGGCTTAACCTCCCTGAGCCTCTGCCTCCTCATCTCTCAGCCAGAAGAGGGTCCGATGGGTTTCAGAGGACTTGGCGCACTGTACTGATCAATATACCCACACGAGAAGTGATTCTCATTACCCTCACTGTCTGCATCCAGTGGAGGGACAGAGCTGGTTAGCATGGGGGGAACATGCCTGCTTCACCTCTCTGGGTTCTTCACTCAGGAACTGGGAGTTGTTTGGCCTCATGAGGATGGGAAGGGGAAGGGCGACCTACAAACACCTTAAAGGAAGGAGAATTCCTGCCCCCGCTGCCTCAGAGGGACCCCAGGAAAAGTGATGACAATGATAGTAAGATCTCTGATTCACTGAGTACTATGTGCTTTACAAACTCATTTACTCCCCCGTAAGATCCTATGAGGTCGTTATTTTTCATTCCACTTAGTAGATGAAACTGAGGCAAGGAGACAGGAAAACTATGCCCAAAGTCACACAAGAATATAAGTGATAAAGCCAGGAGTCAAACTCCGTATAACTCCACAGCCAGTGTTCTTAAAAAACATTGTGAATTGAAACCTATTTTTTAATAAATGAAGTCCATACTCACACTTTGTGAGTCTAGGCATCTTGCTGCTTCCTTCCTTTCCCCTTCTTTTATCAACACGTATCTGCTCCTTCCCGTTTTTTCTTGTAGCTGTTTCTTTTCCTTCCCCTTTGTTCTCTTTTTCTTCTATTTACATACCAAGACATCAAGAGAATGAGGGATTCTTCCAGGGAGCCTCCTTTAACTCTAGATTATCAGAGCTGGAAAGCCCCTCTTGGGTCAGTGAGTCCAACCTCTCATCCTTAGTGGAGAAACTGAGGCCTAGAGAGGAGGGGCAACGCACCCAAAGTCACACACATTGTGTGTCTCTTGATTCTGGCTTCCCAGCCCTTGGCCCCCACATACATGGAGGTTACAAAATAGCACACGTAGAATGAGCACATTTGGTTAAAGAAAAAACAAAAACACCCAGGGTACACAACACGGTCTCTGTATACATAGCTGCATTACATGTATTTAAGATGGTGTGGTATAAAAATGTTAATGAAGTCCTACCTCGTATGCAGAATTTAGAGTGTTTAGAATCCTACCCAAATTTAAACTTTCACGAGGTATCTCATAATAGCCTGACTGATGTTCAAAAGAGTGAACTGTAAAGTGTGCTACACTTTGGCTGGGACACAGAAGTGCCCACCCATTTTTGTCAGAAACTGGAGAGAAATGCCGTTGTTCACATGGAACTTCTGTGCGTGGATTGAGTAATTATCTGTAGTATAAGCATTCTTTGTTAGTGTAATTTAAAATATTCTATAGGCCATAACAATATAATTCAAGAATTCATTAAGTGGCACAGTGCCAAAAAGTTCACTTAAAAATTCTTAATTTGGGAATGGAAATTAGAAATGGCTATAGAAATTAGAAATAGTTATAAAGAAAGCCAAACACCATCATTATGTAACATGCTGATGACCAAGGAAGGTGCATCCTGTTCAGTAAATTAGCAACGCGGTTGAAATGAAAAGCAGCGGTTAAAGCAAGGACCCCACTAAGGGAACAAACACCAGCTCAGATACTAGGAAAAGTGCTGGTGCCGTATCTACACTATAATGTGCCTCTGAGCCAAGCTCTTGTGACTTTTGATGATTAGAAAGGAGGTAATGATGATAAAATGTTTTACCACTAACGTCTTTGTGGTAAACGAAGTATGTTTAAAGAAAAAAAAAAAAATGTGTTACAAAGTTAAGAGACGTATGCACTCTGAAGACCCAGAGAAAAATTTTGCAAGCTGTCTAAAAAGCCCATCCAGGGCTTCCCTGGTGGCGCAGTGGTTGAGAATCTGCCTGCCAATGCAGGGGACACGGGTTCGAGCCCTGGTCTGGGAAGATCCCACATGCCACGGAGCAACTGGGCCCCTGAGCCACAATTACTGAGCCTGCGCGTCTGGAGCCTGTGCTCCGCAACAAGAGAGGCCGCGATGGTGAGAGGCCTGCGCACCGCGATGAAGAGTGGTCCCCACTTGCCGCAACTAGAGAAAGCCCTCGCACAGAAACGAAGACTCAACACAGTCATAAATAAATAAATAAATAAAAGAACGTGAATTTCAAAAAAATAAAAAATAAAAATAAAAAGCCCATCCAGAGAACCCAGTGGGACCTCTCTGCCACCAACACCAACACTCTTGATGCCTGGGAGAATGCGCGAGGGATGGGGAATTCTGCAGGGACACAGAACCAGAGGGCATATGGGAAAAGATGCCAGCAGTCTGACAACCTGAACTAACCTGCAGGCAGGATTGCAATGACAGGAGCATCAGGGCATGTGCATGAGAACCCGGGTACACTCCTTGGAATTAAATGCTGCTCACACAGGAGCATATCAGAAGAACAGGCTTTAAAACATATTATATTGCTTTAGTGTAAGGAAAACTTTCCAATGGTATGCAGTGGCCAATGGGGTACCATAAGTGGGTTATAGGGGTGCTGAGATGTTGATACTTTTGCCCTTTGGAGCAGCCAGCTGGGTCCTAACGTGGCCGGAGCTTCTGAGACAATTACCTCTAGTCATGAGTAGGCTTGTTCTTTTATCCTGAGGATCTATAAAATGTTATCATTTTCCACATGTGTTATGGTATAAAAGAGATTGGGAAACATTTGATAAGTGGGGTGTTATAATTTTTTGTTCAATTGGAGACACTTTTGAGAATAAAAGGGGCTGTATTATTATTTTTTTAAACATCTTTATTGGAGTATAACTGCTTTACAATGGGAGCTGTGTTAATAGTTAAACCAGGACACCAGGCATATAGTGGGACTGTTCCAGGTAAACTGGGATGTATGGTGGAGTAGGCAGAATAATGGCCCCCAAAGCTGTCCAGGTCCTAATCCCCACAGCCTGTGAATATGTTACCTTAGATGGCCAAAGAGACTTTGCAGATGTGATTAAGTTAAAGATATTGACAAGAGGAGATTATACTGGATTATCCCAGTCGGGCCTAATGTAATCACAAGGGTTCTTATAGGAGGGAAGCAGAAAGGTCAGAGAAGAGAAGATGCTACTCTACTGGCTTTGGAGATGGAGAAGGAGCCACAAGCCAAGGGAGTGCGGGAGGCCTTTAGAAGCTGGAAAAGCAAGGAAGGGGATTCTCCCTATAGCCTCCAGAATAAAACACAGCCCTGCCAACATCTTGATTTTAGGACTTCTGACCTCCAGCACTGTAAGATAACAAATTTGTTTTATCCACAAAACGTGTGGTAATTTGCTAAAGCAGCAATAGGAAGCTAACACAAATACTCTTTATAATTTATAAGTTTATCTTTATGCTTATATAATTTTTAAAAGTACAAAGATAAGTAAAAAAGAACTAAAAGTGAAATAATTATATTGAGAGGAGGAGTGGGGGAGATTGACAGGTATAAATTTTCATCTAACATCATGTTGATTAGTTGAGAAATATCATTAAAGTGTATTATACAAAGAGATGGAGAACTGAAGAACTAAAACAAAAAACCAATTTAAAAAAAAAGGCTAGCCCCAGAAAGAGGAATGGAAAGGGTCAGATAAGGAGACTCTAGCTTTAATTATAAATCCTTTGATTAAAAAAATTAAGGAAAAGAAGATGTGGCACATATATACAATGGAATATTACTCAGCCATAAAAAGAAATGAAATGTAGGTATTTGTAATGAGGTGGATGGAGTTAGAGTCTGTCATACAGAGTGAAGTAAGTCAGAAAGAGAAAAACAAATACAGTATGCTAACACATATATACGGAATCTAAGGCAAAAAAAAAAAAAAGGCCATGAAGAACCTAGTGGCAAGACGGGAATAAAGACACAGACCTACTAGAGAATGGACTTGAGGATATGGGGAGGGGGAGGGGTGAGATGTGACAGGGTAAGAGAGTGTCATGGACATATATACACTACCAAATGTAAAATAGATAGCTAGTGGGAAGCAGCCACATAGCACAGGGAGATCAGCTCGGTGCTTTGTGACCACCTAGAGGGGTGGGATGGGGAGGGTGGGAGGGAGGGAGATGCAAGAGGGAAGAGATAGGGGAACATATTGTATGTGTATAACTGATTCACTTCGTTATAAAGCAGAAGCTAACACACCATTGTAAGGCAATTATACTTCAATAAAGATGTTTAAAAAAAAAAAAAAAAAAAAAAACAAGAACTGGAAGTTCCAGATAGGAGTTTAAAAGACTCCATGTTCTACACAGCAATAAAAAAGCTGTTAAATGGAGCTTAAAAGTATGCAGTTGGAAAAGAAACGTGCTTAATTTTGCATATTTCAGAACACTCCAAAACTGTTGATTTTAAAAAATCTCTTTTTCATTGATGTCTATTTCCTTGTCAAGCATAGCTATATAGCATTGCTTTAAGGACCTTCACGATATAGTTAAAAAAGTAAATATTCAAAAAAAAAAATTAAGAATTTAACTATGGACATCTTTTAAAAAATGTGAATATTATTATTATTTTTTTTTTCGGGGGGCTGCGTTGGGTCTTTGTTGCTGTGCACGGGCTTTCTCTAGTTGTGGTGAGAGGGGGCTACTCTGTTGCGGTGCGCAGACGTCTCCTTGTGGTGGCTTCTCGTCGCGGAGCATGGGCTCTAGGCATGCGGGCTTCAGTAGTTGTGGCTCGCGGGCTCTAGAGCGCAGGCTCAGTAGTTGTGGCGCACGTGCTTAGCTGCTCCACGGCATGTGGGATCTTCCCGGACCAGGGCTCAAACCCGTGTCCCCTGCATTGGCAGGCGGATTCTTAACCGCTGCGCCACGAGGGAAGCCCCGTGAATATTAATTTTTAAAGTAAGAGTGTGTGGCAAGAAGCCTCCGAGAGCTTACTGGGCTCAGGTTCTCCAAAGCTCTAGCTTCCAATCTACCTGAAACCAACTTACAGCTTCCAGTTTACCCACAGATCCTCCCCTAACCTCTTACTCAGCCAACAGCTTCCTTGATCTCAGTCTCGGCATAAGACAGCGCCAACTGGTAGGTCCTCCTGAAATAAGGCAGGAAAAGGCAGCATTGGGTGAGGAATATTCCCAGGATTGCGACCAAGCCGTCTAGTAAGAGATCTGGAGCAAACCCACTAAGCCCCTGTAGGGCAGGCAGACCTTGAGGTTACCTCACAACGGTAACAAAGGACCTGGGAGAGCTTAGAAGAGAGAAGTGCCTCCTGTTGCCAAAAAAACACTGATGTAGGAGCCCAAAGGAAAGGGCTGAGGCTAGCTCTGCCATGTACTAGCAAGTCCCTTTCATCCGGGCTTCAGTTTCTCACCGATGAAATTAATAGGGGAAGAAATTCATCTCCCAAATCTTTCACCTCTGTGAGTCCTTCTTTTCCCTGCTTGAGCAACATCCCTCCCTCCAAAGAAGACTGGATAGGCCCTCAGTCAGCCACAGAATCATTATATATTACAGTTTAGAGTTTCTTTGAGATGGTCTGCTGCAACCCATTCATTTTTTTTTTCCTTTTTTTTTTCCTTAGCCACACCACTTGGCTTGCAGGATCTTAGTTCCCTGACCAGGGATTGAACCCCAGGCCACAGCAGTGAAAGTGCTAACCACTGGACGGCCAGGGAAATCTCCCATATATTTTATATATGGGAAATTGAACCTCAGAGAGACAAAGATGTTTGGTCAGGGTCACACTTGGTAAGAAGTGTGAGAACCTTTGGGTTCTCTTCTGACCGCTCACTTAGACCCTAGTGTTCCATGGTCACGATTTGCCATATGAAGGTACAGAATGGTACCTGTTTAATATGCAAATAACTTGTGTCTGAGTTTTTAAAAATACAGTATAAGATGCCACTATGGAAAAAACATAACAACCATATAAAAAAAGATGAGTGGTTATATTAATTTCCTATTGCTGTTTAATAAATTACCATAAACTTAATGGCTTAAAATGACATACATTTATTGTCTCACAGTTTCTGTGGGTCAGGAGTTCAGGCATGGCTTAACTGGGTCCTAAGCTTATAGGGGCTCACAGGCTGCAACTACGTGTTGGCTGAGCTATAGTCTCATCTGGAGGCACAACTGGAAAATAATATTCCTCCAAGCTCGCTCAGGTTTCTGGCACAACTAATTCCTTTGCTGTTGTAGGACTGAGGGCCCCAGCTTCTTGCTGGCCGTCAGCTTCTTGCTGGCCCTCAGCTCCTAACCATATGGGCCTCCTAACATGACCACTTACTTCTTTAAAACCAACTAGACTTTGAAGTCTCTAGAGTCTGCTAGTAAAACAAGACCTTATATGACAATGCAATCATGAAAGTGACATTACATCATCTTTGCCACATTCTCTTGGTTAGAAGCAAGCATAGGTCCCACCCACACTTGAGGAGGAGATAAACAAGGGCATGAATACCATAAATACCAAAGGAGGTGGAATCTTAGAGTCTACCACCACAGCAGTGAAAATAGTGTGTGTAAAAAGGACTGAGGACTTCCCTGGTGGTCCAGGGGTTGAGACTCTGCACTTCCACTGCAGGGTGCGTAGGTTTGATCCCTGATCCCTGGTCGGGGAACTAAGATCCCACATGATGCGTGGCACGGCCAAAAGAAAAGGGGAGTGGGGACTGAAATGTCTACTCCTGTCAAGACAAGTGAGAAGAGGGCTATGTTTTAGCCATTGGATTTGGCAACAGGAACCATCGTTGCCATTGGCAAGAGCAGTTTCAGTGAAATAATAAGGATGAAAGTCGGCTGAGGTAGATTCAAGAGAATGGAAAATGAGAAATTGGAGAGAGTGAATAGAGACAACTCTTTTAAGGAGTTTTGCTATGAAAGGGAGCAGAGAGATGAGAGATTAAAGGTACTATGGTATGTTTATATGTTCATGGGAATGATGCAGTAGAAAGGGAAGGGCTGATGATGCAAGAGGGAAGGATCATTGCAGGAGGAAGGCTCTTGAGTAGGTGAAGGAAAGGGGATGAGATCCAGTGCTCAAGATAAAGGGACTTAGGACAGGATGAGCATGGCTCAGCCACTTTCATGGGAGAAAAAGCCTAGTACATGGATTCAGACACAGGTCAGTGGGTAGATTTAGTGGCTGGAGGATAAGGAAGTTCTCTTCTGATTGCTTCTGTTTTCTCAATGAAATGAGAACAATGCCATCCGCTGACAGTGAAAAGGGGAGAGTAGTGGAGGTTTGAATAGAGAGAAGAGGTAGGAAATAGCCCTCTTGAAGAGTGGAAGAACATAAATAAGACAAAGAGTAGATTTTCCCTACGGTGCTAGGACCCACCTGAGGTTTTCATAAATTTAAAATGTGACGGGTTGGCAAATCCGGCTGTTGTGCTCTAGCCACATTCAACTACTTGGGTGTAGTCTCAAAGTAGAGGCAAAGGTGCATCCGGTCAGTGTTGTGGCTTTGGAAGGTGGATACAATACAAGGAGAGGGACAAGAGGGATGAGAGTGTATGGCAGGGAGACTCCACAACTGACCAGTCACTGGGTAAAAAGGGGAATGAAGCTATGAGGGGGCGAAGAGCAGTGGATGGGTCTCAGCAGCATCGGTGGACTGGAGGCCCTGACGTGGTCAAAGATCCAGTAGGGTCTGCAAATTAGTGGATGTGAGATGGACCAGTAGGTGTTGGCGAGGCACCCAGAGAATGGGATGCTTGAAATAGAGACTTTGAAAGTGGTGCAGGAACACAACATTGTAAATCAACCATACTTCAACAAAACTTTTTTTTAAAAAGTGGTGCAGGTTTTGATAATGACAAGGTCTGGGGTATGATGGTGGGAGTCGGTGTGTGGAGGACAAAGTGGAAGAAAAGGTGGTCGGGGACGTAAGAGGCTGGAGTACAGGTGATTCCTTTATGTGGTTGAACTCATCAAGAATGATCATAGGGAAATGGTGGAGGGAGAGAGAGAGGGCAAGAAAGGGAGAAAGAGAGAAAGAGGGTGTTAAGCGGAAGAGGGGGTGGCCCTGAGGGCTGTGCATGCCGCAACAAGTAGAGGCGCTGCGGACTGCTGCCATGTGTTCCAAGGGAGCTGTCTTAGAGAGGAGAGAGGAAAGCAGCTCTCTCTTAGAGGCCTGCAGAGGAAGCAGTGACCTCAGGGGGAAGCCACATGTTGTTAGAGCAGCAAGGCGAAGAGAACATTGCTGTGCAGGGGACTTCCCTCTTTCTCAGGAAAACCTTCCTGATCCCCTTTATAAGAGTAACTGCTTTTGTTACACACACTCAGCCTTGCTAAATTTTCCTTCAGAGCGCTTATCACAGTTGAAAATTTTTTAATTTATTTATGGGAAACCCTGATTGATATTCATGATTTCCAGCTAAGCTCATGGAAGGCAGGGACCGCACCCTGGCCCCGGTGGGTCCCCAGCACCCAGTGGAGTGGCCGGCATGGGGTACTTCATCAGTATTTGTGGCCAGAAGGAGGAAGAGAAAGAACAGACTCGTAGAGCAACTGTGAGGCGTCTCCGTGTTGAGGGTAGGAGAAGCCCATCTATCCATCCATTCATGCTTTTGGCCATTTGTTCTTCCCAAGGAGCAGAGCCTGCATCACAACAGGCGAGGTAGGCAGTGCAGTATTTAAGCTCCTGAGCCTTCTATGGCTCAAGCAGCTGAGAGCTGGGCCTTGCAGCTCCTGCATGCCAAACCTGTGCTTGCTCAACCCCTGCCAAAGCCATGACCACTCCCAGCCCCTCACCCACACGGTGCTTGAGCTCAAGAGTGAGGTGTCTGCCTGCCTGGGGCGGGAGGCACCTCCTTCATCTGCCAGGCCCTGGATGGTGCAGCCCAAGGAATGCTCCAGTGGCCCCCAGGGAGGGTCTAGCAGCATCTCCACCAGGTCTCCTCCTGCCCGGAGGAGGTCAGCAGGATCTCATAAGTCTCCTTACCTCCCCGACAGGAGCTCCTGGGCCTGAGATCTTGTACGTGGAGACTTTCATGGGAACTTTTTCCTTCTTCTTTCCAATAACTCCAGGAGCTAAATCTTGACAGACAGGTAAAGAAAGGTTTAGAGAAGTTGTGTTAGTGGTAAAAAATGATGCTCCTTAAAATCCTAAGCGTAACTCTTTAGGGGTCCATTTACTCAACATTACTGAGCACCTGGGCGTCGTGGGGCTACAAGCAGTGAACATGTGACATCATTCACGTCCCTGCCTCTAAGGCTCTCGCAGCCCAGGGAGGAAGAGATGTGCACACAAAACTGAACTAACAGAGACAATGACATGGGTGAAGTCAGTGTTCTATAAGGGTTTAGAAGAGGGAGGTGTTCTTTCCAGATGGAGAAAATGGGGAAGGCTTGTGTTAGAGGTGACATCTGAGTTAGTCCTTGGAGAAAGGACGTTGCCAGTGAGGACACCTATAAAGCATTATCCACCTCCACTGAAGAATGCAGATCAAGCCCTTGCCAGCAGAATCAAAGAATCCCAGGTTTGACATTGACCTGGTCAGTAGAACATTGTGGAAACGAGCACTGGTTTTGGAGTCAGACAGACCTGAGTTAAAATACCAGTGCTACAACTTACTAGCTGTGTACGTAGCGTGGGGCAACTTACTGAACCTGTCTTAGCTTCAAATTTCTCATCTGTAAAACGGGGATAATTTTATTTACCTCAGATGATTATTGTTAAGGATCAATTGAGGTAATCCATGCAAAGCACTTAACACGTGGTAATTGTTACCTGGCACATGGTAATTGCTCAGTAAAAAGTTAGCTAATTCTAGCCTGGATCAGCCGAGCTGCCCAGACTGTGAGCAACCCGAGGACAATGACCAGGCCTCATTCACCTCTGTATCTTCCCAAGCCTGACACCGAGCCTGGGCACAAGGGGCTTAATGAAGGTTTGCAAAACGAGTGCATGAACAAAAGAGGCATTCACTTTATCAGCCTCTTAAATTTCACAGGGGGGAAGGGGCTTTTTTTTTTTTTTTTTGGAGAATGAGTATAGTTGAATCTTAGAAGGTATTTCTAAAGAAGTCTGTGTTATTGACAAAGGTCTTTTAAGAAGATAAATTGTCATCTGTACTTAAAGGTTTAAGGGGCCGCACTATTTACAATAGCCAGGACATGGAAGCAACCTAAGTGTCCATCGACAGATGAATGGATAAAGAAGATATGGCACGTATATACAATGGAATATTACTCAGCCATAAAAAGAAACGAAATTGAGTTATTTGTAGTGAGGTGGATGGACCTAGAGTCTGTCATACAGAGTGAAGTAAGTCAGAAGGAGAAAAACACCGTATGCTAACACATATATATGGAATCTAAAAAAAAATGGTTCTGAAGAACCTAGGGGCAGGGCAGGAATAAAGATGGAGACATAGAAAATAGACTTGAGGACATGGGGAGGAGGAAGGGTAAGCTGGGACGAAGTGAGAGAGTGGCATGGACATATATACACTACCAAATGTAAAATAGATAGCTAGTGGGAAGCAGCCACATAGCACAGGGAGATCAGCTCGGTGCTTTGTGACCACCTAGAGGGGTGGAATAGGGAGGGTGGGAGGGAGACACAAGAGGGAGGAGATATGGGGATATATGTATACGTATAGCTGATTCACTTTGTTATACAGCAGCAACTAACACAACAATGTAAAGCAATTATACTCCAATAAAGATGTTAAAAAAAGAAAGAAAAAAATGTTTAAGGGGCTGCACTGCAAGGCTTGCGTGATCTTAGTTCCCAACCCCAGGGATCGAACCTATTCCCCCTGCAGTGGAAGCACAGAGTTCTAACCACTGGACTACCAGGGAAGTCCCAGGGGCCAGTCTTTTTTTTTGAACATTTTTCCTATTAAGTTGGTTTATTGTACCCAAAGAAGCACATACGTATATCATTTTATATGAATGAAATACAATATTAATGCCTCAAACATAGTTGATACTCAGTAACTGATGGACAAATTAACTTTTGAAAAACCTGGATTTTCATATCAATTAATTTCAATATACGTTACCATGTATAACTGAGTACAATTCAATTGGATAAATGTATCATCATTAATTTCCCTGGCATTATGACCTGACAAATAGTTTGCTTATAATTTTACAAGTATAACTAAGGCTGTAATGAGTACCCTTGAGTTTACATACATGTTTGAACACTCCCTATTATATCCTATAGGTAAACTAAATATAAAATTGTTAGTCAAAAGGTGCTAATTTCCATCTAATACATATTTTCCACTGTCTATTGGAAAGATTATAACACACAAGGAAGAGGAAACCTTCAAGCATTTTATGGGAGGGGAGAGAACGTTGAACTAGATGGCTTCTAGGATGCTGGACAACCTGTAGTTAAGACCACAGAAAAACACACTCATTCCCATCCTGCTTTTGTGACTTCCATGTTAGCTGTGTGACCTTGGGCAAGCTCTCCCCATCTCTGAGCCATAGGTAAAATGGTGAGAATAAGTCCTATTGCTTAGAGTTGTTGAGAGGGTTAAAGGAGACAATGGGTATTAAGCACAATGTGGGTAGCACTTATAGCAGGGATTTCTCCCTCAGATTGTGGGCAGGGCTAAGTCTGGTTCTGGCATCCTGTGAATTTTCTGTCACAACTTTACCCATTTCATGGGGAGCTTTCTCCTCAAGAGCCCACAAGGCAGCAGAGGAAGGAAATGTTCTTTATCACTTATCTCCAGAAAACCCCCAAGTTAAGGTCAGGCCACCTATCCTGGAACCCTGAGTACCATTAGGGCCAGACTTGGCCTCAGTGCCAAGGGAACAAGAGAGAGTAGATCTGGGAAGCCATGGGACACATCAAACTCACCTCTGCTTGGGCGAGTCAGGGCCTGGAGATGCAGCCAGGGAAGTGAGGGGCGGGCTGGGCCACCCCTTTCTCCTGCCAGCATCGCCACATGTCCCTCAGTAAAAACACCGGATTTCGAGGACTGCTTTTTCTGCCACAGAACAATGTGGAGAAGTCATAGAAATTGAGAGTAGGAAACTACATTGGAGGTTTTGCACATCCCTGCCTCCCATCAGTCAGGGTTAGGGTAGGAAACTGTATTTTAGGCAGGAAAATACCAGAAATAGATTTCATAATGGGAATTAGGGGCTTACAGAGCCATTAGGAGGGTCGGAGGAGGGGGCTGTCGACTGGACTTACAGGAAGGATTCTCAGAACAACGCCTCTGAAGTGGCGCCCGGGGAGTCACCACCTCCCCCCTAATCAGGAAGGCAGGGAAGCAGGAGCCCCCTGGAACCACTGTGGTCAGGAACCCAAGGCTGCTGCTGTGTCCCAGGGATTGGGACTGGGGCCTGCCGTGGCATGCCTCTAGACAACCTTGAGAACAAAGCCAGGATGACTCTGTAGAAAAACCCCTCCTCTCTACAACCTCTCCTGACAGCAGAAAACAGCCTGAAGCAGCAGATATCCTCCACCACCTTTTGACCTTCCTGTTTCATAGACAGAACTGTAGCTTCCAAGAGTGTAGGATATGTAACTAACTGTTCCCTTTCCAGCCTCTGCAGTAGAGGAAGAGACACCAAAAAGATGTGGGAATAGAAACTACCAGTCAACCCTGTCCTGCAGACCTTGATCTCTGCTTGAATACCCTTACTGACAGGGAGCTCACTACCTCAGAAGTCTTCTAGGGAGAATGTTGGAGAGATCTGAGGGCTTTTTTTTTTTTAATTGAAGTATCGTTGAATTACAATGTTGTGTTAATTACTGCTGTACAGCAAACTGACTCAGTTATACATATATACACATTCATTTTCATATTCTTTTCCATTATGGTTTATCACAGGATATTGAATATAGTTCCCTGTGCTATACAGTAGGACCTTGTTGTTTATCCATTCTGTATATACCAGTTTGCATCTGCTAATCCCAAACTTCCAATCCAACCCTCTCCCACTGCCCAGCACCCACCCCCCCACCCCCCCACCCCCCCACCCCCCCCATCCCCCCCCACCCCCCCCCACCCCCCGCCTTGGCAACCACAAGTCTATTCTCTATGTCCCTGAGGGCTTTCTTAGATTAATACGAAAGCTGCTGCACCGTACCGCCCACCTGCTGTTGACCTTCACCCCACCGGGATGCACAGCACGGTGTGCTCCCTTATCTTAATGACAGCCCTTCAAGGAGGGGCAGGGCATGAGTCTGGCTGTCCTAATTTCCAGAGTCCTTTCAAGCGCTTCTCCAAGACATAGTTTCCTGGGCCCTGACCTCTTAACTCTCACCTTCTGACAGGTTCCAGTCGTACAAGATCTTTGATAAAGTGAGGAATGGGAACCGAGTCCAGGAGTGCAGCCCCACAAGGAGCTGCCACCTGCACTCTTCAGAGACCGATCCCGGGCGAGAAGTGTGGCACCCAGCGCTTGCCGGGATAGGCAGAAACAGTCCCCCTCACCCTCGGCTTGTGGAAAGCAAATGAGTGGTACCCCTTGGAGGGTAATTTGTTACTGTGAAAACTTTAAAAGTACATGCCCTTGACCTACTAAACCCACTTCTGAGAATGTATCTAACAGGCAAATTCTCATAGATGTAGAAATCATATGTGCATAATTACCCATTTCAGCTCGGTTTGGGATGGCAAAAGACAGGAAACAATCAAAATACTCACCAGTAGGGGACTGGTTAAATAAACCATGATGCAGCCTCTAACAAAATACTACACAGTTGTAAAAAGAATGAAGAATGAGCCACATCTATTACACACTGATGGGCACAATCTTGTTCTTTAAAAAAGTAAAGGTAGAAGTGAATTTAATACTGTATAAAGGGGTATAAGCGTATGTGTGTGTATATCCTGTAGCCCTCCTAAAAGAAACCTGCCCAAGTACAGTCACCCCTTCCCTGGCTCTTTTGAGTCTCAGTTTTCTCACCTATAAAGATGGGTATTGTGGGACTTCCCTGGCAGGCCAGTGGTTAAGACTCCGTGCTTCCACTGCAGGGAGCACGGGTTTGATCCCTGGTCGTGAAACCGTGCACCTCTGATTGGGACTTGAACCCACGTGCTGGGACTCGAACCCAACCTAAACCCAGATTGGGACTTGAACCCACAGTCTTTTAATTAGAGTCACTCACCTGTGTCTGGACTTAACTGAGGCTCAGGTTCTTTGTGTCTCAGCGCAGAAGGAATTCAGCAAGAGGCAAAGTGATAGGCAAGAAGTAGATTTATTAATATAGGATGCTTGTGAGGGATACAAGCAGGCAGGTGAGGGGGCTCTGCCCCAAGGATTAAGCAGGCTACATTTTTATAGTCAAAGGAAAGTGGGGAGGGGGAAAAGACCGCCTTCTTCCTCATTCTTCAAGTAGACATCAGGCTTACATCACTGGCTTCTCCTTTGTGTCAGGCAGGAGAGTGCTTGACCCTATGGGGTCACAGTAGGACTGTCATAGCGCTTATTCAAATCAGCAGTAGGGTGGTAACATATACTAAAATATGTTGAATCGTCTCAGGTTTCTGTATATTGAGGGTCTCCTACTTTGGAATGTCACCTTTCCCTTCAATTCCTGTCCTTGGTCCTAAGGATCCCTGTCTTGCTGAACTCCACCAGCAGAATGCAGGCCTCATTTTTTTCTTTCACTTAATAACCTGGGCATATCTCATCCTTTTATTTATGGCTTTATAGTTAAGCAAGCCTGCTTCGTTCCACGACGACGTTCCGATAGCTTTCTTGAGCTATCATTAAGTTACAGTGGTCTCCCAAAGTTCCCTAGGTTTCCCTCTCTATCTATAATCCCCTACTGGGACTTCTACAACTACCGGTGATGGTTAGAGTAGGATTGAGTACTATCCTACTCTATCCCTGTCAGTCGAGGAACTGAGATCCCGCATGCCGTGTGGCGTGGCCAAAAAAAAAGGGGGAGCGGTGGGGATTGACAGCCTACTTATTGGAAAGATTAAGTAATGTATGCAAAGTTATTTTGTAAATGTTAGAGTACTTGACACTTAAATGGTTGGTTTCCACTCTTATTTTTAACATAATTATTGGTTAACGATTACTCTCATCTTACGAATCTCCCTAGACCATGGGTCTTCTTAGGAATTTCATAAAAGTCCTGAAATTCTAGGCAAAGTTTAATGATTAATGTTTGCTTTTTCTCTGAGAGGATCAATTCTTTATCTCATGGAAAAAGAAATTTGTGATTCACAAAAAGAAAAAAAGTTGTAAATTTTCTGAACAGTCTAGTGGAGTGATAACCCTTTAATTTTTCCCTTGATTTAGAACTCCATATTATCTTCCCCTAAATGCATTCTTATCTCCAGAGATCAGCCCCTAGAGTCTGTCCTCTGCCTTTCCTTCACCAGTGATGCTGAAACCTCCACACCCTCCATCCTCTGAAGTTTGCTGTGCCCTCGGGGCTCTGCCATTGTTCTCTGTGATGTTAGAGGTAACTGGGAGAGTGTCCATGGTCAGACCCATCTCCTGTCTAACATAAAGTGCTTTTATTTTATATTCTCTGTTCTCCTCTCCCAGGCCACAGAACCTAGAGGCTCTTCCTGCAGAGTGGTGGAGAGGGAGGGCAGAGGAGTCTACCCTCTTCCAATCCTGATGCCACCACTGATCAGCTCTGTGGCACTGGTCAAGTTCCCTGATGCCACCACTGATCAGCGTTGTAGCATTGGTCAATTTCCCTAAGCCTCAGTTGCCCCATCTGTAAAATGGGGCTAATAGTAGAGAGTTGTTCTCTAGATTAAATGAGACAATAGTACTTAGCAAATGGTTACTCTAATTAATTACCCTTATCTTAGGAAATGTTCAAAAAGTTCTGCTCCCAGGAAATAATGCATAAAACCTTAAGAAATAAGAGACCCTTGAGAATTGCAAGCCCACTTTACACAGAGAAAATGGACCTAGAGAGGGGAAGAGACTTGTCCCAGGTTGCACAGCAAACCAGAGGCAATGCCAGGGTGAAAACTGGGCACTGAGCTCCCAGCACAGGGAGCTCCTGTGCCTCACAAGCCCCACTGGATGGGGGAGAAGGGCAGTTACAAATTCTCTCTTTTTTTTTTAAAACAATGGTTAGCATCTTTTTATTTGCAGGTATCAGGAGCACAAATATATATAGCTAGCTAGTATACTGCTAGTCTCTATTGTGTTGATGGAGCCCATGATAGGAGGGCTTGGTGCCCTTTCTTTATCCTGTTTCTCTTTTCCTTTTGGCTAGTTACTGCTCCAGACTACTCTCTGTAGTATCTTGTTGTCTGCCCATGTGAGACTAGTCATATACTTACATCATTAATATCAAACTAGAGTTCTTAGTACCCCTGTCTACATGTCTTAAATATTTGGAGGTTTTGGGGGTTTTTTTAGTAGACTTTGTTTATTTTTTATTTATTTTATTTATTTTTGGCGGCATTGGGTCTTCGTTGCTGCACGCGGGCTTTCTCTAGTTGTGGCGAGCGGGGGCTACTCTTTGTTGTGGTGCGCAGGCTTCATTGTGGTGGCTTCTCTTGTTGCAGAGCACAGGTTCTAGGCACATGGGCTTCAGTAGTTGTGGCACGCGGGCTCAGCAGTTGTGGCTCGCGGGCTTAGTTGCTCCGCGGCATGTGGGATCTTCCCAGACCAGGGCTTGAACCCGTGTCCCCTGCATTGGCAGGTGGATTCTTAACCACTGCGCCACCAGTGAAGCCCTCCATGTCTTTTGATGGCTTGATAGCTGATTTTTTTTTTTTTACTGCTGAATAATATAGCACTGTCTGAATATACCACAGTTTATCTGTCCACCTACTGAAGGACATCGTGGTTGCTTCTAAGTTTTGGCAATTATGAATAAACCTGCTATAAACATTCGTGTAAGGTCTTTGTGTTGCCAGAAGTTTTCAGCTCATTTGAGAAAATACCAAGGAATGCAATTGCTGAATCATATGGTAAGAATCCATTTAGTATTGTGAGAAACCACCAAACTGTTTTCCAAAGTGGCTGTTTCATACCACTGTACATTCCCACCAGCAGTGTGAGTGTTCCCGTCACTCCTCACCAGCATTTTATGTTGTCAGTGTTGTGGATTTTAGCCATTCTAATAGGTGTGTAGTGATATCTCCATGTTGTTGTAACTTGCATTTCCCTGATGACATATGAAGTGAAGCATCTTTTCATATGCTTTTTTTGCTTTCTGTACACTTCTTTTGATGAGAGGTCTGTTCAGGTCTTTTGCCCAGTTTTTAATTGGGTTGTTTGTTCTCTTATTGTTGAGTTTTAAGAGAGATAACAGTCCTTTTTCAGATATGCTTTTGCAAGTATTTTCTCTTAGTCTATGGCTTGTCTTCTCATTGTCTTCACAAATCCATTTTTGTCCTATGTTCTTCATCCTAACATACCTACTCAACTCCCTTCCTTCTGCCCACATCCCCATCTCCGGCTCGGTCCTGTCAGACTGTAGGTGATAGGCTGTGGCCTTGCACCACAAGGGTGTCCTAATGAACTGTGCCCACCACTTTTGCTGCTGGTGAGAGCCTCCGAGCCATCTCACAAACAAGACTTCCTTTGCTTTAGTTCTACCCCCAGGTTCTGCTGGTTCTCCTGCTATCTCTTTATACACATACCAGAACAAGGCCTCTTGATTGTGCTCCATCAGCCAAGAGTTTGTTCCATCACAAAAGTAGTGTCCTTTTTTCACTTTCAACACACACAGTTTTATTTATTTATTTTTAAAATATTTATTTATTTATTTATTTATTTGGCTGCATCGGGTCTTACTTGCGGCAAGAGGGCTCTTCGTTGTGGCGTGCAGGCCTCTCTCTAGTTGTGGCGCGTGGGCTCCAGAGCACGTGGGCTTAGTTGCCCCCCAGTATGTGGGATCTTAGTTCCATGATCAGGGATCGAACCCACTTCCCCTGCATTGGAAGGCGAATTTTTAACCACTGGACGACCAGGGAAGTCCCAACACACACAATTTTAAAAATAATATTGAATATGTTTTTAAAACTCTACAGGATTTTTAAAAATAACCTATTTAATATATATGTATATAAATTATTTATACATAATGTTTATAAATATATTAAAAAGGCCTGGACTTAATCACACTACACTGTTAAAAGTAGTTACTTTTGAGGAAAGAAGTGAGAAGGAGAATTAGATTGGGATGAAGTGGGGAGAGGGGTATGAATACGGATGTTCCTTTTTTACATATATACTTCTGTACCATTTGACCGTTGTATAATAAGCATTCATCACCACTATATTTTTTAACTAAATGGGAAAAAAAGGTCACGTTTCTTCTCATTTCCTTGAAATTCTGTTGTGCCCTTGGGAGTATGAACCCCTGCACTCCTGGTAAAAACCGTTGTAGTAAGGGGTAGCGTGTATGATAATCTTCATTGCTAGCACAAAGGCCAGCAATTTGTGTGGTGTCTGGGAAGCAGCAGGGTGTAATAGGAAAATCACTGTTGTGGAGCCAGGAGACCTGAGGTCAGGTCTTGAATCAGCCATGTGATCTGAGGTACTCTGCAAACATCTTTACTCACCCTTACTGACTCTGTTAATTGTGGACCAGCCTACACAGAAAGAGCCAAGGGCCCAGGCCGGATAGGACCAAAGTGTAGGATGTGGGCGATGGAGGCCCTTCAGCTCCACTGGCTTCAGCAGCCAGGACCAAGAAGCTAGCAGTTGCAGGTAAGCACAAAAGGCAGAGGGGCCAGGCTAAGGAGGCCCAAGGGCAGTATAAGATGGCTCATGACCCTGAACAGCATGCAGCGACTCAAAGTCAGGCGGATCCTGTGTGTACTTCCTAGAAGATCAGTCCATTCACTGAGAATCCAGCATCTCGTTCACTCATTAATTCATTCATCCACTTACTGAACAAGTGTCAATTGAGTACTCACTGTAGATCAGGCACCATGCTAGCTGTTAGGGAGATAAGGATAAATGAAACAGGTATGATCCCTACCTTGATGGAGTTTCATGACCTAGCGGCAGAGACAGAAAATAAATAAGAAAAGAAGTAAATGTATAATTATGAATTAGGATAAGAGCTACAGGGGGATGGGGGAAACCTGTCTGAGGACGTGAAGTTTAAGCCAAGATATGAAGGACAAGAGCCGACCAAATGAAGAGGCGTGGGAATGGTATCAGCAAAAGGCCATGGAGTGGGAAGAGCTGAGAGTCCTCCAGAAGCTGGTGAAGCATGCTGAGTGAGGAGGAAGAGGTGTAGAAGGAAAGCAGGGAAAGGGAGGCCGGAGCCAATCATGTGCTAGAATGTAATTCCAAGAGTAGAGGAAAGCTCCATAAGGGTCGTAAGCAGAGGAAGGGCGTGATACAATCAATAATTTTTAAAAGCTATCTCTAGCTGCTGCATGGATCATAGATTGGCGAGCCAAAAGAAACAGATTCACTCCATGCGGGAAGAGATGGCCAACACTGAGCAGAGTGTTCAGTGTCCAAGTCAAGTCAGAATTTTCAGGGGCCAGAGCCTTCCTTCTCCAAGCAGATGAGACTGGGCAGCAGATAATGGGATAGGGAGGCCAAGGCAGGCCCTCGGCTCCATAACTTCCTGGACACAGAGGTTCTGCCTGGGAACATACCTGGACACATGTAAAAAGAGCCTGCCAGGGCATTCCTGCCTCTTCTTGAGCAGCAGGAGGTCTGAGGCTGCCACAAGGCTTCCTACCTATGGCTGTGGGTAGCAAGGGCACCCAGGCAAGACAGGTGAGGCAGAGGGTAATAACTCCAGCACAGTGGGTGGCCCCATATTCTCTCTGCCTTTCTTCTTTTTATAACCAATAATCTTCTCCTCCCAACACCCACATGCAATCATGTTCTTCCTCCTGCTTGTGGACTAGCTGGGATTCTTCTTTGTGTTCCTCATGTTAGTGCTAGATAACTGTAAACGGGTAGGACAAAGCCCTGGAGCAGAAATGCAAGATGGCAGGAGATATCCCAGCTTGAGCTTCCAGCAGCTCCCTCCCAATCAGCCAAGTTAGTGAAAGCCTAAGTAATTGAGCCTTTGCTTTTGAAAGCCTAAACAATTCAGTCCTTATCTCAAAGCAGCAACAGATAAAACCCGAGCATACCTTTTCTACTTGAGAATCTTCAAGGTCTCCCTACTGCACAGGATATATTCTAATCTGGCTCATAAGACTTTGGGCAACCTGGCCCCCACCTACCATCCAGCCTGATTTTCCACTTCTCTTCTGTATGTGTTCTATGCTCCAAAACATCTGAGTTCTCTAGTGCTCCCACATGTATCTCCTCTTTCCCACCACTGAGCCTTTACTTCTGCTGTTCTTCGCACATGCAGTGTCCTTCCTCCTCCACTCTCTCTCTCTGAATATCTAAATCAGGGGTCCTCAACCCCCGGGCCATGGACCGGTACCGGTCCGTGGCCTGTTAGGAACCAGACCACACAGCAGGAGGTGAGTGGCGGGTGAGCAAGCGAAGCTTCTTCTGTATTTACAGCTGCTCCCCATCACTCGCATTACCACCTGAGCTCCGCCTCCTGTCAGATCAACGGCAGCATTAGATTCTCATAGGAGCGCGAACCCTACTGTGAACTGTGCGTGTGAGGGATCTAGGTTGTGTGCTCCATGTGAGAATCTAATGCCTGATGATCTGAGGTGGAGCTGAGGCGGTGATGCTAGCGCTGGGGAGCGGCTGCAAATACAGATTATCATTAGCAAAGAGGTGTGACTGCACAGAGACCATAATAAATTAGTTGCTTGCAGACTCACATCAAAACCCTATCAGTGAGTGGCAAGTGACAATTAAGCTGCATCTGGTGGCAAGTGAGTTGATGTACTTCAATTGTACAGCTGCATCTGATGGCAGGCTTTATTTAAGTCAGAATCTGACACTTATTTTAGTTCGGGTGTGGCCTGCCCATTATTTTATTTACCACTTCCGTCCACGCCTCTTTCCCACACTTGCACACTGCACTCAGTCACAATTTTGATAAGTCCACAAGCTAACCCTAGCCAAAATGAGTGAAAAACAAATGTCTCTGGGGAGCTTCTTTGAAAAGGGGAAAGACCCAATGATGAGACAGAAGAAGACTCTAAGACCGCCAACAAAAAGAAAGCTGCATTTAAAAGAAAATACCAAGAGTCCTACTTAAATTACAGGTTCATTGCAACAGGTGATTCACATTCTCCAAGACTGCTTTGTATAATATGTGGCAACTGGCTATCTAACAAAGCCATGAAAACTTCAAAACTGCTTCACCACATGGAGACCAAGCACCCTGCATTAAAAGACAATCCTTTGGAGTTTTTCAAAAGAAAAACACATGAACACGAAGAACAGAAGCAATTATTGAAGACCACCACTTCATCAAATGTGTCTGCACTGAGAGCATCATTCTTAGTGGCTAACCGCATTGCTAAAGCTAAGAAGCCCTTTACTGTTGGTGAAGAGTTGATCCTGCCTTCTGCTAAGGACATTTGTCATGAAATTTTAGGAGAGGCTGCAGTTCAAAAGGTGGCACGTGTTTCTCTTTCGGCTAGCACCATAACTAGACGATGAAATAGCAGAGGATACTGAGGCACAATTGTTAGAGAGGATTAATGAGTCACCATGGTATGCAATCCAGGTTGATGAGTCTACTGATGTTGACAACAAGAGAACAATGCTTGTTTTTGTGCGATATATTTTTCAGGAGGATGTTCATGAGGATATGTTATGTGTACTTTTGTTGCCAATCAACACCACAGCTGCAGAATTATTCGAGTCTTTGAATGATTACGTCAGGAAAACTGAATTGGTCATTTTGTGTCGGTACATGCACGGATGCAGCAGCTGCCATGACTGTATGGCTTTCTGGTTTCACTACTCGGGTCAAAGAGGTCGCTTCTGAATGTGAGTCTATGCACTGTGTCATCCATAGAGAAGTGCTGGCTAGCCAAAAAATGTCACCTGAACTTAACAATGTTTTGCAGGATGTAATTAAAATTATCAGTCACATTAAAGTACATGCCCTTAACTCACATCTGTTCGCGCAGCTCTGTGAGGAGGTGGTCGCAGAGCACACACACACACGTCTTCTCTTATACACAGAAGTGAGATGGCTTCTAAAGGTAGATCTCTGCCCAGAGTTTTTGAGTTACAAGAGCTGCTCCAGAGATTTCTTTTAGAAAAAGTCACCACTGGCGGCACATTCCAGTGACACAGAATGGGTCACAAAACTTCCTTACTGGTGTGACATATTCAACCTGCTCAACGAACTCAATCTGTCACTTCAGGGGAGAACAACAGCTGTGTTGAAGTCGGCAGATAAAGTGGCTGCATTCAAAGCCAAACCGGAATTAGGGGGGGGCGACAAGTGAACATTGGGATTTTTGACATGTTTCAAACATTAGCAGAGATTTTGAAAGAGACGGAGCCAGGGCCTTCTTTCTCCCAGCTGGTGCATGATCACCTATCTCAGCTTTCAAAGGAGTTTAAGCATAACTTCCCAACCACAAAAGACGCCCGAAATGAGAAGGAATGGATCTGCGACCCATTTGTGAATAAGCCAGGTGAATCAACTTTGTCCGTGCTAGAAGATCAACTGTTTGAGATCGCAAATGACAGTGGCCTTAAAAGCATGTTTGAGACAACTTCAAATCTCCATACGTTCTGGATTAAAGTCAAGGCGGAATATCCTGAGATTGCCACAAAAGCACTGAAAAGCCTGCTTCCATTTCCAACATCCTGTCTTTGTGAAGCAGAGTTTTCTGCAGTGACAGCAACCAAAATGAGATAATGGAGTAGACTGGACATAAGCAATACACTTTGGGTGCCACTGTCTCCCATCACCCCCAGATGGGACCATCTAGTTGCAGGAAAACAAGCTCAGGGCTCCCACTGGTTCTGCATTATGGTGAGTTGTATAATTATTCTGTTATATATTACAATGTAATAATAACAGAAATAAAGTGCACACTAAATGTAATGCGCTTTGAATCATCCGAAACCGTCCCCCCCCGCCGACCTGGTCCGTGGAAAAATTGTCTTCCACGAAACCAGTCCCTGGTGCCAAAAAAGTTGGGGACCGCTGGTCTAAATTACACCCATTCTACATGCCCGCCTCCTCTGGGTATTGTTCCCTTTCCTGATCCACACAGCAGAATCGCCACCTTATTTTACCCTTCCCAATTCAACCCTATTTTTTTAAAAAAAGGAGGAGGTAGATTTATTTTTTTCCTTTAATTTATTTATTTAAAAAATTTTTTAGTTTATTGAGGTAACATTGATTTATAACATTATATAAATTTCATGTGTAGGACATTATATTTCGACTTCTCACCACCAAAAGTTTAGTTTCCATCAACCACCTGTCGACTTAAAAAATATTCACAACCTGAAAGTTGAGAGTTATGTTTTATCCAGTGGGAATTTTTAGGACTACAAGCCCAGGAGGCAGCACCTCAAGTAACCCTGAGAGAACTGCTTCAAGGAGGTGACGGGGGGAACCAGGTTATATAGAAGTTTTGCAACAAAGGGCAGGTAGTTGGGAACATCAAAAGATTATTGCTAATTAACGAAAACCAGATATCCCAGGTTAAGGAATTTAGCACTTTTCTGTGTATGGGAAGATGCAGGAGTCTCAGCTCACTGAACTCATTCCTTTGATATGCATCTCAGCTATCTAAGGACAGTATCTTATATTTTCATATTCTTAGTTTCCTCAAGGCGCACAGTAGGGAGTGGCTGCAATCTGATGGCTGCCTGATGGCAGGTATTCTTTCCTTCCTGAGTTTCCTCAGGGCTCACCGGCTCACATTGGAGGGCTGCAATCGCTGATGAGTGTGACATCCTTTGTTTAAATATTCCATTTATCAGTCCCTCCTTTTGGTCAGAAATTTGATCAATGTTTGGGAGACATCTCATGACCAAATTTTGTCCCACAGCGCTGGGAGGCTCATCCCAGATCAGGAGAAAATTCTTGTTGCTATGCCATTCCAGGTGTTAATTTCTGGATTAGGCCCTATTGATAACTAAAGATTCTCTGGATCCTCTGTCTTACTAGTCTACTATGATCTAGGAAATATTTTTCCTTATCGTTTCTTCCCATACCTAGAATCACACTATTACAATTATTTTATAAGAGTCATAAATGTGATTTATTTTTTCAAGATGTTTAGCCATCATCAAATTTGTTGGAGGCCTGATTACCCACTGAGTACTGTAAGAGACAACAATCTTATAAGATAGACAGGATATAAGTAGTGCAGCTAGTAATATTGACAAAGTCATAGTACAGCAGGGAGACACAAATCATATACAATTCGGAAACAAGGAACAAATTAAAACAATGATTAGTATAACTAGTTGTAATAAACCATCAAGTCCATAGGAGAGCCAGCTGGAGAAGCCAAATTATGGACAGGATCAGATAGAGAGAAAAAGATAAATGTTTTATCTTTGTTTACAAAGGTATACTTTATCAGCTTGTATGTCATAGCATAAGTGAAAAGTTTTTTCTGAAAAACAAAGATTAAAGCTAGTATACTTCCCAAAGTCATAAAAGTTATAAATCATATTCATCAGTTCATTCAGTCCCATGTAATTGATTCCTGTTGATCTGGATGAAGTAATCAGGTTTTCTGTCATTTGTTACACAGTAAAGGCCATCAGAAACTTATGTTTGTTAAAAAAAAGTTCTTTTCATGAGTCTTGAAAATCTTCATTTTGTAAAAGCATCAGGACAAAACTTAAAATAGCGTGGTTAAAGATTTGAGTACAAGGCAATTAGTAGGAAACGTGGATATTTCTGTGACATGTAACATTTTAGAATAACTGGAATTATGACTGATAACATTATATCAGGGCATACCAGATGTTAGGAATTCCATATAAATTTTGGAATATCTATATTAATAACATTTATCCATACACTATAACCTAATTTTCATCTCCAGTCACTTGACATTGTTTCTGAAGTAATTAAACATACGAAATAAACTTAGTTTAACATTCCTCTCTAAGATGTCCCAGACATGTTCCTTCAAAGCATCCCAGAGTCAGCTGGAGGCTAAAAGAGCTTTAGTTGGATTTTAATATTTGGGAAGTTTGTTAAAAATGTCAAAAACATTTTAAAACATAACAGGTCACTGTGAAACAATACTTATTCATTTAACCAAAGTCACAAAAAGATTACTTAAGGGCACAGAAACTCACACAATCTGTTATCAAAAAGGAGCACTCTGAGAAACTTTGTTCAAATTCCAGTCTTGTACCAGCTTATTTAACAACAAAATCTATTTACTTAATTAATTTCAATCTAAATTTAGTTAATCCTGACCATGTATAAAACTTTTTCCCCCGCCTCAGGATTTTTTTCCACAACCTTTCATCACTTTCTGTCTTTATATCAGCCTGTCCCTTATTTTTTTATCCAAATAAACCAACCAGTCCTAAGACATATTTTTTTCTTTTCCCTCAATAAAATGTAATTCCAGTCCTCAAACCTTCTTTACTGAAAACGCACATTCTACTTTGCTACTGTACACTGAAATGTTTCCGTCTTATTCCTGTTAGCTTTAATTACATGTTTAAATTGGAATCCTCAACTCTTAAAAACCTTAATTTCTAGTGAAAGTTAAGAAGTAAGCAATTATGAACTGTCTTTCACATTAGCATTCTGTAGATTGGTGGACATAAATACCACTGATGATTTCTAAAAACATTTGTTTTCTTATAGAGGACATCTCAGGGTAGCACCAAACATTTTCATTAATAGTCCTAAATACCTTTAGTTTCTCTATTTAGTAATTGATGTCTCAGTATCTTATTTTTTTGGAAATTATGTAGCTATTTAATAATCTTCCATCACTTAAATTAGCAGAACTCTAGAACTTTAAGTTATCAAATAACTGTAAAGATCATTTTAACTAGACATTTCTAAAATATAATTAATTTTAAAGAGTTTACCCAAAAGCTCTTATCTCATTTACATTTACTTTAAAGTTTCAGCATATCAAGTTATTTCCTTGCAATAGATATAATAAGGTCTTATTTGATTTCTATTAAACCTAGGTAATAAAGCATTATACTTAATGTTGATGACTAAGGATATGTCTATAGTAATTAGATCAACAAACAAACTTTAATACCAGATATCAACTTAATATTGAATATTTCCCAGTTCATGTGAACCTGAAAGTCATTTTGACTGGTTTCTTTATTTGTAAGCACTTTCTTTTAAAATTAAATAGAGCTCTTTATAAATTCAATTTTGATAATACTTTCCAGAGGTAGAGATATTTCATATATATAATGTGTACATAGACATAAACAGGCAAAACTAGAGATCTCATGGCTTCACTTTAGAAAAAAAAAAAACTTAGTTATGAATCAGGTATTACAATATAAATTTACCAGTTTACAAAGAACAGTTGGAATACGTTAAAGTTGCTTGCTCAGATGACTAAGGCTTTACTATTTGTAAAGTTTGGCTGAGGGAGCATTCCCAGCAGTTTGAATTTTAAAACTGCCACTTTGCTATTTTTTTTTCCTTGGTTTCAGGTCTTGCCAGACTGAGCTAATTAGGCTCAGTCTCAGGTCTTTGTGGCCTGTATTTGCATTTTCGGTGTGTAGAGATTTGCAAGAGAAAGACAGTTGCTTTTAGTTTCCCAAAGAACAGGTTTGTTACCTAAACTGTACTAAAAGATTTAATCAGTGACAAGATTTCTAACTAAACTGAAATTTATTTTACGAGTTCTGTGTTCTAGAACTTTAGTGTTTAATTTCTCATGCCTTTAATGGTTTGTATAAGGCATTCAGCAAAGACCTTCTTTCTGAGTTTACAAGTTAGACCAGAGCAAAATCACTGTTTTTCTTTTAATTAGTCCTTGAATGTTACTTCCCAGTTTTACTTATTTTTATGGCTCAGGTAACACTATTGGTGTCTTTTAGTATGTTCAATTAATATTTCCTGAGGGGCAGATTTATATGCCTTGTCTTATAATACCATGTAGGGGAGGTATTTTCCAGTGAAGCATGCCTATCCCACAATATAATTAAACAAAACAGATGTATCCATCTTATATAAAGTCCATTTAAATATATCAATTTTATATATTTGCATCTCAATTCCGTCAACTTTATACTTTTACTTTTCATTAGGATCCAATCAACCAGCTTACAGGAGGAGTTCTAGAAGTTTTTCTTTTTTTTGTTCCCGGTCTATTTTATCTATTTTTATATAAAAGGCTCTGGGATCCCCAGAGTGGGGTTGAGCCAAGGAACTCAGACCCTTTGGCCTAGCTGTTGTCCCAAATCATTGTTGGTCAGGTATCTCAGCGTTAAAAAAAAATTTTTTTTTCTAGCCCCTTAAATATATTTTAAAACTGGGGTAAATAGAACAGACTTGTTTGGCTTTTAATGTTGGGGACCAATAGGGGGGTCCCTTTTGACCCATTTAACCTTAGGTCATGTAGTAATGTCAGAACCTTGTGTTTTAATTACATAAGTGTCCATTTTATTTATCCCATTTTAAATAACCACCTAAAGATTTCTTTATTTATTTGAGATAATTCCTTTAAAATTTCTACCTTGGTGGAAATAGTATCCAGACTTTCCTTACAGGATTTTTCCTGTTAACATTAATTATTCTAATGTTTTTATTAGCATCTGTAAGACCCACTGAGGGAAAGCAAAGACCACGAATGAAGTTTCCCAGACCAGTTTTTCTTACTTGTTTTAAACTAAAGAAGTTCTTAGGTTAATCATTAGATGTATTTCTTTTTTCCACCTTTAATTTGATTTTTTTTTGTTTTTATAGGTACCAGTAAAACAGTTGTTTATAATGAGAGTGCACTAGATTCACCAATTTGTTAGTTTCTCCAGGTTTAAAAGGATCCATCATTTGGCCATTAATAACATATATATTTATAGTGATTCAAATCATTAAGACGCAAGAGGCTTCCCCATAAGAGAGTGGGGGAGGATGTAACCAAAGTAAAATACGGAGAGTTTACTCTCAAAAACAGTATGGCAGAGGTCAAGTTTTCAAAACATATACATACACATAGACATACATGGAATGTTCTAGGAAGATCAGGTAGAACATATACATCTCAAAGACACAGGAAGAGAAATGCAAGTTTCCCTTTAGAAGGACTTTGTTTAAAGTCAGAATTCTGAAAAGGTATTTTTATCAAGCCAGCTTTTTAACCTTAATTTAACTTAACTGCCTATGCACTAAAAGGGCCTTCTCATTTTTATGGCGAGATTTCCTTTAATTTCCAATTAAGTAAATACTAATTGATATAGATCTGAAAACCCGGGCTCATAGGTCCAGATGGTTAACTCAAATTCCTTAGCAAATCCCAATGGATTTTTTTAAAAATATTTATTTATTTATTTTGGCTGCACCAGGTCTTAGTTGCAACACATGGGCTCTTAGTTGCAGCATGCGGCCTTCTTAGTTGCGGCATGCAGACTCTTAGTTGCGGCATGTGGACTCTTAGTTGCGGCATGTGGACTCTTAGTTGCGGCATGCATGCAGGATCTAGTTCCCCGACGAGGGATCGAACCTGGGGCCCCTGCATTGGGAGCGCAGAGTCTTACCCACTGGACCACCAGGGAAGTCCCAGCAAATCCCAATGGATCTTGACTTGGATTGGGCAGTTCCTTAGCCAAGGCTCTAATTTCTGTTTCGGTCCAGGGTGTGTACCTAAGCAACAAGGATGGCTCACCTCTCCCTGTAATAGTTTTCTCCTTAAAGAGAGCTATAATCACTTCTGATTTTTTATCTTCCTTTGCTGGGGAAGAGGGAGCAGCTGGAAGTGGAAGAGTTGGAAGAGAAAAAGAGATAGCATCTGGGCCAGGGAATTCTGATAGGAAAGGATACGTGGGAAGAGCAGAGGGAGAGACAGAGTCAAAGACAGAGTGCTAGCAGCCTTTTTTAGTTCTGATGGTTTCAAAAAGTTACTCTATCATTTCCTCTTTTAGAAGCTTCTAGGTACCAATCAATGTAAGCTTCCCATTCAGTCTGGTTGATCTTATGGCCGGCTTTTTCTAACTGTGCGCACAAATATAGCAATTTTGGAATATCAGAAGAACGTAAATTTGGCCCTTTTAGGTTGAGATCTCCTTTAGTATAATTTCCCCAATTAACTAGGTACTTGTAAGTATGAGCGCCATACAGTGTTGTACATGAATCTGGCTGGGGTGTTAGTCGGAGGTCGGTTTTCTGATGCCCCTTGTTTCTGTGTTTGAGAGATTCTATTTCCCATTTTAAGTTGAATTTGTCAGGGATGAAATTTACTAGTGAAGTTGTGTGGTGGGCTGGTGTGCTGCTTGTGAGCTTTACTCCTCTATCCATCACCCTAGAGTCGTTTCAGCCCTCTTCTCCCTTCGGTGGTCTAAGACCACTGCAGGTGCTTGGATCACTGAATGGCCAATTCTTATCCGCGACCCCTGGTTGAGCAAGTGCTTTAATGAATGCGTAGGTTTCCCTATGGGACCACTGCACGGGTATGAGGCCTCTGCCTCCACCACTCCCGTAAGTTTCTCAGTCGCCTGAGAAAGCTGTAACCGGCAGGGGGGAGTCTTGTCCCTTTTCTTTAGAGCAACGCTCTCATGTAATATCTTCACTTTTATCGCGACAAATTCTGTTAAGGCAGCCAAACTGAGGAAAAGCGTCAGATCAACCTCTTACCTAACTACTCAGCCAACCACTCAGTCTCCTACAACTGAGCAAACCCTGGTTTCTTTCAACCAGGCACTCCCGCACCCCACCCCACCCTCACCCCGCCCAGTATCTTTCAACTGGGTGGGTATTTCCCTGGTATCTTTCAGCCAAGCCTGGGCAGGGGCAGGTACCTGCTATACACCACCAAATACAACTCAGGATCATCAACCAACATGGGAGGTCCGAGAACCAGGAGAGACTTACCCAAATTCATCTGGACTCTCCAAGGAGGCAGACGGGCACAAGGGGCCTCTGCTGGTACCAAGGCTCCGGTTCCTCACAGAGTTCAGGCAAAGGAGAGAAGTCCACTCTGGGTCCCTTATTCATGGTCGCCATAACTGTTGACTTAAAAAAAAATGCACAATGTGAGAGTTGTAAGTTAAGTTTTATTTGGGGCAAAATGAGCACTGCAGCCGAGGAGACAGAGTTTCAGATAGCTCTGAGAAACTGCTCTGAAGAGGCGAGGGGGGGAGCCAGGTTATATAGAAGTTTTGTAACAAAGGGCAGGTAGTCTGAACATCAAAAGATTATTGTTAATTAAAGAAAACCAGATATCTCAAGTTAAGGAATTTAGCACTTGTCTATGTATGGGAAGATGCAAGAGTCTGGGCTCACTGAAATCATTCCTTTGATATACACCTCAGCTACCTGGGGCCGGTGTCCTGTGTTTTCACATCCTGCGTTTCCTCAGGGCTCACCGTAGGGAATGGCTGCAGTCTGATGGCTGATAGATGGCAGGTATTCTTTTCAATCCTGAGTTTCCTCAGGGCTCACTGGCTCACATTGGAGAGCTGCAATCGTTGACAGCTGTGACATCCTTTGTTTAAATATTCCATTTATCACCAGTGTGTAACCAGGCCTCCAACAAAATTGATGATGGCTAAACATCTTGAGGAAATAGATCACATTTATGACTCATGAAATAATTGTAATAGTGTGACTCTAGGTATGGGAGGAAGCAACAAAGGAAAACATTTCCTGCATCATAGTAGACAGAGGATCCAGAGAATCTTTAATTATCAACAGGGCCTAATCCAGAAATTAGCACCTGGAGTAGCATACCAACAGGAATTTTCACCTGATCTGGAATGAGCCTCCCAACACCATGGGACAAAATTTGGTCATGAAATGTCTCCCAAATATTGGTTGAATTCCAGACCAAGAGGAGGATCTGAGAAATGGAATATTTCCTGCCATATCAGTAAACAAAGGATGTCACAGTCATCAGTGACTGCAGCCACCACAGATGGTGAACTGGTGAGCCCTGAGGGAACTCAGGAAGGAAAGAATTCCTGCCATCTAGCAGCCATCAGACTGGGGCCACTCCCTACGGTGAGCCCTGAGGAAACTCAGGGTGTGAAAATACAGGATACTGGCCCCAGATAGCTGAGGTGCATATCCAAGGAATGAGTTCAGTGAGCCCAGACTCTTGCACCTTCCCATACATAGAAAGGCGCTAAATTCCTTAACTTGAGATATCTGGTTTTCTTTAATTAACAATAATCTTCTGATGTTCCCGACTATCTGCCCTTTGTTGCAAAAACTCCTGTGTAACCTGGCTCACCCCCTCACCTCCTCAGAGCAGTTCTCTCAGGGTTACTTGAGATGCTGCCTCCTGGGCTTGAAGTCCAAAAAATTCCTGCCGAGTAAAACATAACTCTCAACTTTTAGGTTGTGAATAATTTCTTAAGTCGACACCTAATAGAATATTTCTCTCTTTTTTTAAGGATAAGGTACCCGTTTTATTTATCTATCTATCTATTTATTTATTTATTTATTTTTGGCTGCGTTGGGTCTTCGTTGCTGCGCACGGGCTTTCTCTAGTTGTGGTGAGGAGGGGCTACTCTTCGTTGCTGTGCGCAGGCTTCTCATTGCGATGGATTCTCTTGTTGCGGAGCACAGGCTCTAGGCGCGTGGGCTTCAGTAGTTGTGGCACACGGGCTCAGTAGTTGTGGCACACAGGCTTAGTTGCTCCGCGGCATGTGGGATCTTCCCAGACCAGAGCTCAAACCCGTGTCCCCTGCATTGGCAGGTGGATTCTTAACCACTGCACCAACAGAGAAGTTCCTCTCTTTTTTTTTTTTTTAAATTTTATTTATTTCTTTATTTATTTTTGGCTGTGTTGGGTCTTCGTTTCTGTGCGAGTGCTTTCTTCTAGTTGTGGCAAGCGGGGGCCACTCTTCATCGCGGTGCACGGGCCTCTCACTATCGTGGCCTCTCGTTGCGGAGCGCAGGCTCCAGACGTGCAGGCTCAGTAATTGTGGCTCACGGGCCTAGTTGCTCCGCAGCATGTGGAATCTTCCCAGACCAGGGCTCGAACCCGTGTCCCCTGCATTGGCAGGCAGACTCTCAACCACTGCGCCACCAGGGAAGCCCCCCCTCTCTATTTTTTAATGCCCAAACTTCATAGCATAAATATATCCCTCCCACTATAATTTTTCTGTACAATATTTATTTAGGAAACATTTACAGTTATGTCCCCAGACTCAATACAACAGGTATAACAAAACAATCTGAGAAATATCTTGAGATATTTCTTACACTGTCTTACATCCCAGACACAGCCAAATGTTAGAATCCCACACAGACAGCTTAGAACACAGAACAAATGTCCACAAAGAGGATGTGGAAGATGTTACTGTAAACAAAGCAACTTTTTGTAACAAGCACATTAATTTGTGTTCAGTATCACATTGTAAGCATTTATAGCCTAACGTCAGTTAGTTACGTACATAGCGACATTCTACTGAGTTTTAGTTATGTTTCAAAAATTGGCTGAGTGTTTGGGTTGATGTGTCATGTGACATAATCTTTCCAATTCAAAATAATAGGAACTTGATTATCAGGCATGCTTGCCCAGGTCAAAATTTTAGGAACAGGTTACTGATGTTAAGAAGGGTTTCTTTTCCCCACAACAAGTAGGTATTTTGTTTTTAGGGAAAAACTGTAATAAGGGCTCTCATTCAACTCAACCTAAAGTAAATGGGGAACAAAAAGAGACTGTATGAGAAAGATCTTGGGAATGTTCATGGAAGGGTCAAGCCCCAGGAAGGATCCTGAGGCAGTCAGAGGTGGGAGCAGACACACCCAGGAGTCAGGTCATATCAGGGCTTCCAGTGCCTCTGCTCAGGTTGACTCCGTGTATTGGCTTCATTCCTTTCTTCTGATGTGAACGAGCTCTATCCACAGCTCTTGAGTTTTACTTTTTACCAGCAGGAAACTAATCTGATGATGCCTGGTCCCAATAATCTAGGGAAGGAATTGACTTATTGGTTCACCTTGGGTCAGGTGCTACCCCTGAACCAATCAACTGTAGTTAGGGAAGTGCTGTTAGAAACCACAACTAATACAGAAGAGGGATCAGGTCACTTCAGGTATGCGGGGAGGGTTTCTGAGCAGATAATCCCATAGACATCCATGACAAGCCTTGAAGAAAGAAAAAATAAATCAGGAATAAAAATTGGGCCTAGTCTGTCCCTAGCCTTCAGTTTTGCTCATTCAAGAGGCACAAAAACTTACCCCAGACATCCACCATATCTGGAAAGGCTTGAAATGTGGATATGAGTCCTAGCTTTGCAACTCACAAGCTGTGCGGCCCTGGATAAGTCATGCTTTTAGAATGGGGCTAATAATTCCTCTCTTGCTAGGCTGTTGTGAAAAACTACTGGTGAGAACCCAGGGGTTCTTAGAGAGGCAGCAGAGTGAGTTTAGTGAATACGAGTATAAACTGTAGAACAGTGGTCCTCAATCAGGAATGCTTTTGCCCCCAGGGGACATCTGGCAATGTGTGAATTCATTTTTGGTTGTCACAAGTGGGAGGGGGTGCAACTAGTGGATAGAAGCCAGGGATGCAGTTAAACATCCTGTGATGCACAGGACAACCCCAGATGTCAATAGTGCTGAAGCTAAGAAACCCTGCTCTAGAGCCAAGTTACCTGATTCTATTTATAGCTCCACCACTTCAAAATTTGGCAAATTACCAGATTACTTTTCTGTACCTCAGTTTTCCCATCTGGAAAATGGGACTAATACTAGAAACTATTTCCTAAGACTGTTGTGAGGATGGAATGGATTAATACATGTAAAGAGCTTAGGCCCCTGCCTGGTACATAGTAAGTTTTCCCTAAATGTAAGCTGTTATCTCCCCCAAACCTGGCTAAGCTTCAGAATCACCTTGAAACCTTGTCTAATAACAGACTCCCAGGCCCTGCCTTAGTTGTACTGGCTCTGAATCTTTGGAATTTGGAATCCAGGAATCTGGGGGTTTTAGAGTTCCCCAGCTGATTCTGATCATCAGCCAAGTATGGGGATGACTGCTCGGAAGCATTGCTATTCAGAGCGTGGTCTTCAGACCAGCAGCATCAGCAGCAACTCCGAGCAAACTCCAGTGCGCACACAAACCACCTGGGGGCCTTGGTACAATGTAGATTCTGATTCAGCAGTCTCGGTGGCGCCTGAGATCCTGCTTTCCTAATAACAAGCCTCGAGGTGAGGCCAGTGCTGCTGGTCCTCTGACAGTCCTTTGAGTCACAATGTTCCAAAGCACTTTATACCTGCATATTATGGTTTCCAAGCCCTCAGTAATGCTACTGGACCCAAAGCCTGCTGAATGCCAAAGGGCTGAGTTGCAATAGCTGCCATTGTTTCTCCTTCTCAAGAGCCAAAAGCAAAGTAAGGAAAGGATGCTGTGTGTCAACTCTTCAGATGGCCTCTGTCTCCTGAGGACCGGCCCCCCCCCGCCCCCCCCCCACCTGAGCAGCGACGGAAACCCCTCAGAAGAAGGTCATCCGCTTACCACTCTCCCGGCTGGGAAAGTATCTCCCTGTACCCAGAAAGAATAAAGAACCTTTGAAGGCTTCTGGAGTCCTTTGTTGTAGATAACCTGGAGGACATCTTGTTTACAGTGAAGTTTTAGTAGTGTTCCCTTTCATGGCTGATGTCTCTTAAAAAGCATTGTTCTTGAATGTTAGGCCTCACCAGCCTCCAGGATTCTGTGTTCATAGAGAGTCAGAGATAGGACTGCACCTGGAAGTCCTTTAATTCAGTGGTTTTTCACCATGCCTCTGGTGGTGCGTGTGATGAACTTAGTGGGGTGATGGGTAATGTTTGTTTGCTTTCTTAATTATGTATTTGTGTTAATATGTTCTATTCATGGTGACTTAGAACTGTACTATAATACTTCTTTTTAAAATTTAAATTTTAAATATTGACTTGATGAGAAAAATAATATAGGTAGAACACATATATGATAAATGACTGAAGTTTCAGACATGGTGTTTCAGTCCAGCTTCCTCGTTTTATGGAAGAAGAAACTAAAGCAAGAGAGACCCTGAGCCTCAATTTTTTTATCCTTAAAATAAAGATAATAATCCCTACTTTGTAGGATTGTGGTGAGAATTAAACAGTGCATTTAAAGCACTTTGCACATTGCCTGGCCCATCATACAGACCTAAGAAATGTTAGCTGCTCGTAGTATCAGAATTAGATGAGGAGCCTTATTAATATGATCACTGATAGTCTTTCTGAGCCTCACACTCCCCATCTGTAGAGTGAAGGCATCAGATGAGAGGGCTGAGCATCTCTGACCATCCACCTCCCTCATCCTCTAACATGCCAGAGAAAGCTATCTGACAGAAAGATGTGGGATGTTGAACAACTGTTCTCCTTTCAGTGGGCCTCATTTTATCCATCTATAAAATGGGAGAAGTGAAGACTTCTATGACAATCCCTGCCAACAAGTCAACCTATTTAAACAACCTATTAAACACCATATTAAAAATCTATTTACTTTGATATGCTCTTAACTGACACATTTGAGTGCTAGAGCTATTTTAATCCATCATGAGAAAAATTATTGGAAAAAATCAGCACTAAATGTATGTGCTCACATCCACTCACAGATAATGAAAACAAGGGCTAGAAGCAATGTAGCTTGTCGAAGAGCATAGGGTAACTCTAAAGCCAAGGCTTAAGCGCTCATCTCTCAGCTTCCAGACCACATTCCCCCTCTCAATTGCTCCTTCTGGTCTTCCTCTTTTATCTTCAGTTTCCTTTTTAGTTCTCCTTTAACAGGACTGTCTCTGGGTCTCCCCACCATCAGCTCCCCCACTGCGCCCTCTCTCTCTCTCTACACACACACACACACACACACACACACACACACATGAGCAAGGCTGCCTGAATCATTATTCGGAGCTAATGCCCTCACATTCCCACTCTGAGACATAGAATTATAGATCACAGACAGCTGGAGCTGGAATAAAGGATGAGCACGTAGGAAGTTTTCTAGACAACTAACTCATACCACAAATAGGGAAACAGGTTTCTACAGTCCTGGTGCCTGTTTAATCTGCATTCCTTTTCCATCCTTTGGACAGGAGCTGCTGCATATTCTGGTGTGTAAGAGCCTCTCCCCTCTCCCCCCACACAAAAGGAATTCAGAATTATACTGCAGCCTGCACACCTGTGCTGCTAGGTCACTTTCCAGACCTAAAATTAGGGATGGTTCTCCTCTGGGTGGTCTGAGCCCAGAAGCACAAGTCCCGCAAAGATACCAGCTTATACATTTTAACAGTAATTTTCTGTAACAGCCATCATCATCATCATCATAATCATCATCATCACCCATTGACCACAGAGCTGCTCAGAAGTAGAGCCTTTCCTGAGGGTGGAAGAGGATACTCAACTACGGGTGGCTGGACTGGTAGACCCCTAATGTCTTTTTAGTAATTGTTGTTGTTGTAATTCAGTGGTTTCTTGAACCTAGTGGTGCCACGTATTGGAGTTTGGTTATTTTTTCTCTCTCTCTCTTTTTCTTTGGCTGCACCCCGCAGCTTGCTGGATCTCAGTTCCCCGACCAGGGATTGAACCTGGGCCGCAGCAGTGAAAGCCCGGAATCCTAACCATTAGGCAACCAGGGAACTCCCTGCTTTTTTTGTTTTTTGTTTTCTCTATCAAGCTTTTTGATGGTTGAAATGAATTAATTTAGAAGGATAAACAGTGGGTAAATGGGGTCTCTACATAAATGGAGACCACTGAGTAATTATGGCCCCTCCATTCGCAGGTTTTGCCTTTGGAAAACAAGATACGGGACCGTGCCCAGTTTCCACTCATCCTACGTGGGGGGATGTTGGTGATCACCACCCTGTACACCAGGTTCCGGGCCTCGGGCTACCTCAAGTTTGGGGCCACCACCCAGGTAAGCAACACCCTCAACTTCCCCAACTGCTGGTGAGTGAGTTCAGGCCTCAGAGCCAGAAGGATGATGTGCAGGGTGGGGCTGGCTTCCCCTCATCAGAGGGGAGTAGCAAAGACATGAGTGAGAATTAAGTCTTCCGCACAGAGAAGAGATGCCAGGAAACCATGGAAAGAAGTGGACTGGATAACTCAAGAGACCTGGATTCTTGTCCAACATGGCCATTACTTCTCCTGTGTTTTGGGCAAGATATTTCTCCTCTCATTTTCCCCATCTACCAAACAAAGGGATTAAACTAAATGATTCTTAAGAGCCCCACCAACTTTGATTGGTATTTAGTCAGGTCTCTCTCCTTTACAAGTGACTGAAATCCAATCTAAACTGGCCTAAGTTTTAAAACAACGAGAAAAGTCCATGCATATATCTAACTTCGGGCATGGCTGGATCCAGCTACTCAAGTGGTATCCCCAGGACTCAGTCTCTCTCCATCACTCAAGCTTGTTTTTCTGCATGGACTTCGTTCAAGTACACTCTCCCCATACAGTATACTGTGGCATATAACTGCCGGCACCCCTCAGTTACAGACCTTTCTTTCATCAGCCCCAGTGTAAAGAGTTTCTCTATTTCACAACGTCCATTAAATCCTTGGGATTAATTCTGATCCTTCCACTAGGGTCACATGTTCATTCTGAACCAGTCCTATGGCCAGTAGATAAAATATGCTGATTGGCCGGGCCTGGCTCACATCCCTTGCTGGAGTGGGCGGGGGGACCCTGAACCTAGTGAACTGAGAGTGGTGACAGAGTGACTCCTGTTAACTGAAGGAGTAATGGTTGCTGGGTCAGTTAATCCAACTGAGGTCTATTAGAGCATATAATAATTATAGCCAAATCTGGGGACCACAGATCATTTAATAGACATTCTTACAACTTCTCAGTAAGCCTCAGGCAAGGTATGAGACTCATTGAAAAGGGTGGTAAGTAGGATATCACTATAGGGTAGCTAGCAGCTTCTCCCTTTTTCTCACCATCTTGACTTTCCAAAAGCGCTCAGGGTCTCAGGCACATGGACCCCCTCTTGCATTCTGCTCCCCGCTTTATGCCCTTACATTAACATCCTCACTGGGAACGTTCTCTTGTGTCTGTGCATGGGATGAATACAACTGAAAGTGTTCTGTTCTTAAAGGCAGATGCAGGAAGCTTCAAATGGTGAACTACAGCTGAGAGCTGCCTGCCTGGGGCCAGGAGTTGGTGTGAGGATCCCGAGAGGTAAGGTTATGAAGGTACTTTATAAACTCTACACATGTGATTGGGTGGTGATTGCTATTAATTTTGCCAGGCCCACAGGGATGTCCATGTGGATTCATACTGCTCTGGTCAAAATCCTGATGGTCATGAAATACTCCAGCTTCTCTTGCATCTTTCACATCACTGACAAGGAGAGTGTGGGTAACAGAGAACTCTGCTGCCTGGAGAGGCTGTCTCTCTGAGCCCTTGTGAAATGATTAAGAGCGTGGTTTCTGAAGCCAGTCAGACCTAAAGCTAGGTCCATGCTCCCCACTTGCTACCTGCATGACCTTGGTAATATTACTTAACCCATCAAAGGCTCAGCTTCCTCACCTGTAAAATGGGATAATAACAGTACCTGCTTAACATGGATGAATCTGGAGGGTATTATGTGAAGTAAGTTAGACAAAGAAAGACAAATACTGTATGTTTTTACTTATATGTGGAATCTAAAAAATAAAACAAATGAATGACAATAACAAAACAGAAACAGGCTCACAGATACAGAGAAAAAACTAGTGGTTATCAGTGGAGGGAGGGAAGAGGGAAGGACAATATAGGAGTACGGGATTAAGAGGTACAAACTACTATGTTTAAAATAAATAAGATACAAGGATGTAATGTACAACACAGGGATTATAGCCAATATTTTATAATAACTTTAAATGTAGTGTAATCTATAAAAATATCAAGTCACTATGTTGTACACTTGAAACTAATATAACATTGTAAATCATCTTTACTTCAATTAAAAAAATAATAATAACAGTATTTGCTTCATGGAGTTGTAGTCAGAAATAATCTATATAAACCCAAGTAAATAGCTTAGCACAGTGCCTGTCATATAGAAGTGGCTCAATAAATTTTAGTTATTATTAATATTATCTCCCCAAAAAATGCAATCCCATACACATCATTCTTCTTTCTTTAAAAAAAAGAAAATCTAAACCAGGATACATTTTTTCTTGTATATGACCCCCTAACTTGAGTTTTGGCTACTGTAAGTTAATGGTCCTAAAGAACAGAAATTCACATTCTTAATCTAATATATAAATAATGTTTAGAAAAATTTAATCATGATCACTTAGTTTTCTGAGTAATTCATAGTCATCGTTAATAAAAAGGAGAAGAAAGAATAGTAAGTATTTATTGCATGTTTCCCATGTACTAAGTAGTTTACATGATCTCGTTTGTCCTTATCATAGATAAGGACCAAGTCAAGGGATCCTGACATGACTTGGCCACATTCCCTAGCCTCATGGAAAGATTGACTACACACATACAACCAATTCACAGTCCACGTGAGACGCTCTGTAACCTGGGTGAGGACCAAGTGTCCTCAGAAGGGAACTCAAAAGAAGGATAATTAATCCTGACCAGGGAACAGAGAGGCATCACAGAAGCCTCTGAGACTTGAACCATGAACAGGAGTGTAACAGGTTACAAATGGAGGGAAAGGGCATTATTAGCAGAGGGAACAGCATGTGCAAAGACATTGATTGTAAAGGTGTATCTCATGCTCAGGGAATGCCTCTGATTGTCTAGTCTGGTTGCAGTGTTGAGCACATAAGGTGGAGACAGAGAGAGGGTCTACCTGTATTGTGAGATGAGATAGTGGGAATTATACTTGAAATACAGTGGGCTTTGAATCCCAGGCTCAAGTTTGGAACTCTTTCCTATAGTCAATGAGATACCATTAAAGACTTTTTGAGCATTACAGTAACGTAATCACTAATCTTTTCTCTGTCTTTTGTCCACTAAAAAGCAATGTATTTTTTCTGCTCTTGATAAAAATTAGTTCCATGTTGTGAGCATTTCATGATCATACACTTTCAATGACCATCATTTCCAGCCCCTACTTTTTAGCATGTACAGAGTTTATCCCCATTTTACAGATGAGGCAAATGAAGTTAAGGGGAAGTAAAGTCATCTAGATAGTGGTAGAGGCTGAGTTAGAATTCAGGTCTTCTGAAACTCAATCCATTTTTTCCAACATACACATTATACGCTCTCTGATCTCATGCAGATTCAATTGTGAGACGGAGTTATTTTTGAGGTGCAGGCAGTTTCACCCATCACCGCATTCATTGAACAGATGTTTCTGAAGGAGTTGAGATGGGAAATGTGGATCCACATCTTCTCTGTTAGGTCTTGGTCCCTTCATGCCCTTCATAGGGTGAGACTCTTGTGCCTAGAGGTATGTCTATAATATTTTCTACTATATGGCCTCTAAACACATTGCTGTATTTTAGGGTGTTTAAGGGATTATTCAAGACAATTTTGACAATTCCCAATTTCTGCCTCATGCTCTGGTTTCCCTGCTATTCCTCAACGGGTCCTCCAGGTGCTGCTGGTATCTGCAAATGGATCTTTCCTGATTCCCTTTGCCTTCACAGGTTGTACGAGTCTGTCAAGCTCCTCTCCTTGGATGATATTTACCCCACCAACCCCCCACAGTTCTGTGTCCCATCAGAGATCATCATGCACTTCGCTGTTTCCCAGATACTGAAGCTCTGGACCTTCGTGGTAGACCTGGGCATATGTACTGCCATGATCTGTCTGACATGTGAGTAAAAGGCAGACAGCCTTGCTTCTTTCCTATCTCTCCACCAGGCCCCAGAAATTTCCAGTAGTCAGGCCACCAGGACCTCCCTAGGGAAACTCCAGGCAGAGCATATCTTTGTAGAATTAAGCTGAGGCTAAGAGGACCTCATCGGTTAGGTTCTTTGGTGGCAAGCAACAGAATACAACTCTGGCCAACTTAAGCTAAAACAAAGGGGTTTGGGGGTAACTCACAGAGTCAAAGGAAAAGCAAAAGAAGAAGATCTTGAAAAAGACAGAAACCAGGTGGAGCTTAAGATTAAAGTCAGAGGAATGAAGAGACTCTGTCCCTAGGATAAATTTCCTCCACCTGTTTTCTGTCCTTGGGCTCCCTGCTCAAGATGCAGACTCTATGGAGAGAGAGTCCAGTTGCACATGCTCATCCACTGGGCAAGGAAGGTTGGGGCATTCTGATTGACAATGCCACCAAGATGCCCATGCAATGAGAGAGGGGTGGTACTGCAAATCAAAAATGGGGTTATAAAAAAAAAAATGGGGTTCTGCACCAAAAGAAGAGGGAATTGATGGAGAGTGGGTGGTGTTAATAGCAAGAGATGTACATAGAAAGTGAACATCACCATGCAGATGACAGACGTCCCCAGGTAACGGTAACTGTGAGTAACCAGGAGAATCAGATTTGACGTTAGTCAACTTAAAGAAATGATCATAATATCTTCAAGCATTAAAAACAGTGAAAGTTGTAGATCAGGATGGAAAGTAAGTTCAACAACCAGCCCTCTGTTTTTAAAAGGCTTAATCTGACAACCTGAACAATGATCTATCAACTTTCTGGAATTGTATGCAAACATGATCAGTCTGGATAGATAAAATCACTTTTATTGATTTTTTTGAAGCAACTAAATTTTGGTTTCATTGATTGTTTTTTTGTTTTCAATTCCATGGATTTCTCCTCTTATGTGTATTATTTCTTTCCTTCAGCTTACTTTGAGCTAATTTTTTTTTCTATTTTCTTAACATGGGAGCTTAGATCATTGATCAGAGACTTATCTTCTTTTCTTATATAAGCGTTTAATGCTATAAAGTGTTCTGTAACCCTGCATTAATACAGTAGCCACATGTGGTTATTAAGGATTTGAAATGTGACTAGTTTGAATTTAGATGTGCCATAGTGTAAAATAAACACCAGATTTTGAAAATTCATTACCAAAGTGTAAGATATCTCATTAATAATTTTTATATTGTTACACATGAAATAGTAATATTTTGGATATATTGTGTCCAGTAAAGTATTTAAAATTAATTCTACCTGTTTTCTTTTTGCTTCTTTCAAAGTGGATACTAGACAAATTAAAATTACATATATGACTTGCTTTCGTGACTCACATTATATTTCTATTGGACAGTGGTGCTCTAAACCCTGCTTTAACTGCATCCCACACATTTTGACATGTTGTGCTTTCTTTTCACTCAATTCAAAATATTTTCTAATTATCATTACAACTCTCTCTTTCACGCATGGGTTATTTAGAAATGTGTTAATTTTCAAATATTTGGTGGGTTTCCAGATATCTTTCTGTTAATTGATTTCTACTTTAATTCCATTTTTGTCAGAGAACATTCTTTTTCTATGATTTCAATTCTTGTAAATTTGTGGGTTTGTTTTATGGCCCAGAATATAGTTTATCTTGGTGTGTGCTTGTGCACTTGAAAAGAATGTGTATTCTACTGCTGTTAGATGGAACATACTATAAACATTAAGTAGGCCAAGTTGATTGATAGTGTTGTTCAGGTCTTATATATCCTTACTGATTTTCCATCTATTCTATTGATTACTGGAAGGGGAGTATTGAGGTCTACAAATATACTTTGAATTTGTCTATTTCTTCTTTCAAATCTATCCGTTTTTGCTTCATATATTTTGAAGCTTTGTTGTTAGATGCATATGCATTTACATCATTTAGATTTGTCTTGATGAATTGACCACTTAATCACTATAAAATGTCTCTCTTTATCTCTGACAATATTCCTTGTTCCAGTGTCTACTTTGTCTAATATTAATAGTCACTCCAGGTTTCTTTAAATTAGTGTTTGCATGAAATACATTTTATCCCTTAATTTTAGCAGACTTACGTCTTTATAGTTTAAGTGGGCTACTTGTAGGGAGCATTTAGTTGGATCTTGTTTTTATATCCAATTTGACTATCTCTGTCTTTTAATTTGTGTGTTTAGACCATTTATATTTAATGTGATTATTGATATGGTTGGACTAAAATCTAACATTCTGTTAATTGTTTTCTATTTGTTTCATCTGTTCTTTGCCATTTCTTCTTTCTGTTTCCTCTTGGATTCATTGAGTATTTATTAAGAGTCTGTCTTATTATGTATACCTCTTTTAGTAGTTGCCCTATGGTTTATAATATACATCTTTAATTAATCACTGATTACTTTCAAATAATAATATACCATTTCATGTGTAGTATAAGAACCTTACAATAGTTTACTACCAAGTCCTCTCTTCCATCTTTGAGCCATTTTTGTCATATGTTTATTTTTATGTATGCTATAAACCCATGATACATTGCTGCTATTTTTGCTTTAAACCAGGGGTTGTCAAACTCTTTATTAAAGGGCCAGATAGCAAGTATTTTAACCTTTCAGTCCATACAGGCTCTATTGCAACTACTTAACCCTGCCATTATAACTCAGAAGTACCCATAGAGGATGCAGGGAAAAGGGAACCCTCGTACATTGCTGGTGGGAATGTAAATTGGTGCAGCCACTGTGGAAAACAGTATGGAGGTTTCTCAAAAAACTAAAAATAGAACTACCATATGACCCAGGAATTCCACTCCCAGGTGTATATCCAAAAAAAACCAAAAGCACTAATTAGAAAAAAATACATGTACCCCAATGTTCATAGCAGCATTATTTACAGTTGCCAAAATATGGAAGTAACCTAAGTGTCCATAAACAGATGAATGGATAAAGAAGATGTGATGTATATATATCACACACATAAAATACAGCAAACTAGTTAATATAACAAAAAGGAAGCAGACTCACAGATATAGAGAACAAACTAGTGGTTACCAGTGGGGAGAGGGAAGTGGGGAAGGGTATATAGGGGTAGCGGATTGAGAGGTACAAACTACTAGGTATAAAATAAGCTACAAGAATATATTGTACAACATGGGGAATATAGCCAATATTTTATAATAACTATAAATAGAGTATAACCTTTAAAAATTGTGAACCACTATATTGTACACCTGTAACTTATATAATATTGTACAGCAACTATACTTCAATAAAAGAAGCAGCCAAAGACAATACATAAGTTATGAGAATCACTGTGTTCCAGTAAACTTTACTCATAAAAGGGACTTCCCTGGTGGCACAGTGGTTAAGAATCCACCTGCCAATTCAGGGGACACGGGTTCGATCCCTGGTCCAGGAAGATCCCACATGCCACGGAGCAACTAAGCCCGTGTGCCACAACTACTGAAGCCTGTGTGCCTAGAGCCCATGCTCCGCAATAAGAGAAGCCACCGCAATGAGAAGCCCGCACACCACAACGAAGAGAAGCCCCTGCTCGCCACAACTGGAGAAAGCCCATGTGCAGCAATGAAGACCCAACACAGCCAAAAATAAATAAATAAGTTAATTAATTAATTAATTTTTAAAAATAAAAATAAATTTTTTTAATCTAAAAAAACCCAAAAAAACATAAAAATAGGCATCCAGCCCACAGACTATAGTTTGATGATCCCTGCTTGAGATAATCAAATCTCTTTAAGAGCAATTAAAAATAAGTTTAAAAACTTTTATATTCACCTTTCTTTTAACCATTTCCAAAGATCTTTGTTTCTTCTTGTAGATAACTGTTATCATATTCCTTCTTCCTGAATAACTTCCTTTAACACTTTTTGTAGCACAGATCTACTGGTAATGAATATGTTAGTTTTTTGCTTGTCTTTTTAAAAAAATCTTTATTTCTCCTTCATTTTTGAAAAATATTTTCTCTGGGTATAGAATTCTGGGTTGACAGTGTTGTTGTGTCAGCACTTTAAAGATATCACTTCCTTGTCTTCTGGTTGCATGATTTCTGATGAGGATGCTGCAGTTCTTGTATTTGTTTCTGTGTGTGTAAATGTTTTCCCTGGCTGCCTTCAGGTTTTGCTCTTTGTTTTTGGTTTTCGGTAGTTTGAATATGATATGTCTAGGTGAGTGTGCATGTGTGGTATATTGTGTGTGTGTGTGTGTGCTGGTGTTTATCCTATTCTGTTCTGGTGTTTTTCTGTGAACTTCTTGGTCTGTAGTTTTATATCTTTCATTATTTTCTGAAAATTCTTGGCCTTTATTTCTTCAAATATTTCTTTTGCCACATTCTTTCTTCTCCCTCTGGGATTCCAATAACTTATATGTGAGACTGATTTATATTGTCTTATAGCTGTTGGATTTTCTTATTTTTCCACTCTTTTTTCTCTTTGTATTTCAATTTGGGTAATTTTTATTGACCTATCTTCAAGTTCACAGATTCTTTCAATGGCTTTATTGCATCTAGATAAAGATAATCCTGTCGAAAGAATTCTTCATTTCCTATCAAAAATTATTCACAGTATTTTTTATTACCAGCATTTCAATTTGATGATTTTTTAAATTTTTATTGTATTCAATTTGATAAATTTTTTAGTTTCCATCTGTCCACTGAATTCTCTATTCGTTCACATATTTTCTCTAAATCAACTTCAGAAATGCCTTGAAGTACTCAGAAATAGTCATGTTCTTAATTCGTTTGCCTTCTGGGATGGTGGGGAACAGTCTTGAGGTTGAATTTGCTGTGAGAACAGCCTTGTGTAGAGGACAACCAGGATAACGACCTTGAGATTCTCCACTAGAGTCACAGAATCTCAGAATTCTAGAAGCTTGTCATCTTGGAATCTTGGAAGCTAGGGTTCAAAAAAATTCATAATATTTTAGAGTTGAACTTAAGAGCTTAAACACCAAAGACAGGAATTTACCAACTCACAAGGCAGCTGAGGCCAAAGGGAAGAAGCTGTCTTCCTTCAAATAGGATGATGATGTTAAAGCAGCACTAGAGGGAGTCCCTGTTCATTGTGCCACAGTCACAATAAAAGCAGGATCTCCTCTCTCCTGTTCTCCACCTCCACATACACCAGGAGTAACATAGCCACTGATCAGAAGAAGAAAAACCAAGAAGATCAGCATGCACTTGTCTTCTCTAAAGTGTTATGTAATGTTGTTGGATATAGAGTCTTAATTCCTTTTCACAAAAGGAAGGGATAAGAGAACAAGACTTTGCCCTAGCCTCTTGAACATCTTTTTCTAAATCTTTGTTGATAGTTGGAGCTGATAATAAAACAGATTATTATTATTATTATTATTATTAACTAGAGATTTTTTTATCCTCACTAAGCCTCAATGACCTCATCTCTAAAATGGGATAAATTTCTGTTCTGTTTCCCTATTAGGCTTTAAAATGCTATAATGTAACATCAAAAACTGCTAATGACGTATTAAGTGAGAAAGGCAGGTAGTAGGGAAATATGTATCATGCAATGTTACTTGAAAAAATGAATGTGTGTGAGAGTGTGTATGTTTATTTTGTGTGTCTAGAAGAGGGGATAACAACTGATCTTTAGGTGGTAGAATTGTGTATATGTTCACTTCCTATTTGCTTATGTATATTTTTAATTTTTATACATTGAATATGGTTTTTAGAAAACCAGATTATAGAAAAACTCCAAAGTTCTATACCAATATAAGGAAAGATCATCATTGATCCATGAAAAGTCCCTCCTTGAATTTGTTTATCTTCCTTTTTTATTTACACCAGTGGTTCTCAACTGGAGGCATTCCCTACCCCCTTCCACAGGGGAACATTTGACAACGTCTGGAGACGTTGTCTGATGATCACAACTAGGTTTTATAGTGCTACTGGCATCTAGTGGGTAGAGGCCAGAGACGCTGCTTAACATCCTACAATACACAGGACAGCTCACCACTTAGAAGCAATTTAAATCAGATACTGGCCTCAGGAAAGTTTATATTGAGTAAGAAAGTACAGATGTCATATTGTAATCTATTTAACCAATCTTTTATTTCTATACCATTTAACTTGTTTCCAATATTCTGCTATTACAAATGATGCTACAAAGAATATTATTGCATATGCATTCTTAGGAAACATAGGAAGGTTTCTTCACGGTGGATAGCAAGGAGTGGAGTAGCTGGGCCAATGGGCACATCCATTCTTTTTTTTTTTTTTAATTTATTTATTTTTGGCTGCATGGGGTCTTCATTGCTGCGTGCGGGCTTTCTCTAGTTGCAGCGAGCAGGGGCTACTCTTCATTGTGGTGCACGGGCTTCTCATTGTAGTAGCTTCTCTTGTTACGGAACACGGGCTCTAGGCGCGCAGGCTTCAGTAGTTGTGGCACGTGGGCTCAGTAGTTGTGGTGCACGGGCTTAGTTGCTCTGCGGCTTGTGGGATCTTCCCAGACTAAGGACTGAACTCGTGTCCCCTGCATTGACAGGTGGATTCTTAACCACTTTGCCACCAGGGATGTCCCAAGGGCACATCCCTTCTTAGTTTTAACAATATCTATAAACCTAGAAGCATGGATGAAGTATAAAAATAGAGGTTAAATTTAAAAAGCAGGAAACAGAATGAGATTTTAACATAATACCATTTACATTAAGCTTACACAGCAACAAAGCAACAATACACACATTAAACGAGTAAATACAAGACAATATACTCTAAATAGATCAGAATCATTGCTTATGGTGGGGAAAGGATTGGTGTAAATCAGCATTTCTGTACTTCATCACTGTTGATGTTTTGGGCTGTATAATTCTTTGTTATGGGAACTGTCATGTGCATTGTAGGATGTTTAGCAGCATCCCTGACCTCTACCCACTAGATGCTAATAGCAGTTGTGATAAGCAAAAGTATCTGTAGACATTGCCAAGTGTTCGGAGAGGTACAAAACTGCCCCCAGTTCAAACCACTGATTTAAATAAAGGGGTAAGATAAATTAGTAAACCCAGATAGGAGCCTTGCATGGACCCATGATGACAGGAAAAGTGTTTCCTGACAATATGAGTAACTCAACCTTTGACACCCGAATTTCTGAAAGAGCGAATGAAAAAAATAGTTACTGCCAAATTGTCCTCCAGAGTGGCTCTACAAATTTATATTTCTGACAGAGTATGACAGGACTTCTTTCCCCACACCTTTGCCAACACCTGCTATTGTTAAACTTCCTTTGTGTTTTACTTTTTATCTTTACCAATCTGACTGGTAAGAAAAAGAAAATTCATTTCATTGTTTCCACAAAGTTGACCATCTCTTCATATGTTTATTAGCTATTTGGATTTCCTTGTCTGTCTGTACCTGATTTGTATTCACATAGGTCAGTTATACGCTTGTGAGTATTTGACATTTGAGGGAGGGGGCAAAAACCTTCTGGGAAAAGTCTTCTTCATGAATGTAGAAAACTTCCATTGCCTCCTTCACTTATGCAGCAAACGTTTGCTATGGGGTAGGCACTGTGCTTTCCCACACATTTTCTGCTGAAGCAGTTTGCAAGGCATGATGGCTGTCTCTGTCTGGTATTACACTTCTTGATGGATTGGCAACATGACAGAAGAGAGTTCCTCAAAGCTTCTGAGTCCACTCATTCCTTCAATACCTGATTATTGAGTGTCAGACCGTGTTCCAAATGTGCCTGTTGGCCATCTGTATGTCTTCTTTGGAGAAATGTCTATTTAGGTGTTCTGTCCATTTTTTGATTAGGTTGTTTGTTTTTTTGTTATTGAGTTATGTGGGCTGTTTGTAAGTTTGGAGATTAAGCCCTTGTTGGTTGCATCATTTGCAAGTATTTTCCCCCAGTCTGTAGGTTATCTTTTCGTTTTATGGTTTCCTTTGCTGTGCAAAAGCTTGTAAGTTTGATTAGGTTCCATTTGTTTATTTTTGCTTTTATTTCTATCAGCTTGGGAGACTAACTTAAGAAAACATTGGTACGATTTATGTCAGAGAATGTTTTGCCTATGTTCTCTTCTAAGAATTTTATGGTATTATGTCTTATATGTAAGTCTTTAAGCCATTTTGAGTTTATTTTTGCATATGGTGTGAGGGTGTGTTCTAACTTCATTGATTTATTAACATGTGGCTGTCCAGCTTTCCCAACACCACTTGCTGAAGAGAACGTGTTTTCTCCATTGTATATTCTTGCCTTATTTGGCAAAGATTAAATGACTGTAGGTGTGTGGGTTTATTTCTGGGCTCTCTATTCTGTTCCAGTGATCCACCTGTCTGTTTTTGTATCAATACTACACTGTTTTGATTACTGTAGCTTTTTATGCCTCCTGCTTTGTTCTTTTTCCTCAGGATTGCTTTGGCAATTCTAGGTCTTTTATTGTTCCATGTAAATTTTAAGATTATTTGTTCCAGTTCTGTCATGGGTAATTTGATAGGGATCGAATTAAATGTTTAGATTTCTTTGTGCAGTGTGGCCATTTTAACAATATTAATTCTTCCAATCCAAGCACATGGGATCTCTTTTCATTTCTTTGAATCATCTTCAATTTCCTTTATTAATGTTTTATAGTTCTCAGCATATAAGTCTTTCACCTCCTTGGTCAGGTTTCTTTCTTTTTTTTTTTTTTGATGAGATCTTAAAAGGGATTGTTTTTTTACATTCCCTTTCTGATATTTCACTGTTAGCGTAAAGAAATGCAACATATTTCTGTATGTTAATCTTGTATTCTGCTACCTTGCTGAATTCATTTATCAGTTCTAGTAGTTTTCGTGTGGAGTCTTTAGGGTTCTCTATATATAGTATCATGTCATCTGCGTATAATGACAATTTTACCTCTTCTCTTCTGATTTATCTTTTATTTCTTTTTCTTGTCTGATTGCTGTGGCTAGGACTTCAAATACTATGTTGAATAGAAGAGGTGAGAGTGGGCATCCTTGTCTTGTTCCAGATTTTAGCAGGAAGGCTTTCAGTTTTTCACCATTGAGTATTATACTGGCTGTGGGTTTGTCATAAATAGCTTTTATTATGTTGAGATGTGTTCCCTCTATACCCACTTTGGTAAGAGTTTTTATCATGAATGGATGTTGAATTTTATCAAATGCTTTTTCTGCATGTATCAAGATGATCATGTGGTTTTGTCTTTTCTTTTATTGATGTGATGCATCACATTGATTGATTTGTGTATGTTGAACCATCCTTGTGACCCTGGGATGAATCTAACTTGGTCAGGTGTATGATCTTTTTTATGTGTTGTTGGATTCAGTTTGCTAGTATTTTATTGAGAATTTTACATCTATATTCATCAAAGATATTGGCCTGTACCACCCCCCTTATTCTTATCATACCCCTTTAAAATGTTCAATTTTTGTTGCAAAAACAGCATATATGTCTTTAAAAATCAAAACATTTAAATTAAAACTTAAAATTCCAACCCCTGCTTCCACCCATAGGTCTCCACTTATACTTCTACAGTGTAGGAGGAACTATTGTAAATTCTTCCAGACCTTTTTTGAGCATATACGAACATGGATATAACATGTGTGTGTCTTTGTCCATTCACTCTGCTACATGAAATACCACAGACTAGGTAGCTTATAAATAACAGAATTTTATTTCTCACAATTCTAGAGGCTGGAAGCCCAAGATCAGGGTGGTAGCTTGGTCAGGTGAGGACCCTCTTCTGGGTTGCAGATTTCTCAATGTGTCTTCACATGGTGGAAAGGGCAAGGGAACTCTCTCAAGCTACTTTTTTTTTTTTATTGTTTCTGGCTGCGTTGGGTCTTCGTTGCTACGTGCGGGCTTTCTCTGGTTGCGGCGAGTGGGGGCTACTCTTTTTTTTTTTACTTTTTTTTTCTTTTTTGGGTTTATTTATATATTTATTTATTTATGACTGTGTTGGGTCTTCGTTTCTGTGCGAGGGCTTCCTCTAGTTGCGGCAAGTGGGGGCCACTCTTCATCGCGGTGCATGGGCCTCTCATTATCGCGGCCTCTCTTGTGGCGCACGGGCTCCAGACGCGCAGGCTCAGTAATTGTGGCTCATGGGCCTAGTTGCTCTGCGGCATGTGGGATCTTCCCAGACCAGGGCTCGAACCCGTGTCCCCTGCACTGGCAGGCAGATTCTCAACCACTGCGCCACCAGGGAAGCCTGGAGCTACTCTTCATTGTGGTGCGCGGGCTTCTCATTGTGGTGGCTTCTCTTGTTGCGGAGCACAGGCTCTAGCCGTGAGCAGGCTTCAGTAGTTGTGGCTCGTGGGTTCTAGAGCACAGGCTCAGTAGTTGTGGCGCACGGGCTTAGGTTGCTCTGCGGCATGTGGGATCTTCCTGGACCAGGGCTCGAACTTGTGTCCGCTGCATTGGCAGGCGGATTCTTAACCACTGCGCCACCGGGGAAGCCTCCTCAAGCTACTTTTATAAAGGCATTAATCTCATTCATGAAGTCTCTACCCTCATAACCGAATCATCTCCTAAAGGCCTTATCTCCTAGTATCATCACACTGGGCATTAGGATTTCAGTATATGAATTTCAGAGGGATACAAACATTCAGACCATAGCAGTGTGTGTGTTTGTATGTGTATTTTCTGTGTTTGAGTGTTAGTCTGTGGTTGTGTGTATATGTGGTTTCTTTCTTATTTTGAGAAAAATGAGATATTATACTTAATATGTTGAGCATTTCATATTTCACAATAGTATTTCCTGAACATGCTTCCACATCAGCATATACAGATATATTTGAGTCTCTTTAACAAGTACAGCAACATTTTACTCAATAGAATTACAATAATTTATTTAATCATTTTCCCCTCAGTGTACATGCACATTGTCTCCAGTCTCTTAATGGCGCAGATAACACTGTAGTGAACACCATGGTGTATAGGTGTACAAGCACTTGTATAGGATAGATTCCTAGAAATGGAGTTGCTGAGTTGAGGGTAATGTGTTAATGAAAATTTTGACAAACATCATCAGATTAACTTCTAGTGCTTCGTCATTGTTTTTAATATGCTTGTCTTTGGTCAGTAGATAGGTCTTGCCATGCTGTCCCTTGCAATACAGCTCCTAATGTTCAAGTTTCATTTCTCCTATGAGATGAACATCTGTTTCTGCTGCCCAGCATCCATCATCCCTTCTCCTGGCAATCGTTCCCTGATTCTCCTTTGGAAAACCACTTCTGCCATCCCCATCTACACAGTTCTGATGAGGCTGGCTCTGCCTCCCACTCAGGGGTGAACATATAACCCAATGCTAGACCATCAGAGTTGCAATGACTGGTTTAGGCATGTGCGCTAACCAATAGCAGTTAATGTCAGGACTGTTTCTGGAGCTACTGGGAGAGAGGGAGAAGAGCCCTGCAGGCATCTCTCCTTCCTGTCCTCCAACCAGAGTAGAACCCAGTCCAACAACTCCTAACCCCAGCAGAGGGACCTAACCCCCCGGGGCCCCAGGGACAGGGCAAGGTCAATCTCCGTGGGCCTCAGTTTCCCCTTCTGTAAAATGAGGAGGTTGGATTCTGTGATCTCCAAGGTCATTTTAGCTCGTGTGATTTTGCATACATGAAACACAGAGAAGCATAGGGACTTCTCCAGGTAGGAGATCATTTCCTCTGGAGTAGTTGTTCTGCAAACCTGATCTAATAGAATGAGGACATCAGTATTTACCCAAATGAGTTGAAAACTTATGTCCACACAAAAACACCCACTCGAATGTTTACCACAACAGTGTTCATAATGGCCAAAACTTGGAAGCAACCAAAATGTCCTTCAGTAGGTGTATGAATAAATAAACCATAGTACATCCAGACAGTGCAGTATTATTCAGCACTAAAAAGAAATGGGCTATCAAGCCATGAAAAGACATGGAGGAGCCTTAAATGAATATTGCTGAGGGAAAGAGGTCAACCTGAAAAGGATGCATACTGTATGAGTCCAATTACAAGACACTCTGGAAAAGGCAAAACTATGGAGAGATTTTAAAAGATCAGTGGTTGCCAGGGGTTAGGAGGGAGGGAGGGAGAGCATGGAAGATTTTTAGGGCAGAGAAACTACTGTGTCTAATGATATAATGGTGGATATGTGTCATTCTACATTTGTCCAAACCCGTAGAATATAAAACACTAAGAGTAAACCCTAATGTGAACTATGATTCTAGGGTGGTGATGATGTGTCAACGTAGGTTCATCACTTGTAGCAAATGTACCACTTGGGTGGGGGATGTTGATAGTAGGGGAGGCTGGAGACTGAGTGATAGGGGTCAGGAGGTGTCTGAGAACACTCTACCTTCTGCTCAGTTTTGCTGTGAACCTAAAGCTGCTCTAAAAAAATAAAATTGATTAATAATAAAAAAATCTTAAAAGACAATGTCAGCTTTTGGTACACATTTTCTAAACTGGAAACCATATTTTGGGTTCTATTCCTGGCTTTATCCCAAACACAGTGTGTCTTTGTGTATGTTCACTGCCCCTCTCTGAGCCTCAGTTTCACAATCTGTAGAATGAAAAGACTAGTCTGTGCGGCGTGCAAGTACTACAAATCTGTGATATCTAACAGGTAAAAAAGAAAGAAGGAAACGGGACTTCCCTGGTGGTCCAGTTGTTAAGAATCCACCTTCCAATGCAGGGGACGTGAGTTCGATCCCTGGTCGGGGAACTAAGATCCCACATGCCGTGGGGCAACTAAGCCCACGTGCTGCAACCACTGAGCCCACACGCTCTGGAGCTCGCACACCACAACCAGAGAGAAGCCCGTGTGCCACAACGAAAGATCCCGCGTGCCGCAACTAAGACCCGAAACAGCCAAAAAATAAATAATAAAATAAAAATAAATACTAAAATGAAAATAAATACTTTTTTTAAAAAAAGAAGGAAGGAAAAAAGGAGATGTGTAGGGGGAGAAGAAGCAGAAAGGGAAGCGGGAAGGGACCGAAAACCCGTGAAATCATCGAGTAGTAGATAAAGAACTAAGGAAGAAGCCTGATTAAGCCAGAGCCGTCAGTGGTCTCCTCTTTGGGTAAATATAAAGGAAAGTAGGTTGGCCCAGGAGCCACATCTGGGTCTTTAGTCCTCCCTGAATGCGAAAAGATCTGATGCCCCAAGGGGGACTGTTACATTTATCTGATGAGCACTAAATAAGCAGTAATCCTGTGCACAGTTGTGTGCTAGGTAATCTAACCCAGCCAGGGAAGAGAAATGCTTGTATGCAAACACCACAGCCTAATGGCCAACAGCTTGCTTCTGAACTCAGACAGATCTGGGTTGGATGAATGGTTATGTAACAGTGATATGGTGAAAAAATGGCCCCAAAGATATCCATGTCCAAATCACCAGAATCTGTGAATGTTACTTTATATTGGGCTGTGCAGATGTGATTAAATTAAGAATCTTGAGATGGGAAGATTAGCCTGGATTATCCAGGTAGGCACTAAATGTAATCACAGTTATCCTGATGAGAGAGAGTCAGAGGGAGATTTGACTACAGACAAAAGAGAAGAAAACCATTAGATGGAAACAGTTAGAGAAAGGAGACACTACATGAAGACCAAGGAAAGGGTCATGAGCCAAGGACTGCAAGGAATGGAGCTCTAGAAGCTGGAAAATCAAGCATACAGACTCTCTCCATAGCGTCTGGGGGGAACATGGTCCTGCTTGACCATGACTTTAGCCCACTGAAACTGATTTTAGGCTTCTGGCATCCAGAACTGTAAGAGGACAGGTCTGTAATGTTTTAAGCCACTAAGTTTGTGGCAATTTCTTACAGCAGCCAAAGGAAACTAGTGTAGGCAAGGCAAACACTTTACCTCTCTGACATTTATTCCTCATCTGTTAAATGGGAACAATAGTACATTCGTTCATCAAATATTTTTGAGAGCCTACCGTGGGCCAGGCCTAAGCACTGGAGACATGGAGGTGACCAAGGCCTTCCCACTTTCATGAAGTTCAATTCTAGTGACAGGAGATAAGCAACAATGGGGAAGCAAGTACAGAAAGGCAAGATGATTACAAACCAGGAGAAGCAACATGAGGGAAAACAGCGGGGTATGTGACTGAGAGTAACTAGGCATGTAGAGGAGGCTGGCTTTAGGTAGTGTGGTCGGGGAAGACCCATGGAGGGGAAGAAATCTGAACTAAGACCAGCAAGGCAAAATGCAGGGGATAAACAATGCAGGTGCAGGGAGCAGTGCATAGACACCCAAGCAGGAAAGGACAGACTTCGCTGGAGAACAAACAGGAGGTCCGTGTGGCTGGGCTGCACTGTTCTAGGGAGAGGGATGAGCAGGATGAGGTGGGAAGGGTGGCAGGGGCTAGAGCCTGCAGGGCCTGGGAGCCACGGTCAGGAGTCCAGGTTGTATTCTCAGGGGGAGGTTTTGGGCAAGGGAGAGGCATCATCACTAGCCACCGTGAGGACGTAGATTTTAGGCAAGGAAGAGGGAGGCAAAGAAACTTGTTAGGAAGCTCTTGCTGTCTTCCAAGTGAGAGATGATGCTGCCTTGGATGAGGGCAGAGGGGGTGAGGATGAAAGACTGCTGTGAACATTAAATAACATAAGGAGTGTTAAGTACCTGGCACATAGGAAATGCTCAATAGATAGGAGTTCTGGTTATGGTATTATTATTATTCTCATCATCATTATCATCTTTATCACTAGCTTCTGCTGAAAACAAACTTAGCTGAATGAAACTCATACTAGATAGTATGAGCAGAGTTGACACCTGCACCAGGCCAAGAGAGGCCCCATTGTGTCCCCATGCCTGTTCATCAGGAGAAGCCACTTGCTGAAGCCGCTGGCCTTCTCCCCATCCCAGCCCCCATCCCCTCCCCCCAAGAAGTTCAGTCACTTGGAAATGTGTCTGAGCCCATACCTGCATACATGAATACATCATTAGGCCACTTGGGGGTTCTGAGGGATGGGTTTTAATTTTATAAATGCCATGGTAAGTCCGGTGGACTTTTGGAGATTAGCCCTAATATAATATTTATGTGAAAACTCAAGATATCATTGACTAGGCCTTTCTCTGTCTATGTCTCTCTCTCACACAGACAGACACACACAGACCCAGACACACACACACACACACACACACACACACACACACACACACACACACACACACCATGGAAGACCATGTGAGGACATAGGGAGAAGGCAGCCATCCACAAGCCAGGAAGAGAGCTCTCACCAGGAGCCAACCCTGCCAGACCTAGATCTGGGACTTCCAGCTGCCAGAACTGTGATAAAATAAATGTCTGTGTTTAAGCCACCCAGCCTGTGGTATTTTGTCACGCATCTCTAACTAAGACACAGGCAATTGTCTTGTTGGTTCTCCTTCTTCCCAGTCCTACCATAGCACTCGGCACATGGCAGAGATTTGGTAAATATTTGTTGAATGAATGAATTAAACTTCCTGTTTGTACTGCATTTCAAGGTGCCAGGGAAGTGGTGAAAGCAACACCTGGCCTGGGCTATAGTCTTGGTCCTGCCATGGCACACTACTCTTAACTCACTCTGTCCCTTCCCCTCTTGAGTCTCAGTTCCCCAGTTGGTGAGACAGTACAACTCAATGAATTGACCTTTCTAGTTCCCTCTAGTAATAAAGTGGTATGATAAAAATAACTCCATCCAGGCACACTGACTGTGACCCAGGCCCTGTACTTGTCTCTTTTCCCATTGAATCCTCCGTCCTGCCTAGAAAACTACAGATGCCCTCATCAGCATTTCACGATGAGGAACCCAAGGCACAGAGCTTTGACCCGCCAGAAAGGGGAGGAACGCCCTTAGCATTAAAAACATTGTTCTTTATGCTATGATGCATCCCTCAGCTTTGGAGGGTTGGAATGTTCTTTCTTTTAAGAAATGGCAGTGATATTTTTAAGGACCTTAACAGAGAAAAATGAGAATGTGGTGTTCAATATGTCGACTGAAAGAAAAAAGCACAACGTAAAAACTGCAAGTTAAGTTTTATTTGGGGACCTTACTGCAGACCATAGCCCGGGAGACAGCCTCTCACTTCCCTCAGAGGAACTGCTCCAAAGAGCTAAGGGAGGAGGAGGCAGCATGTATAGGATGAGTTTTTTTGCTGGAAAAAAAAATGTAGTCAAACATCGAAAGACTACTGCTAATCACAAAGAACACACATCTCAAGTCAGTGATTTTAGTGCTTTTCTTTCTATGGGAAGATACAAGCATCTGAGTTCATTGAAATTATTCTTTAGATTTGCATCTTAACTGTCTGTCTAGGGCCAGTATCCAAAGCACAGAATTCTTCCTGGATTCACCTCAGAGCTCACTGTCAGTGGGCAACTACAGTGGCTAATGGCCTGATCCTTGCAGAACTGGAATGGCAGGCAACATTCTTTGTTTACAGTGCCCTTTGTAAGTAATAAATTTGACCAAAGTTTGGGGCCAATTTCATGACCAGTTTGTCCCATTTGTCTAGGAAATCTCATTCCTAGGTCAGACGAGGATTATGTTGATAAGCCACTCAATGTGCTATTTTGGGGATTAGGCCTATTGATAACCCAAAATTCTCTGAATCTTCTGTCTTACTAGTCTGTTATTATCCAGGAAATATTTTATCTTGTTGCTTCTTCCCATACCTAGAGTTGCACTATTACAATTATTTTATATAGAGTTATATATGTGATCAATTGCCTCAAGATGTTTAGCCATCATTGATTTTTGTCAGCAGCCTGGTTACACATTGGGCAATGCAAAAACACTCATAAAATAGACAGGATATAAGTAATATACCTAGTAACATTAATAAGTCATAGTACAGCAGAAAGAGACACAAAGAGCAAACATTTTGAAAACAACAAAGAGAACAATTTATTTTTTTTTCAATTTTTTAATTTATTTTTTGGCTGTGTTGTGTCTTTGTTGCTGCACGCGGGCTTTCTCTAGTTGCGGGGAGCAGGGGCTGCTCTTCGTTGTGGTGCACGGACTTCTCATTGTGGTGGCTCCTCTTGTTGTGGAGCACGGGCCCTAGAGTGCGCGGGCTTCAGTAGTTGCGGTGCGTGGGCTCAGTAGTTGCAGCGCGTGGGCTCTAGGGTGTGTGGGCTTCAGTAGTTGTGGCTTGCGGGCTCTAGAGCACAGGCTCAGTAGTTGTGGCACATGGGCTTAGTTGCTCCACAGCATGTGGGTTCTTCCAGGACCAGGGATTGAACCCATGCCCCCTGAATTGGCAGGCAGATTCTTAACCACTGCACCACCAGAGAAGTCCTGAGAAAACAATTTAAAACAATGATTAGTATAACCAGTTGTAATCTGGATCATAATAAGCCGTCAAATCCAAAGGGGAGCCAGCTGGAGAGGCCAAATTCTGGACGAATCAGGCAGAGAGAAAAAGATAAATATTTCATCTTTGTTTGCAAAGGTATACTTTATCAACTTGTTGTGGGTCATAGTTAGAGTAAGAGGAAAGGTTTTCTAGAAAATAAAGATTAAAAGCCTGTGATGTTTCAGACAAAAAGTCATAAAATTATTTATCATTTCATTCAGTCCCATGCAGTTAATTCCTGTTGATCTGGAAGAAGCCATCAGGTTTCTCATTAGAGTTTTGTAATTCCTTACTAAGTTTAGTGATATGATCTAAAAGTCAGAAACCTTATTTGTCAAAAAGTCCCTTTTATGAATATTCTTGAAGATCTTCTTGAAGCATCAGAGTAAAACAATGACTATAAATGACACAAGACTTAAAATGGCATGGTTAAAGATCTGACTACATGCAATTAACAAAGAAACTTAGTTATTTCTGTGACATACAACATTTTAAGATAACTAGAATTATGACGGAACATTATAACAGGACATACCAGATTTTTTGGCATTCTGTATAATTTTTGGGTATCTATATTAATGACATTTACCCATACAATATAACCTAAGAAGGTTTATTACCACCTATTTGACAATGTTTCCCATGTAATTAAGCTTACCAAATAAACCTAATTAGTTTAATATCTCTTTTTGGGATGTTTCACGGTCCTTTGAAACATCCCTAAGTTAGCTAGAGGTCAAAAAAACTTCATTTAGAATTTGACTTGGGAAAGTTTATCAAAGATAACAAAAGGTTTTAAAACACTTGGTCAGATAAGATCTCAGGTCACTGTGAAATAATACTTATTCATTCAACCAAAGTGACAATAAAAGATTTTAAAGACAACTATAGAAAGTTATACCAGATTGCTTAACCAGTAAAGAAACTTTACAATATGTTACCAATAGTAGATCAGTATTCTAAGAAAACTTTGTTCTCTTAACAGAGAGAGAAAACCGAATTCCAGTTTTTGTACCAGCTTACTTTTAATATTAAAATTTATTTGCTCAATTAAATTTTACTATTAGCCAGTCTTTTTTTTTTTTTTCCGAGAGGAGAAAGTATTATTTCTTGCAGCAAGTAAGGAGAACACTGAGGATCTTTCCCACAGCAGTGTTTCCCCAAACAGCAAAACTGGGGACATTTTAAGTTAAGGGTACATGCATATTCATGAGGGGGCTTGAGCAGAGGAAAATCCAGCATAGAATTGGGGCAAAGGTTGACAGTACAAGCTTTAGTTGATTGAAGTCAAGAGGGTCCACATCATCATTCTGTCCTCCACGTGGGTGGGGGGCCCTCAGTTCCTGCAGAACTCAAAGATGTATTATTATGTATATCCTTTGGGAGGAACTAAGACTCTGCTTTACCACCACACGATTGTTTGACTGCCATTTCTCTGTTCATGCATTCCTTTGTTCCCTTAAGATCATTAGTTACTGAGAACTGTTCAAGGGCAAGCATTGCAGCCAGGCTTAGATCACAAAATTAGTGCAGAAAAGAAAGTGGGGCATGAGAGGGTGGTCACATCCCAGGTCTCAGGCGAATCCCTAGGACGGCTGCTGAGTGTGGGTTCTTGGCTCAGCACAGGAAAGAAGTCAAGGGTGAGCCAAAGTGAAAGAAGCCTTATTCAGGGAGATACACACTCCATAGACAGAGTGTGGGCCATCTCAGAAGGCGAGAGGCCAATATTAGCCAGTCTTGACCCTGTACAAAACTTTTCTCGGGTTGCCTTTCCCACAAACCTTCTAAAACTTTCTTTTTCACTTTGAGATTTTGTCCTGTGTTTTCCCTTTCTTTGTCTCTCTCCAGGACAAAATTACTTTCTTTTCTCTTAGCAAAATGCATTTCCATCCCGTATACCTTTTCCTTTCATATAAAGGTGTTTTCCTTATTTTCACTTAATTTCTAGTGAAAACCAAGAAGTAAGCAATTATGAACTGTCATTTACATTAGTGTTCTATAGATTGGTAAACTTATAAATATTATTTATGATTTTTTAAAATGTGCTATTTTTATAGAAAAATTTCAATGTAGCGCCCTGGTGCTACACTTAAATTTCAGTCCGAAATATCTTTAGCTTCTCTTTAAAAGGAAGCTTATGTTCAGTAATTAATGTTTCAGTATCTTACTTGGGAATGATCTAGATATTTAATGAACTTCCATCATTTAACTTAACTTAGCAAAACTCTCAGGTTTCAAGTTACCAAAAATCTGGAGAAATTAATTTTAAGTACACATACCATAACATGTAAGTATTCTTAAAGAGATCACCTGAAAGCTCTTACCCCATTTATATCTATTTAATTCACTTGTTCCCAACAATTATGTTTAGATTACCCATGAAACGTTTATGAGACATTAGACCAAGTCAGCCATCATTTTAAGCTATTTTTCTTACTGGTGAATTTTATTTATTTATTTATTTAAATTGATTGATTGATCAATTAATTAATTAATATTTTGTTTTTGACGGCATTGGGTCTTTACTGCTGCACGCAGCCTTTCTCTAGTTGCGGTACAGGGGCTACTCTTCATTACAGAGCGTGGGCTTCTCATTGCGGTGGTTTCTCTTGTTGTGGAGCACGGGCTCTAGGCGTGCAGGCTCAGTAGTTGTGGCTCGTGGCTCGCGGGCTTAGTTGCTCCGTGGCATGTGGGATCTTCCCAGACCAGGGCTCAAACCCGTGTCCCCTGCACTGGCAGGCGAATTCTTAACCACTGCACCACCAGGGAAGTCCTTACTGGTGAATTTTATAAGAGAGATAATATAACCTTATTTGACTTTTAGTAAACCTGTATTAATTAAACCAACAAACTCTAGTAACAAATATTAATTTAATATTGAATATTTCCTAGATCATGTGAACTTGAAATTCATTTGGGTTAGTTTCTGTTACATTTAGAAATATTTAATTTGTAAGCACTTACTTTTAAGTCAGTTAAATAGAGCTCTTTTATAAATTTGATTTGATAATACTATCTGAAGGTAGAGACATATCACATGTATAATGGACACACAGAATATAAACAGACATTACCAGAGATCTCATAGCTTCATTTTAAATCTTAGTCATGAATCAGGTATTAATGGTACAGTATAAACTTACTAGTTTATAAATAACCATTGGAATAAGTTAAATTTATTTGCTCAGATGACTAAGGCTTTTTTACTATTTGTGGAGAAGACTTTTTAATTTTATTTTATTTTTATTTATTTACTTTGGCTGCTCCAGGTCTTCGTTGTGGCACACAGGATCTTCACTGTGGCATGCGGGATCTTTAGTTGTGGCATGCAGACTCTTAGTTGCGGCATGTGGACTCAGTTGCGGCCTGCAGGCTTAGCGCATCCTGCGGCATGCACGCAGGATCTATTTCTCCAACCAGGGATTGAACCCAGGCCCCCTGCATTGGGAGCGCGGAGTCTCATGTACTGCACCACCAGGGAAGTCCTGTGGAGAAGACTTCTAAGGTTTGTATTTGTTCTTAATAAATCTTTATGGAGACTGTGAATTAAGATTTTGGGTGAGGGAGCCTTTCTAGCAGTTTGAGTTTTAAAACATTCTTTTTCCCCCTTTGGTTTCAGGTTCTATCTGATTGAGCTAATTAGGCTCAGTCTCAGGTCATTGTGGGCTATATTTACATTTCTGATTTGTAGAGATTTGCAAGACAAAGATACCTACTTTTAATTCCCCCAAAGAACTGGTCTGCCACCTAAATTATATCAGAAGATTGATTTGCTAGACTACATTTTCCTTAATTTGATTTTTTTTTTTAATATCAGCAAGTAGATTTCCAACTAAACTGAAAATCAAGGGTTCTATGTTCTAGAACTTTAGGATTCAATTTATTATGTTTCCAGAAGTTTGCACAAAGCATTCAGCAAAGGCCCTCTTTCTGAGCGCACAAGTTAAACCCAGAGCAATTTACCCTAGGGGAAAAAAAGTCTCCATTATTGCTTTTATTATCCCCTGAATATTAGCCCCCAGTTTTTACTTCATATTGTGTGGGCTCTGGTAACGCTATTGGTTTCTTTTAGTAGTTTAATTAATATTGATTGGGGGGCAGATTTATACGCCTTGTCTTCTAGTACCAGGAATACTGTGCAAGTATTCCCCAGTGAGACATAATGTCTATCCCACAATATAATTAGGCAAAAGAGGTGTAACCATCTTATATAAAGCCCATCAATTTTTATCAACTTTCATCTCAATTCTATTAACTCTTATACCTTTAACTTTAGCTTCCATTAGGACCCATTTAACAAGCCTTGGTCTTACAAGGAGTCTCAGAAACTTTCATTTTTATCCCCTGGCCATTTTATCCATTTTTGTGTAAAAGGCTTTGGGGTCCACAGTGATGGGTTGAGCCAAGGGACTCAGGCCCTTTTGTCAATCTTTTAACTTGATTAATTGATCTAACTGTTGCCCCAAGCAATTGCTGCTCAGGTATCTCAGTGTAATTTTCTTCCAGCCTTATACATTTTTTTTGAACTGGGGTAAATAGAGCAGACTTGTTTGGGTCCCTTTAATGTTGGGGTGGAATGCTAATAGGGTCTCTTTCGCTCATCCAACTTTAGGTGGTGTTGTATTAAAACCTTTGTTTTAATCCCATCAATTCATTTTATTTATCCCACTTCTTAATAACCATCTAAAGATTTCCGTCCTGTTGGGCAAAGTACTTTTAAAATTTCCACCTTGTTGGGGAGAAGTCTCTTGACTTTCTCCTCAGCTTCTTCTTTGTTAATCAACCTAATTAACATTAATTAATCTAATGTTTTTATTAGCATCTCTAAGACCCATTGAAGGGAAGCCAAGACCACAAATAAGGCTTCCTAAACCATTTTTTGTTTGTTTAATTTGTTTTAAATTAAGGGTGTTCTTAAGATTAGCTGCTATATTTTTTGTATCCACCTTATTTTTTTTTTTTTTTTAAACTTTGGGTTTATTTATTTATTTATTTATTTATTTATGGCTGTGTTGGGTCTTCATTTCTGTGCGAGGGCTTTCTCTAGTTGTGGCAAGCGGGGGCCACTCTTCATCGCGGTGCGCGGGCCTCTCACTATCACGGCCTCTCTTGTTGCGGAGCACAGGCTCCAGACACGCAGGCTCAGTAATTGTGGCTCACGGGCCTAGTTGCTCCGTGGCATGTGGGATCTTCCCAGACCAGGGCTCGAACCCGTGTCCCCTGCATTGGCAGGCAGATTCTCAACCACCGCACCACCAGGGAAGCCCTGTATCCACCTTCTAATTTGGTCTTTCCATGGTACCAATAAAACAGCTATTTATAAGAGAACTCTAAAAATTTACCAATTTAGAAGTTTCTCCAACTTAAAGGATCCATTGTCTGGCCATTGATGAGTAGTATTTTAATAGCAACTCAAACCAAGACGACACAAGAGTCATCCTCAAGAGAGAATTCAGAGGATGTGTTACCGAGTCCAGGCTCACTGCTCGCCACACAACAGGCCAATACATCGGGAGACGAGGTGTTGAGGCAAGGAATAGCACCTTTATTTGGAAAGCCGGCAGACCGAGAAGATGGCGGACTAGGGTCCCCCAAAACCATCTTATCAGGGTCTGGATGCCAGTTTCTTTTATAGAACAGAGAGGGAGAAGAGATGAGGAAGTAAAGTAAAAAGGCCATTTATCTTGCAAAATAGGAGGAGATCTGTTAATTTCTTTTCTGCAGCCATTCACAGGTGGGTAGGGTCAAAATGTCTCTCTGTGAGCTGAGCAAAGACACTTTGGTACCCTGTGGCAGGATGCTTACAGCCTTAGACAGTGGTTATAATAACAAAAACAATGAAAAGCAAAGGTTAAAGTAAAAGAAACAGATCCAACATGGATTCAGAATTGGCTCTTCCCTGTTACAGATGCAGCCTTCACAAGATCCAGAAAGTTTACTCCCCAAAGTAGTCTAAGAAAGTAAAGGCCTGCATTGTAGAGGCGATGCAACAAAGGCTGAGATGACAGAGGCTCCTTATGGGCTGGAACCCCTTCTGATAAATTTCCCTGAAAATTGGCACAAAGAGACTGCTCGGAATCCCAGTCTATTTGACTGACTGCCAAATGTATGTGTACCTTCTGGATGGCAGAGACCAAGCTCTCGAAACACAGAACAAAATGCCTAAAAAGATCAGTTAGAACATTTACATCTTAAAGGCATGGGGAGAGAAATGCAAGTTTCTCCTTTACTGGGGAAAGAGGAAGCAGCAGGAGGCAAAGGTGATGAAAGAGAGAGAGAGATAGCATCTGGGTCAGGCAGTTCATATGGAAGTTCATATGAGGGAGGAGCAGAGAGTGAGGCAGGGTTAACATTAGCAGCTTTTTAAAAATTCTGATGTTGTTTCAAGCAATTTTTTGGTTGGTTTCCCACAAAGAAGTTACTTTATCATTTCCTCTTCCAGAAGTTTTTAAATACCAATCAAAATAAGCATTCCATTCAGTCTGCTCTTTAACTGTAGACACACACACACAAAAATTAATTTTGGAACGTCAAAAGAACCCCAATTTGGCCATTTTAGGTTGAGGTTTCCTTTAGTATATTTTCCCCAATTAAGTAAGCATTTGTAAGTATAATTTTCACAGGTAACATACATGAATCAGGCTGGGGTGTTAGTTGGAGGTTGGCAATCTGTTGCTCCTTTTTTTTTTTATTTTGAAAGCTTTGTTTCCCATTCTGGGTTGGTTTGTCAGGATAAAACTGCTACTGATGATTGTGTGGTGGGCCAAGGTGCTGTCTGTGAGCTTAACTCCTCTAGGTGTCACCCTAGAGTCGTTTCAGCTCTTTTACATGTCTTGGCTTTTCCCTCTGGCAATCTAAGACCGCCGCGGTTGCTCAGATCACTGAGTGGCCAGCTCTTATACGTGGTTCCCCAGAGGAGCAAGTTTTTTAAATTAAATAACTGGGTTTCCCTATGGGACTGCTACCTGGTATGAGGACTTGCCTCCACCACTCCTGCAAGTTTCTCAGTTGCCTGAGAAAGCCATTGCTGGCCAAGAGGAGATGTCCCTTTTCTTCTTCAGAGCTGAAAACGCTCATGTAACACTTTTACTTTTATTCTGACAAACCCAATTAAAGTAGCCAATTCAAGGGAAAATAACAGGCCAGTCTCCTACCTAATCACTCAGTCTAAACCCACTCAGTGTTTTTCAACTGGGGCAACCCAGGTACCTCTTCTTGAAACTAAGTTCAAGGAAGACCTACTCCTCACAGGGAGGAGTTTATCCACCAACAAATAAAACTTATGATCATCAGCCAATAACAGGAGATCCAAGACCCAGGAGAGACTCACCCAAATTCATCTGGAATCACTGAGGAGGCAGACAGGCACAAGGGGCCTCTGCTAGTACCAAGACTCTGTATCCTCATAGAGTTCAAAGGAGAAAAGTCTTCTCTGAATCCTTTCATGGTCACCAAAACTGTTGACTGAAAGAAAAATGCACAACGTAAAAGTTGCGAGTTAAGTTTTATTCAGGGACCTTACTGAGGACTATAGCCCAATAGACAGCCTCTCAGATACCTCTGAGGTATCTTATCCAAAGAGATAAGGGAGGCGCCAGGATATATGAGTTTTTCTGCTGAAAAAACAAAAAAAAACATAGTCAAACATCAAAAGATAATCACAAAGAACACACATCTCAAGCTAACAATTTTAGTGCTTTTCTTTGTATGGGAAGATGCAAGCATCTGAGTTCATTGAAATTATTCTTTAGATATGCATCTTAACTATCTAGAGCCAGTCAAAGCACAGAATGCTTCCTGAATTTCCTTCAGGGTGCACTGTCAGTGGGCGACTGCAGTGGCTAACGGCCTAGTCCTTGCAGAACTGGAATGGCAGGCCCTAAAATTCATTTGGAAGTTTGATTGATGCATGAAACCCCAAAGTCTTGAACCACATAAACTATGTACATGGGAGGGGTTTTTTTGTTTTGTTTTGTTTTGTTCTAATTCTGGAGTTTCTACTATGCACTAGGGATATAAGGGAACATGGGAATAACTAAACTACAGTTTCAGAGGCTTGGATTCAAATCAGAGCCCTGCCTTTAGGCAAGTGAAGTAAACTTTTCTGAGCCTCGGTTTCCTCATCTAATGAGGATAATAAGAGTGCCTACCTTATGTAACACACTTAGTCTAGAGCTAGGCACATGTGAGTGTATTATCATTTTTATCTAGGCAACAGGAGAGCCATAGTAAACAACCACAGGCTATGAAAAGGTGCCTGAGGAAACAAGGATGGGGTAATAAATTCCACCTGAGTGTTGGTTTCATTGTTGTTTTTGAAGTCCCTAACTTCCAGCCCAAAAGAGTACTTGTGTTCATTTCCACCAGATTATATTGGGTTGGCCAAAAAGTTCGTTCAGCTTTTTCCGTAACATCTTACAGAAATCCGAACTTTTTGGCCAACTTAATACAACCTCAGGCAAAGCATTCCCCAGCTGTTTGCCTCAGTTCTCTAATTTATTAAAGAGGGGCAATTCTTCCTAGTCCATAGAGTAGTGGAACTCAAACTCTGGCCAGTATCAGAACCACCTGGGGAACTTGGTAAAAATAAAAAGGCCCGAATTCTCCCTACTTCAATAAGTCTGGGTCTCTGTGTGCTTTATTATCTCCCAGATGATTCTGATAACACACCAACTTTCCAAACTGCGATGAAAGGATAAAAAACACAAGGTTCTCTGTTTACTCTAAAGGGTCATAAATGATTCTCATTACTTAAATCCCATTTGTTCCACCTTCTATGGAGAGATCAGGCAGTTTAGGCTGTCCTCACATAAGTTGTATGTGCCCCAACCCAAGAGGAGCTGGACCTGCATCTCAGCATCCAGTGGGAATGAAAAACACAGGCCCTGGGGTCCTCAGTCCCTCGGAGGTCCTCTATAATCTAGCACCTATTTCACCAAGGGGGAAAGGGGAGCAATACCTTTCCCAGGATCACAGTAGCTGTATGGTAGAGCTGTAGTGGAACCCAGAGCTACAGATGCCTGGACCAGTGTTAGAAGGGCTTATTTTGGAGGCTCTCATCCTGGAAGAATCCCTCTTGCCTGCTGACAGGTGGTACAACAAGTTGGAAGTCTGCAGGCAGTGCCCTGCAGGTTTTCTTGTAGGTGATGATATCTGGGAAGGGCCCCAGCCAAATTCTGATATTCCAGCAGCCCTGTTCCCAAAGGCTTGAAGATTAACTCAGGGTTCTTCTCCAAACCTGGAGAGGAAAGCAAGAACTAGTCTTTTTTTTTTTTTTTTTGGCCGCACCGCATAGCTTGTGGGATCTTAGTTCTCTGACCAGAGATTGAACCTGGGGCCACCACCGCAGTGAAAGCGCCAAGTCCAAACCACTGGACCACCAGGGAAGTCCCAAGAACTACTCTTATATCTGAACATCTCAAGACAATCTTATTTACTGATCTTGTTGCCAGAACAAGAAAAAAGATCTATCGGTGGATGAGATCTGAGATTAGCATCACATTATGGAATCTCTGCCACCCCACAGGCCAGGAATACTGCCACTTAAATGGTGCTGGGCAAGGGAATAGAGGATGTTTCTCAAACCACAGTGAGTGTTTCAGTTGATTCAGAGCAAGAAACTTGAAGAGTGGGGCAAGGATTCAAACCAATAGGTCAGTGTAATGGTCAAAGCCTCAGCCTTCAGAGATAGAAAGATCTGACTAGGGTAGAGTTTGGGCTCTGCAGAGGATTTGCTGTGGCCTCGGGCAAGCTATTCTTTACTTCCCTGAGCCTCAGTTTCCACATCTGTAAAAACAAAATAACAGTGCTACCCAGAGAGGTAGACAGGCTTTGTGGAGTCTGAAGCTTATACCACTGGGAAGGGGATTGGGGGTAGCAGTAAGGGGTGGAGAGAGCCTCTTTAAGAAAAAGAACACAAAATTACAAATTCAAAATTGCATGTAAGACCTTGGAAAGGGTCCCATGTGAAGGAGGGGCCCAGACAAATCTGTCTCGCATGCTACCAGTTAGCTGTGAGACCATTTAAATAAAGCTCATGGCACATGAGATGATGACGTGGGGAATGGTATGGCTTGAGTAAATGCTATAATTTTGAGGGAGGAGGAAATTTTGGCCCATTCATCTGTCACTGAAGCAGAGATAATGACAGAGAACGGAACACTAGAGAAACCTCCAAAGCCTTCTTTAGCTGCAGAGTTCTGTCCTGACTGCCACATGTGACCTTAGGCAACTCACACCCTCTCCTGAGGCCAGCGCTAGGCTAGGGGTTGAACAATCTCTGCCTCTCTGCCCCTTTCCAAAAGAATCCCGACTCCTCTCTCCCTGGAGCCTCACAGAAGCTAAGAAGCAGTTCGAGGTGAGTAAGTGCTCCTTTTTTTTCCAGCTTAAGAAAGGGGAGCTCCCAGAAGGATGCCTTAGAGCAGGCATGCAGCCAGTGAGAAGCGGAGCCCCTGCCCCAATGGAGGTGGCGGGGCGGGATAGATATTCTCTTGGATGTAGAAATAGGTTATTGGCTAAAAAGCCTGACGCGTTGGGCTCTCGTCCCTACTCTGTCACTTTTTTAGCTATGTGACCTTAGGCAGGTCCCTTTAGTTCAGAGCCTGATTTCCTCATTAGTTAATTTATAGGACTAAGTGAGAAAATGTAGGTAAAGCACTTAGAAGAGCATCTATCCCTTAGTGAAGTGATTAATAAATAGTAGTTATCAAAATGATCAGTGTCATAGTCGCTGTTGACGTTACTGTTGCTAGGTAAGCGGGGACGACTCCCTCCCCAGTCCCCTGCCCTCCTCTCCTCCTCCTCCTGGGCATTGCTCCTCCTCCACTGGGCTTCTTCGGGGCAGGAGGCACACCCTCCAGCGGAGGTGGGTGGGGCCTCGTTCCCACTTGGCCAGCGCCTGCTAAGGCACAAGCCGCTGAGCTGGGGTTTGCACCTGACTGGACACCTTCCTGCTCAGTGCAGACCCCACCATCACCGGGAGCCCTCTCTTTGTGAACAGCCATGCCCATGACAAAGAGTGCCGGTGGTCCCCAGGGAGCTGTTGACCTCAAACTGGACCTCAAGTCCTCTTACGAAAGTGCCAAGAAGTTGCAGGACAAGGATTCCGGTTTCTTGGATGGAAGCCCTTCTGAGTCGCCGGACTCGGAGACGACCAAGGGCATAACGTGAGTGCTCTTTTCTGCCATCCCCAGTTCTGCCTTCCAGCCTGGAAGCTTGCAGTGGCAAAAAACCTGAGGGGGGTGTGTCTGACCCCCAACCCATCATGCAACCTTGGGGAAACCAAAGCTGCAAAAGGTGCAGTCAGAGGCTGAGTCAACTTGAGAACTTAAAGGGGCAGGAGGGGAGACTGTCAGAAAGCCCTTAGGATAGAGTGATCTAGCCCCCAACATGTGCAGGTGGGGAAACTAAGGCAAGTTACCCCAGGCCACGCACTGGCTCATTGGCAGGATGGGGGCTGGACTCCAGTGCTGGCCCTGGAGTCTGTCTGTCTGTTTGTTTGTTTGTTTTTAATTGAAGTATAGCCTTAGAGTCAGTTTTGCTCCTGGCCAGTCCTGATAATGTCCGGGAGGGGGGCAGAATCCCCAGCTTCTTGGTGGAGAAGGTGACACTTGAGCTAAAACCACAGACAACCAAGCACTGCCTCCTTCCTGCGGTTACCCGGGCCTCTACTTCCATTGACAACTGCAGTGACAACATCAAAAGCACAGTATGTAGAAGAGTCTAGTTTCTTCCACCTCCCTGGGGTGTGTTTGGGGGGAAGAGGGGGGGTTCACTCGTGAGACTTTCAAACCGTGATAAGGAGGGGTGTACTGAAAGAGTTTCGGCAGGGAAGCCAAGCTCCAGCTCCCTTCGCCTCCACCATTAAAGCAGCATGACTAGTTCACTGAGGAAAAATGGATGGGGCGACTGGCTGGCGTGGTGGTCAGGTTCCGCAGCTTTATGAAGAAAATGTTGACCCTGTCGGTGTAGTAGAAAGGTCACTTGCATCCAAGGTGTGAGTCTGCTCCTTCTTTCTCGAAGCCTCAGTTTTCCCCATATGCAAAATGGGGACACATTGTTGGCAGTGTGAATTTAAGGAGGTTGCCTGTGGCAGTTACATCTGAAAGGTTGAGTGTTGTGTGGGTTGGGGAAGAGTGTGCAGCAAAGAGGGAGAAAGAGGCAGACAAAGCTCCTCCCACTGCCACCCTGCAGGACCATTCAGGGATGGACACAGTGACTGACGTTGTGACCGGGTTCACTTGCCCCAGGGCTAGTCCCCCAGGGTTGCTAAGAATTCAGGATCCTGAGGGTGAGATCTCCAGGCCTTGGGGCATCCACTGCTGAGGTGGGCTATTTCTCCATCAGAGGCCTTGAGGGAACCAGTCCTGAACGGTTGGGTTGGAATAGTGACATCTTATGGAAAAACCCAAACGAACTTTTTGGCCAACCCAATAAGATATGGTTTGATGGCAATTTTAGCTACTTAAGAATCAGAGAAGAAGGCAAGTCAGAACTAGCTCCTGGCTTGGAGGGAGGTAATAAACAGGTTGGGTAAGCATGGTACCTATGGAGTTAGCTCACCGGGGTTTGAATTCCCACTTCAGCTACTTACCAGCCTGAGCAAGTGATAGAACTTAGTACTCTAATTTCTCCCCTGTGAAATAACAGTTGGCTCCTCCCCAGGGTGGCTGCAAAGGCGATTTGTGCAAGAAGCCCCCAAGCTTAGTGCCCGTAAGCCGACTACTGTGACTACAGTGACGTTCCGAAGTCACCAAAGGAGTTAAGGCGAGAACCCAGGTCTCCTGCCTCCCAGCCCAGTGGTTTGCACAACTCACCACATTATTAAGTTGTCTTAGTCACCCAAAGTTAAATTCTGATGTCCTAAGTCCTTTAGTTAGAAATTTCCAAGTGACCCTTTGACCCTAGTTGCAAAACAAGCCCATCATTGGATTGGAGGGCCGTGGGGTGCAGTGCTCAATCAGCGATGTTGACACCTACAGGGAGAGAGAAAGGGACGCAGAGACTCTCCACCCTCTTTCTCCCACAGTTTTTCCCTTTAACCCTTAACAAATGGCAGATCCTCAGGAAGCTAGAGGATTCAGGGATTAATATAAAGAAGATTTATATTAATCCCTGAATGTTTGGGGCAGTTCTTCCAAAAATATACCTCCTAACATTCATAGAGGCTCAGCAAAGTGGACATGTTGCCCAAGATAACACAGCTAGTTAAGTAGTAGATCAAACCCATGCTCCCGAAGTAGAGGCATGGAGTCTTAACCACTGGACCACCAAGGAAGTGCAGCCTTGGGTTTTAATCCCTGGTTTGTCCAACCCCAGAGACCAGGCTCCTTCCATAATACCTCTGCTCTTCTTCACAGTAAGTCTCTTCACTTGGAAGGCTCTCCTGGGGAATTTCCAAGGTTTCTCAAGTTATAAATGTTAACCCGATACTCATCTTAGTTTAACCTCGTCCAGGTACAAAGAGGTGTAAAAATAGGTTGTTTTGTTAATTCACCGCCAGAGAGGATACCTCCCTAGAACTTCACCCCGGGTGGCTTAGACCTTGTCTTCTGGACCACCTTCACATCTGTCTTAAAAGTCTGAGTGTTGTGTTTTGTTTTTGCCGGAGGTAGGAGGAGACTTGCCATTCCCCAGTTTGATGTCCTGGCTTGAGGGAAAAAAAAATCCCTCTGGAGCCCAAACCCTAAATAACCCTGTCCCAACAGACCCCGTCTGGGGACCAAGTCATTTGGCCTCTTCATTCAGAAGTCACAATGATTTCTCTTTGCTGCCTGCCCTTTCTCCTTTTCTCTGAGTTCAGTCCTATATCTGCTACCAGTATTATGACCTTGGGCTGTTTGCTGCCCTCTCTGAGCCTTACTTCCCTCAATTATGAAATGGGGCTGTCCCTTTAACCCATCTCTCTGGGCTCCTTTCCGGGAGGCAGTCCAGTAGAAGTGGGATGAAGAATAAAGACTCTGAGGCAGTTCTGGGTTCAAATTCTGGCTCCGCAATATATCCTTAGATAAGTCATTTTTAAAAATCTCTATTCCTCAGTTTCCTCATCTGCAAAATAAGGGCAATAACCTACTTCCTTGTCTTGACAAGAGGATTAAATGAGAATAATACATGTAATCCTTAGCATAATGTCTGTTATATAGTAAGTGTTCTAATGGCATATATTGAGTGTTAGCTGATAAAACCAGGACAGTTCTGGGCAAACTGGGATGGTTGGTCACCCTACATGAGACCCAGAGTGCCAGCAAAGGCCGTGGAGACTGAGAGACAACCAGGAGCCCACCTATCCAGCTCAACTCTGGTGTGGGCACGCTGGGACAGAATGCCTGTTGGATCTCCTCACCTCTGCACACCCACATGCTCATGTCTTTTTCCTCTCCTTTAGAGCATTCCAGACCTTGGTTCACCTGGTGAAAGGTAACATAGGCACAGGGATCCTGGGACTACCCCTGGCTACGAAGAATGCAGGCATCCTGGTAAGAGGGGCTGCCACAGGTGGGGCCAGTACAACTGGATGGTAGCAAGGAGGTACGAGGACAGCCTCTAAAGGTTTATAGTGGCCTACAGTGAGCAATCTTTCTGAAAGGCAGCTTGGTCCAGACTTGGAGTCTAAATATCTAGCCTAGGTTTGAGTTCTGGCCCTGCCACAGGCTTTGAGTGGCCTCAGCAAGCCAGTTGTCCACTGTGCAGGCCTCAGCTTCCTCCCCTGTGGAATGCAAGGGTTGGACTATGACTGGTTTTCCAGCTGTGCTCTGTAGAGCACTAGCTCCCAGGGGCACCTCAGAGGCCACTGAGGACCACAGTTCTGAGCCCTTATTCCTTCCACCGTACCCCACTGTGACTGCCTTTTGCACTTTCCCGGAGTACGACTTGAGAGCATATTTGCAAGAATAGATAACATTGTAAGTCAAGTATACTTCAAGAAAGAAAAAAGAAAAGAAAGAATCGCTGTTACTGCTAAAAAGGGTTTGCAAACCAGTTTGCTAGAAAATTCTTGGAGTTCGGAATAATATCTGCACTACCAAATCTCTCCTGGCCGAGTTATTCACAAGTCCATTCTCTTCTCTCTTCCCTTGCCCCTTGGCCCTTCCTCCAGATGGGCCCTCTCAGTTTGCTGGCCATGGGCTTCATCTCCTGCCACTGTATGCACATCCTGGTCAGGTGCGCCCAGCGCTTCTGCCACAGGTGAGGAAAACACCGTCCTCTTGTCACTTCCTTTGGTACTTGGTTCTCAGGGACATCCCAGAAGCATCCACATATAACAAGAGTTCACTTCTTAATTTCTTCCAACAAGGCCAAGAAAAAGAGAAAAGCATTTGGGGCAGGGAGCTAAATGAAGCTCTACCACATGACTCATTAGGTGATCTCAATCAGGCCATTGTGCTTATCTGTTTGGCTCATCTATAAATTGGGCATAAACAATCCATGCCTAACCCTGCCTCAGAGAATTGTCATGAGGATCCAGTGGGATCAAGGATATGAGAACTACTGTACCCATGCAAGGTGTGTATTATTACCCATGTTATATAGTCACCGTCCCACTTGACATGTAAGGAAAACAAGCCACCAAGGAAATACCACCAGGTGTCAAAACCTGAACTAGAACTTGGGTTTCTGCCCCAGTGTTCTTTCCATTCTAGCTGGGTTCTGTCTTGCTATGCGTCTCCTGACTTTTCAGTATATTATCTTAATTTAAACTGCCTCTTGGTAACTGTATGCAGTCTCTCCTGCAGACTGAACAAGCCCTTTATGGACTACGGGGACACGGTGATGCACGGACTAGAAGGCAGCCCCAGCACCTGGCTCCGGAACCACGCCCACTGGGGAAGGTACCTTGGTCTTGCTTTGCCCAAAGTAGGGAGGACGTGCGGCTGTCAGGGATGCTCTCTTCCCTGGAAAGTTGGCTTGTGTAACACAGAACACTGGACTTCACATGAAAGGGATTCAATGGCAGTCTTCCTGATCCAGCCCCGCTCCTTGTATATACAGGGTTCTCATTCCTTTGCTATGCAACTTGAATATCATTCACTTTTTTATTAAACCACATTTATCTAGTTGCGACTATGTACCAGGCCCTAGAAATACTGTGGGCAACAAGGCAAACAAAGCTTTGCCCGTGCAGAATCCATAGTCCAATGGGAAACACAGACCTTAAACAGTTTAGGACACAGTTACTTAATAGCCACTGGGATAAGTACCATGAAGGAAAGAAGCACTAGTTGCTACCAAGCAGGTAAGGAGATGTACGTAGGTTCAGGTACGCTTCCTAGGATGGAACAGTTGAGATGAGTTCTGAAGGAAGGCATTCTTAGGAATGAGGAATTACCTAGGGAAGAGTGGGCAGGAGCCTGAAGGGCCTTCCAGGAAGAGGAGCAAGCTATGAAGGTCCTGAAGCAAGAGGGAGTATGTGACAGTTTCAGGGTAAAGAACGACCAGGTAGCTTGAGGGCAGATAGGGAGATGATGCTGAAGAAGGATCCAAGGGCCCAAACAAGGTGTACATTTTAGACCCTCTTCAAGGTCTTGTTCTTTTCTTAAAAGCAACCAGGAAACCATTGGAGGGTTTTAATCAGCGGCTTTCCTGTTTTAATCATATTCGCATTGTCTGAAGATCTGTCTGGCTTCTGTAAGGAGAAGAAATTGTAAGGGAGCAAGAATAGAGTTAGACCCATGAAGAGGCTGTTGACAATGTCCAGGCAGGTGACAGTGATGGCTGGGTCCAAGCTGGTGGCAGTGGGGATGGAGAAAAGTGAATTTGGTCATGATTTGGATCCCAGGGTTGTGGGGAGAGGAAAGAAAGAGTCAAGGTTGACTCAGGCTTCTGATGACTTGTGTTTTGCATATTCAAGCAGAGATGTCAAGTGGGTAGTTATATGTATAGGTTTGAACCTGTCTTCATGCAGGAGACACTGAAGTCATCAGCTATGATGCCAGGGGACAGAAGAGGTCTCTTAGGGAGAGAGTATATAGTGAGAAGAAAAGAGAGAAAAAGACCAAGACGTTGAGGGTTCCTTGGTGAGCTGAAGTCTACCTCCTGCAACCTCCACTTTTTTGCTTTTGGAGATGATGGAAACAGTCAACGCCTGTCTCCTGGTACTTGGGACTAAATCTACTCTTTTGTCTTTGTTTTCCCACCTCTCCCCACCCTGTCTGTCTACTCTTTCCTACTCACCTCTAGATTATCAAAGTCTCTCTTGAACTGTGATACCCCAAACTGCACTACCTGAGGTGTGCCTTGCCCACAAGCATCATGGGTCTGGCATGTCTCTTGACCCAAAGCCCATTCACATACTGAATTAATAAATTCAGCCTATGAGCAGACTAGTAAGGCTATGGGATGATTTCCAGTATTTTCCCAATTGTGTGACTCAAGAGGTGGCTTTTGCCTGTCGCAACCCGTCAGATCCTTCTACTTATTGTTGGGCATGTAAGGTAGATCTTCCTGCTCTATTTAGGAATTTCACTCCACTAATTATCTCCTCTCCTATAACTTGAACTTCTTTTTTGAACTATGGGCTCTTCCTCTCAACACTGAAATGTGTTCATGTATCTCCATCTTAAAAACAATAAAATAAATTAATAAAGCCTCCTGGACCTTATATCGTCCTCTATCTCATATTCATTATCTGATTATTCAACAGATATATACTGAATACCTGCAGTGTGTCAGGAAGTGCTTTAGGCAGTGGGTTTACAACGATGAACAAAATGGGCACCTTCAAGACTGGAACTCACACTCTAGCTTTATGAAAGAATAGCCCACCCTCTAATTTTACATCCATACACCCCATTCACACCTCCTTCATGGGTCACCTGGCTTTCCTGTCCTGTACTTCTACTGAAGTCCTTTCCACCAGTGTCCTAAAAGACCTCCCTGTTGCACCTTCTTTGCCCTAGAGAACCTCTCAGCAGCAGTGGGTACAATTGACTGTTCTCTTCTTCAAACATTCTCTCTTCACTTGGCTTCTATTAAACCCTTTTTCATCCTAGTTTCCTACCTACCTCTCTGGTCATTACTTTGCAGGCTTCTTCGTTTCTATCCTCCCTTTAAATGTTGGTGTTCTCTAGGGTTTGGAACGCTGCCTTCTCTTCTCACTCTGCACACTTTCCAACACTAATTTGCCTTCTCAAGGCTTTATCCATCGCTGACAAATCAACATTTCCAGACCCCAGTATGTGGTTGTCTCCTGAATGTCTCCTGTAGGAACCTCAAGCTCAACAATTCAGGTACTGAATGTGCCATTTCTTCCCCTTCCCCTAAAACCTGTTCTTCCTTCTGAGTTTCCCAGTTCATTTTGTTGTCCAAGCCAAAAACTTGTCACTCACCTTAAGTCATTTGCTTTTTCCTTCCCCTAGATGTAGGTGGTCACCAGGTTCTGTAAGTTCTAGTTCCCTAGTATCTCTTAAAATGCTTTCAGTTCTCTCACCCTAACAGCTACGTCTTTGTCCAGGTGGCTGCCATCTTTCACCTCCATTATCTGGTCTTCCCATCCTCAGTCTTGCCCCCTCCAATGGACTCTCCACATGGCAGCTAGAGAAATCTGCCTAATCCCTCTGCTGAAATGCTTTTTCCTCACTACTTCTTCGCCATCTGCCCCTCCTCTTTATTCCTTTTTTTCTTCTCTCACTCTCCTTCTTCCTCTTCCCAGGGGACTCCCGCTCAGATATTGGTTTTTTCTAAGAAGGCTGTCTGCTCTTTAATTCGGGTAAAATGCCCTTTTTACCATGGCCCTTAGTGCCATATTATTTTTTTTTTAATTAATTTATTTCTGGCAGCACTGGGTTTTCGTTGCTGCATGCGGGCTTTCTCTAGTTGCGGCAAGCGGGAGCTACTCTTTGTTGCAGTGCACGGGCTTCTCATTGCGGTGGCTTCTCTTGTTGCAGAGCACGGGCTCTAGGTGTGCAGGCTTCAGTAGTTGTGGCTCACAGGCTCTAGAGCACAGGCTCAGTAGTTGTGGCACGTGGGATTAGTTGCTCCACGGCATGTGGGATCTTCCCGGACCAGGAATCGAACCCATGTCCCCTGCATTGGCAGGTGGATTCTTAACCACTGCGCCACCAGGGAAGTCCCGCCATGTTATTTTTTATCCATCTCACCCACTAGTCTCTAAACCACTAGAGGAAAAGAACACATGTTATTTGTCTGTGTATCTTCAGTGCCTAATACGGTGTCTGGTACATGGTAGGAAAAAATTTTAATGATTGCTAATAAGTTGTGCCTACTGCCTTACATCAATTAGTATCAACACAGAGCTGGGTATGGGGCAAGGTTCCTGAGGATGAAGAATTTTACCACTGCTGAGTTGAGAGTGTGGAGGTGGTTGAGAAACATGTTTTTCAAAGAACTATTGTTACGTCCCTTCTACTGCCCCATTGTTGATTGTGGTAGCAGGACCGAGGGTGCTGGTCGAGGGTCACCAACCCCTGGGAACAGAAACGGAAATGACAAGCCAGCTCTTCTTTTATAACAAGTTTTTTTTCTTTTTCTCTCTCTCCTCTCTTTCAGGCGTATGGTGAGCTTCTTTCTTATAGTCACCCAGATGGGCTTCTGCTGCGTGTACATTGTGTTTCTGGCTGATAATTTAAAACAGGTAGAGTCTTCTAGAGAAGGTGGGAGGGAAAAGAACATGGAAAAGGAGGGTCCTCTTTTTCTAGTTGTTCAACAAATAGCTTCTTCTCTTTGGGCCCTAGTGTCCTCATCATACAATGAAGAAAGTTAAACTGAGTGTTATCAAAGAACCCAGGCTTCCCCCAGTTCACATATCTGCAGATTTCTGTAAGTGATTACTTTATCCACAGTACCCTTTGTCCAAGAGTTGTCTCTAAAACTGGACCTGTCCTCAAGGTTGGTCTTTAAAATTGAGCTGGAAGTAACCTTGGATTTTGTCAATCGTCCTGCCTTGGTACGTAATCATCCTTAACTCTTCTTAAACTGATATAGGTCTTTTTGAATGATACCTAATCTTTGGGCCATCTTTATCTACCTTTAGCTGTTTAGTCTCCTTGGTTTAACAGTTTTTTGTCCCCGAGAAATTCTTCTGATCTAACCCAATAGTTATCCTGGAGCAATTTGAGCAAAGTAATGTGGGTAATAACAGAGGCTATCCTTAATCAATAAGCTTAAAAAAGAAAACTATTCTTCAGGGCTCTTTTTCTGTTTATAGTACTACCAGAAATTTGGAAATGTAAAAAAAAAATTTAAAAGAAGGAAAAAAATAGTGAGAATTCAGAATTAGCTTCTATTATGTGTCAGGTACAGTGCTGATCATTTTATAAGCTTTCCCTCATTTAATTCTCTCCATGGTCTTATCAGAGTAGGTACTATGGTTATTCCCATCTTGCAGATGAGAAAACTGATGTTATGAACTCTATAATGTATATAAATATGGTCACAGAACAAAGGTTAAAAACACAGGCCTTTTTAACATCACAGCTCAAGTTTTTAAACACTATGCTATACTGCTTCTCAAAATAAAACAAAATTATTCTTAATCCAACCACTCATGGATTGTTTTAAATGAGTATTAACTGATTAGCATTTTTCAATGTCCTTCAATTTTTTAGTGTAATTTTTAATAGTTTTAGAATTTTCCATCGTACAGATGACTTAGTCTTTTATCATCTGATATTTTCTGTTTTTCTACTATAATCTGTTTTTCTACTATAATCGGTACAAGTCTTTGTACAACCCTTTATTACTTTAGTATATGTATTTTTTAAGTAAAATTACTGGGTCAAGGAATTTGATTTGAAGGCTCTTAATTTCCAGATTGCTGCTTGGAAATCAATCTGACATTAGCAGAACTTTATCAATCATCTGTCTAGAGACAAGCTAAGCATTATCTCAAGGAGTTTTCAGACTAAGTGGGATGTGCTCTAAGACATATAAAAAGCTAAATATCAATATAATATGTCGGTGTTGGGTCAGGACTCCACTAACACCCTGAGGTTGGGGATGCTTAATTGTGAGCTAAGGGGCAGAAATGTATGGGAGCAGGAGAGATCGTTGGAGCAAGAGAAGGCTCCCTTGAGGAGATGCACCTGAGCTGGGCATTGAAGGGCAGGTTGGAGAAGTAGTGGCAGCCAAGGTGGGAGGAGGAATAAACACCTGAAGGCAGGAATGTACAGGACTTGCTCAGGAGAGGCAATACAAGTGGTTGTAGAAGAAGGTGTGGGCCTTGGGAGAGGAAGAGCTTTCACAGTTGAATGGGTCCATTTATGGAAGGCCTTGAATACCTGGCTAATGTTCCAAGTATTTTTCCTACTGTAGTGAGGAATCAGGAAAACAACAAGACTTAATGATTTATTTAAGTATTCATGATGTGTTAAATGAAAAGGAGATTTCTTTTTTTTTTTAATTAATTAATTAATTTATTTTTGGCTGTGTTGGGTTTTCGTTGCTGTGCATGGGCTTTCTCAAGTTGCAGTGAGCAGGGGCTACTCTTCATTGCAGTGCGCAGGCTTCTCATTGTGGAGGCTTCTCTTGTTGCAGAGCAGGGCTCTAGGTGCACAGGCTTCAGTAGTTGTGGCACACGGGCTCAGTAGTTGTGGCTCGCAGGCTTTAGAGCGCAGGCTCAGTAGTTGTGGCACATGGGCTTAGTTGCTCCGTGGCATGTGGTATCTTCCCGGACCAGGGATCGAACCCGTGTCCCCTGCATTGGCAGGCGGATACTTAACCACTGCGCCACCAGGGAAGTCCCGGAAAGGAGATTTCAAAATAAGAGTGTATACTATAATTTCAGTCTTGTAAAATAAAAAGGATACGTGAAATACATGTAATTTGTGATACTGCCTAGAAAATGTACAAATGAATATATTGCAAGGCATTACCATGGCTACCCATAGGTACTGAGATTATCATTGATTTTACATTCTCTTCTTGCTTAAATCTAGTTTCTAATTGTTCTGCAGTGGACTGTGTTGCTTGCACAATAAGACTGTAGCCATTAAGTCATGCTGATTCCAAAGGAGGGTGGTACCCTCCCTCCTACCCCCACTTTGCTGGGAGGTATTTGTACAGTGTGCAGGGGGTGTTCCTTGTTTGTCGCAATGACGGGGGGATGCTAATACCTTTTACTGGGTGGCGTCCAGAGATGCTAAATGTCCTGCAATGAATGGTCAAATGCTCACAAGGAAGACTTCTTTCACTCAAAATGTCAATGTTGGTCCAATTAAGAAACAGTAAGTAAAAAAAAAAAAAAAAAAAAAGAAACAGTAAGTGATGAGCTTTTTTGGTTATAAGCAAAAGAAACAGATTCAGTGGAACTTAAGCAGAGAATGAGTTTAGTGGAAGAATATTAGCTAACTTCCAAAATGACAGAGAAAACTAAAAAAAAAAAAATCGGTCTCAGAAAAGGACAGGAACAGGAACCAGGGCAGCTAGGGGGATGTTGATAGAACTGATGAGCAGTCTTCTCAGGGATTCCCTCTCATAATTACTGTTTACCCTTTTCTAGGTCTGCCTTGTGTCATTTTGCTTGTTATTTAGATTCATATTCCAGGGAGAGATGTGAGTGCCTCTGCTTGAGTCAAAGGCAGTGCTTTGGCTCTGCCACATGATTGTGATTTACAGTCCACTAAGGTTGTATTCATGTGGGAGAGAATGCACCAAAAATAAATCAAACTCAGGAGGAATGGATTCTGCGTTGCCAAAAGCTAACAAATAGCCACTCTAAGTTTAGGTATTTATGTTTATTAAGTTTGTTTTTTATTAAAGTTATTTCTGCAGCTTCTGTTGAGGAAGTATGGTGCAGAAGATGTGCAGTAAGAAGTCCTAAAGTCACTCTCACTCACTCTGAGACCCTGGCACGTGAGACATGCTAGCTGTTTGTGAGGGAGTCTGATTATGGGCCAGGCACTGAGCTAATCATGTGGCCAGAAGATTCATCGAATCTTCCCCTTGCTTTTCCCATTCCTCTCCCAGGTAGTGGAAGCAGTTAATAGCACAACCAACAACTGCCATTACAACGGGACAGTGATCCTGACGCCCACCGTGGACTCTCGACTCTACATGCTCGCCTTCCTGCCCCTCCTGGTGCTGATAGTCCTCATCCGGAACCTCAGGGTTCTGACCATCTTCTCCCTGTTGGCCAACATCACCATGCTGGTCAGCTTGATCATCATCGCCCAGTCCATCATCCAGGTTAGCACACCACACTCCTCACTCCTCTAGTGGGCAGAGCCTTTTATCAATGACAGACTGACACCTGGGGCCAGCCCTGAGGGTAGATAGGTATGCACTCCCCTCGTCAGCTTAGAACCCACTTTACTGTAGCATTTCTTCCACAAAGATGTCTCTGTGCACTCTCATTTTTCTGGGTATCTTCTCTTTGATGTTCCTTCTCCAATACTCGTTTTATGTCAAATCCTGGTTTTAGAAAAAAATTATGCTTTGCAAGGAAAATATCTTGATTGGTTAACTATAGACCATTCCTGTAATGGCTGGATAGCAGCAAAAGGCAGATAAAAAGCAGGATTTTCTACCACAGCTAAACCTTATTGAACTAGTCTTACATCCTCTAAGCTATAATTCCAAGTAATTGCAAAATTACCCCTAGGGAACTCAAGAGAAAACAACAACAACAACTAATATTTAGTCACAGAGGTATAAATAGAAAGTCTTGAAAGACCACAAACAAATCTATCATGGTGTAAATCACACATCTTTGAAGTTGAGTATGGATATTCATTTTCCCTCAGTTTCCCACTTTTCTCTCCTTTCTAATTTTCATTTTATAATGGACAAGCCTACATAGAAATTTAAATCCAGAAGACCCTTGGCATGCCTAATACCTTTCAAGATGTTTTCCTCTTTCAGAAGTCACAAGAAAAAAACGTTATTTTGTCCATGGAATTTAGTAAAAATAACAGATTAGCCAAATATTTTAGGATAACCACAGATAAGTCTTAAGGCAATATTGATAGATTCTACAAAATTGAATTCCCCAATGAAATAGCTACCTCTGATTTATTTTTGGACTATTCCAGAGGTTGCTCAGTTAGAGAAATTGTTCTGTCATTATTTTCACATACTAGGTCACAGGGTACATAAAATATTTATTCCACACACTTTCTTCTCCTTCTATTTACAGCTCATTGAAGAAGAAAAGGGGACTTTCATATTTAACTAATTACTTTGGGCTCCCTAGAATATCACTGTAACTATAGTCACAGTAATTTCCAACATCTATAACCACTGGTACATTCAAAGTGTTCTTGGGCACTTTAGGCTAGTACTAAACTGTGGTGTGTAAGATTTTCTTCTGGAGGATTCTGATAAACCAGACTCCCTCTGTGAGATCCCTGATCCTTCAGTACTTTGATAATACCTTAATCTTTCTTTCCTCTGGCTCTTTGGTATTGGGAAGTGTTAAAATCAACTCTGATTGTTGCCTACTTCCTTTTGAAGTTTTCTGAATTTCTTGATATTCAATTTTTTTTATAATTCAGCTTTACTCTCAGAATACTCTTCTCTTAAGGGAGCCCAAACATGCTTTGAGAGAAAATGTCTTTACCACATTTCTCTCCCCCATAGGGAATTCCAGACCCCAGCCACTTGCCACTGGTAGCAAATTGGAAGACCTACTCGCTCTTCTTTGGAACAGCCGTTTTTTCATTTGAAAGCATTGGTGTGGTAAGGTTTCAATTGGGGTAGACTTTGCAAGGTGCTGTGGGTGGCCTTCTGAACAGGAGCTGGGAGCTCTGGGTTCTGTGTGCATGGGAGAAACTAACCCCTGACCTCACTTGGGTCAGCTGGAGAAACTAACCTCTGACCTCACTTTGGACCAGCAGGAGAAAGTAGGTTATAGCAGAGAGGTTAGAGCAGTCAGGAGAGTTTTATTCCTGTCCCAGTACATTTGTTAAACATTTATCTTCATATCAACATGTATTTATTAATCTTTAAAAATCAAGATAAATGGAGGTGTACAACTTAAATTACAGGACTTTTATGAAACATAAAGGAGTTTTAAACTGAAAAGTACAGTTTATTTACAATGGATTATTATATAGTCTCTACTGCCACACTTGAGGAAGGATAGTGCTGTGTATAATTTTTTTCTTCCAGTTTTATTGAGGTATAATTGACTTACAACACTGTATAAGTTTAAGGTGTACAGCATAATGAGCTGACTTACATATGTCACGAAATGATTATCACAGTAAGTTTAGTGAACATCCATGATCTCATACAGATACATAATTAAAGAAATAGAAAAAAATTTTTTTCCTTGTGATGAAAACTCAGGATTTACTTAATTTTCATATATAGAATAGTGTTAATTATATTTATAATTGACCTACAGCACTATGTTAGTTCCTGTTACTTACAACATAGTAATTCGATATTTCTATGGCTTTCAAAATGATCACCATGGTAAGTCTAGTTACGATAAATGTCACAATACAAAGATATTACATAGTTATTGACTGTTTTCCCTGTACTGTACATTTCATACCTGTGACTCATTTATTTTGCAAGTAGTAGTTTGTACCTCTTGTACCTCTATGCTTTTTAAGTTTACTTTTAATTTATATACAGTACAATTCACTTTTATTTGGTGTACATCTCTTTAAGTTTTGAGAAGTGCAGAGTCATAGATGCACCACAATCAGAACACAGAACAATTCCCCCACCATAAATAGCTCCCTTGTGCTGCCCTTCTTGTAGTCAACTTCCCCCGACTCCCACTAACCCCTGGCATCCGCCTTCTGTTCCCTGTCTCTATTGTTTCACGTTTTCCAGAATGCCATCCACATGGGATCATACGGTATGTAACCTCTTAAGCTTGGCTTCTTTCACTTAGCTGCATGTACGGCCATCCACGTGGTTGCACGCATCAGGAGCTTGCTGCTTTCTACCGCTGAGCATCCACTGTGTGAGCAGTACCACGGTTTGTTTAACCATCACCTGTTTAAGGACATTTAGGTTGTTTCTAGTTTCTGACGATTATGAGTAATGCTACTGTAAGCATTTGTGTACAGGGTTTTGTGTGAACATACGTTTTCATTTCTCTAGGAGTAGGTTTGTTAGGTGACATGTTAATGTATGTTTAACTTTATAGAAAATTGCCCAACAGTTTTCCAGAATTGCTATACCATTTTGCATTCCCACCGGATGTATGAGTGTTAGAATTCCTTTGCATCTGTGCTAGTTCTTATCTGTGTTTTTAGTGTTTTTTTAACTTTTAGCCATTCTAATAGGTGTGTAGTGCTATTTGATTGTGATTTAATTTGCATTTTACTAATGACCAATGATTTTGAGCATCTTTTTATGGGCTTATATGACATCTGTGTATCGTCTTTGGTATAAGTGTTCAAATCTGCTAATTTTTTTTTTTTTTTAATTTATTTTTGGGTGTGTTGGGTCTTCGCTTCTGTGCGAGGGCCTTCTCTAGTTGCCGCAAGTGGGGGCCACTCTTCATCGCGGTGCGCGGGCCTCTCACTATCGCGGCCTCTCTTGCTGCGGAGCACAGGCTCCAGACGCGCAGGCTCAGTAATTGTGGCTCACGGGCCTAGGTGCTCCGCGGCATGTGGGATCTTCCCAGACCAGGGCTTGAACCCGTGTCCCCTGCACCGGCAGGCAGACTCTCAACCACTGCGCCACCAGGGAAGCCCCAAATCTGCGCATTTTTAAAGAACTGAGTCGTTGTCTTTTATTGCTGAGTTTTAAAAATTCTTTATATATGCCAAATGCAAATCCTTTATTAGATGTGTAATTTGCAAATATTTTCTCTAGTCTGTAGCTTGTCTTTTCATTCTCTTAACATTGTCTTTCACAGAGAAAAAGTTTTAATTTTGATGAAGTTCAACATATCAAAATTTTTCATTTATGGCTCCTACTTTTGGTGTTTTATCTAAAACACTTTGCCTACTCCAAAGTCACAAAGACTTTTCTCCCGTATTTTCTTCTAAATGTTTTGTTTTCATTGTACATTTAGATCTATGATACATTCTGAGTTAATTTTTGTTAAAAGTGTTTATAGGTTGAAGTTCAATTTTTTTAAGGATGCCAATTATTCCTTCATCATTTGTTGAAAAGACTGTCTACTCTCCATTGAATTACCTTTGCATCTTTGTAAAAAGCTAATCGATATATGAATATGGGTCAGTTTCTGGACTTCCTATACTGATTCATTGATCAATGTGTCTTTCCTTTCACGAATACCAAAATATCTTGATAACACAAGCTTTACCTTAAAATCATGTAATATTAGAGCTCCAACTTTGTCCTAATTAGTATTTGTGTGATACATTTTTTTCCATCCTTTTAATTTTTTTATCGAGATAAAATTCACCATTTTAACCATTTTAAAATATATAATTCAGTGGTTTTCATTGCCTTCACAATATTGTGCATTCATCACCACTGTCTAATTCCGAAACATTTTCATCATCCCAAAAAGAGACCCTATGCCCATTAAGCAGTCAGTCTCCATTCCCCTCTGCTCCCAGCCCTGGCAACCACAATCTTTGTCCTTTAATTGGTGTGGTGAGACCATTTGCAGTTAATGCAGTTATTATGTTTCTTAGGTCTGCATTTTATTATTTGTTTTCTGTTCTACCCTTCCTTTTGCTTTCCCATTTTCTCTTTTTGCCTCCTTTTGGATTCTTTTGAATACTGTTTAGTATTCTACTTTAGTTTGCCCATCGGAGGTTGTATCTGTATCTGTATCTCTTTCTATAATACTTTTCATGGTTGCTCTAGGGATTACAGTATACATATATAACTTTTCACAGTTTACTTACAGTTAATATTTTATCATTTCTAGTAAACTATAGAAATCTTATAGTTGTAGAGTTTTTTTTTCTTTCCCCCCTTTTTGTTGTAATGCCCATATGTATTACTGCCTTGGCCAAAAAGTTCGTTCGGGTTTTTTAAAGAAAAACTCAAACTTTTCGGCCAACCCAATACATCTAAATATATCAAAACACCATCAGAAAAATGTTATAATTTTTGCTTTCAGTAGTGCCACATGGCCCTTTTGATAAACTTACTAAGGGAAAAATAGTCAAATGTATCTATCCAGGTAACTACCATTTCTGTTGCTCATTCCTTATTCCTGAAATCACAAGTTTCCCTCTGGCATCATTCCCTTCAACAGGAAGAAACTCCATCATTATTTCTTTTAGACTGGTGACAAATTTTTTTCATTTTTTTAAATCTCAGAATATCTTTATTTTTTGCCTTTATTCCTGAAGGATGTTTTTGCACAATATAGAATTCTAGGTTGGCAGTCTATTTTTAGCACTTTGAAAATATGGTATCCCTTCCTTTTGCCCTCAGTGGTTCTGGTGAGAAATCTACAGTTATTTGAATCATTGTTCCCCTATATGTGATGTTGTTTTTTATCTGGTTACTTTCAAGATACTTTTCTAAAAATCTTTGGTTTTCAGCAGTTGTATTGTATTGTCTGGATTAGTTTTCTTTGAATTTGTCCTGTTTGAAATTCACTTAATTTCTTGAATCTGTAAATATATGTCTTTTACAATTTGGGAAGTTTTCTTTTTTCAAAAAGTTTTTTCTGTACCAATCTCTTTTTCTTCCCCTTCTGGGACTCCAGTGACCTGAATGTTAGACACTTTGATATATGTCCCACTATTTTCTGAGGCCCTATTCATTTTTTAAAATCGTTTTTTCTCTTTTATGTTCAGATTCAATAGTTCCTATTGATCTATTTTCAAGTTCACTGACTGTGTTCTGTCATTTACATTGGGCCTCTCCAGTGGGGTTTTTCAGTTCTAAAATTTCCATTTGGTTCTTTGGTTCTTATTCCTTCAGCTTCGTTGCCGAGAACTTATATCTGTCCATTTGTTTCAACAGTGTTCTCCCTTACTTCACAGAGGATGGTTATAACAGTTGCTTTAAAGTCTTTGTCTGATATTTCCATAATTTTAGTCATCTTAGGGTTGGCATCTGTTGTCTTTTCCCTTGAGAAGTGTTGAGATTTTCCTGGCTCTTTGTATGTTGATTAATTTTAGACTGTATCCTACACATTTTGAATATTATTTTATGAGACTCTGGAGCCTGTTAAAATCCTCTGGAGAATGTTGACTTTTTTACTTTAGCAAGCAGTCAATCCGATTAGATTCAAACTACAAGTCCCGATCTACCTTCAGTACACCATGGTTTTAATATGAGATTAGTTTTCAAAGACTTTGAAGTGATGTTTGGCTTCACCTTGCTTATATGCTACCCAGGGGCCAGACGGTGGTCTGTCTACACAATAGTTTTCAAAGCCTTTAGTTTGATGCTTTACATCAGTTCCATACATGTACAGCTCAGGGCTAAGCCCAGACTTCATTCACAGGGATGAAGGGAATCACTTTCTCTGGCTCCCTCCTTTCCGTGTTTTCCTGCACACTCACCAGTGTGCTGCACATTCACCCAGCAGCTTCTTTTTCTGGTCCTCTGGCTACAAAGCCAGGGTTTTAGCCTCCCTATACTCCTATACACTTCTTGTGACTGGGCCTAACTCGAGGGTGAGCACTGAGAGTAAAAAGAGAAGAAAAGAGCAATAGGGGTTCCTTCCAGGTCTGGCTTCATGGGCATGTAACCTGTGTGGTCACATGGGCCCCTGCCTTTAAAAGGATTTCACACTTGGTTTAATGCCCTGTGTTCATCATCTTGAATTTCTTGATCTTTGACCAAGTGACCTTGCGTTGTCATTTTGCACTGGGCCCCACAAATTATGTAGCCAATCCGATTCCCCCTTTACTTTTTGGACTTCCAAAGCCCTCTTTCCCTGTTCCTCTGCTCCAAGAGAAGGAGTTTGTCTTATCTCAGATTTTTAGGTGCCTAAGTAACCACCACAGTCCCTGATACAACAGATTGCTGCTTTGTGACTGAGACTTGCCTTAGGGAGTATGACCTGGAGAGTAAAAAAGGAAACAGAATAATAGGGATTCTCTCCATGCTCTCTGTCCCACAGGGTCCCCTATTTTAGGTCCCACTGGCCAGAAAGAGGGTTTCTTTTTGAGTTTTTTCTGTCTGTATCCACTACATAGTTCTAGGATTTGGGCTCTCCTTGAGTCTAAACTAGGAGATACAAGAAGAAAAAAAATCAGGAAACTCACTGCCATGATGGTCATTTTTACTGGTTTTGAGCAATTCACCTTCTATTATATACTTTTCAGAGTCCATGGATAGTTGCTTTATGTATTCTGTCCAGGGCTTTTAGTTTTAATTAGTGAGAGAGATATGGCGCAATGTGCTTACACCATCTTAATGGACCCGGAAGCACTTTATATTTAGAATTTTGAACAGTCATGGCAAAAAGAAGAGTACAGTGGTTGAGCAAATGACTTTGGAGGCAGAATGTGCTGGAATCTTAGTTTAGTCACAGGCTAATCTCTGAACCTTAATTCTTCAACTATAAAATGATGATTCTACGTGTTCAATAAGTGTTTATGAACATCTACTATGTGCTAATGATTATTAGTATCAGAGTTCAAATTACCTTTAGAAACCTTCTATTCCAGTCTCTAATTTTACAGAAGAGGAGCCTAACCCCAAAGAAGGACAGGGTCTTGAGCTGCGTCACCAGCTGGGAACTGCTACAGCTGGTACTACTCACTCCCAAGCCAGAGACCTTCCCACTTTATGTGAATGGCCATTTAATCTCTTTGATTGATTGTGGGGAGGCGCGGGGAGCGGAGCGAGAAAGCCAGTTACAGTAAATCCCCTACATACAAACCTTCAAGTTGGGAACTTTCAAAGATGCAAACATAAGGAGTGAAACTGTGCAGCTTGCCCTCTGTCTCCTATTGCTGACGATACTTCAGCTCTACATCTCCCACCTCCTCTCCCTCCTCCAGTTAGTAACTCTTCTTGCCTGTTCACTCGATGCCAGCCCCTGTATGCCAGCTGTTGTACTGTACTGTACTACTGTACTATTCAAGGTACTGTACTGTAAGATTAAAAATGTTTATTTTTTGTGTGTTTTTTATGTATTATTTGTGTGAAGAGTATTATAAACTTATTATAGTACAGCACTATATAGCCGATTGTGTTAGTTGGGTACCTAGGCTAACTTTGTTGGACCTATGAACAAATTGGACTTATGAACGCGCTCTCAGAATGAAACTTGTTCTTATGTAGGGAACTTACTGTACTTAGTATGACCTGGCCTTGTAAAAAGATCATCTTTAGCCTGGGGAATTTATGCAACAAAAATGTATTGCAGGGTAGAAGAGCTCATGTTGGATTGCTCTTCACCTAATCCCCTGGACATTTTCCCAAGCACCTGCTGCATCTAGGAATGTGCACCTAACCCAGAAGAAAGTGGACAGTCCCAGACACGCACTCCCCTCAAGCGTCTGCCATTTGCATGGGGAGGGAGGGGAGGTGCATACAGGACAAAGAAGGATTTAACAATACAAAGGAGTAGGTGCTAAGTTCTCACTGAGTAATAAGCAAGCCCAGGGCTGTGCGAGTTTAGGCAAGATCGGGTAGAAGTAAGTACTTGGACTTTGGAGGACAGCCCTGGTTTGCAGCCTTCCTCTGCCACTTCCAAGCTGTATAGCTTGGTGTAAGTTATATCATCTTCAGAGCCTTGTTATAAAATAAGAATTACACAAGTACCAGCTTCATAGAGTTGTGGTCTTCGCAGTATTACAAAATAATTGTAGTTAACATTTACTAAGTCCTTACTGTGTGCCATTTCAATGCTCACATAATTCTCCAAAAGATTCTAACAGGTAAGTTTTCAGATCAGGAAACTGAGGCACAGATCACCCTAATGGTGCATGAAGTGTGCTTAGCACATGGCTGGATCAAGGAGAAGGGGAAGGGGAAGGTGAGGGTGGGCCCTCGGTCAGTAGAAGTCTGAGGAGGAAATTATGAGATGAGGCCAAAGAGTTGCTACCAAAGATAGAAGAGACCTTGGAATGCCCAACAGGCCCAAGAGGCAGGCTGGCCTCAGTTTGGATTCTCTTAGAGCCAGGTATGCATCTGGGGAAGAAGGATCCTGAGAACATGGTATGTGGGGAAATGTGCCTCTGGGGAGCCCGGGCGCTCTAGTCCCAGTGCTGCTGCCAGCCCACTGCATAACCTGAGTCCTGGCCTTCCCATCTGTACAGAGAGGGGCAAGTGCACTAGAATTGGGAGCCTCAAACTCAAGTGCTTTTGGAAGACAACGTGGGTGGAGAAGCCAGGTATATGTCAGCGTGAGAGGGAGAGGTGGGCCTCGTAGGTGGAGAAAGAATGTTGTGCTTAAAGGCATTCATATTCAGTTGTCTGAAAGGCTGGCCAAACAAAATGCACCTGCTGGCCAGATCGGGCCGCCCCAGGGAGTTGAGCTCCTTGGTCTGGTCAACCTGCAGGGTGCTTCCAGCTCTGAACGGTCCAGGGATCATCTTGTGACTCCAGGCCTTCCTTTCCTTTCTTTTCTCTCTTTTTTTCTTTTTTCTTTTTTTTTATTATTTATTCACTTATTTTGGCTGCGCTGGGTCTTAGTTGCAGCACGCAGGATCTTCATTGCGGCATGTGGACTTCTTAGTTGCCGCATGCAGACTCTTAGTTGCAGCATGCATGTGGGATCTAGTTCCCCGACCAGGGATCGTATCCGGGCCCCCTGCGTGAGGAGCGCAGAGTCTTACCCACTGGACCACCAGGAAGTCCCTCTTTTTTTTTTTTTTCTTTAATTGTGGTGAAATGTACCTAACATAAAATTTACCATCTTAACCAGTTTTAAGTGTACAGTTCAATGACATAAAGTACATTCATATTGTTGTACAAAGATCATCACCATCCATCTCTTTTCATCTTGCAAAACCAAAACTGAGTACCCATTAAACAATAATTCCCCATTTATTCCTCCCCCCAGCCCATGGGAATCACCAGTCTACTTTCTGACTCTGAATGTGACTACTCCAGTTACCTCATATAAGTAGAATCACATAGTATCTGTCATTTTGTGACTGGCTTACTTCATTTAGCTTAATGTCTTCAAGAGTCATCTATGTTGGGGCATATTTCCTTCTTTTAAAGGCTGAATAATGTTCCATTGTATGTATGGACCACATTTTGTTTATCCGTTCCTTCATCGGTGGACACTCGGGTTGCCTCCAACTTTTGGCTACTGTGAATAATGCTGCTATGAACGTAGGTATACAAATATCTGTGCATGTTCCTGCTTCCGATTCTTTTGTGTACATACCCCCGGAAGTGGCATGCCTTTCTTCTTTATGCTTGTGTTCCTCTTTCTCCTCCTCTCTTCTTACATTGTGGCGTTTCTGTAGGTTCTGCCCCTGGAAAACAAGATGAAGGATGCCCGCCGATTCCCAGTCATCCTGTCTTTGGGAATGTCCATCGTTACTGCCCTCTACATCAGCATCGGGACTCTGGGCTACCTGCGGTTCGGAAATGACATCAAGGCCAGCATAACCCTTAACCTGCCCAACTGCTGGTAACTCTATGCGCTCTCAGGCGGTAGGGACTCAGGGCCAGTGGGAACAGGAATATATAGGTTACTTTCTCCTCCTTTCCGCAGAAGGTAAACTGAGGTCTGGAGGGTCTCCACAGGGAGAAGCAGACCTGACGCTGGAACCCTGGGCTCTGGATTCTCTGTCCAGGGAGCTCTTCTTCAACAACAGCCTCCCATGTTGAGTGAGGCCTTGATAGCTTAGTATGAGGAAGGACATGATTTAGGAAGAGAGGGGAGAAGTCAGAGTCCTTGGTCACCTAAGGAGAGAAAGGAGGGGCACAGAGAAGGGCAAGAGGCAGAGAGTGGAGCCGGTGGGTGGCTCCAATTACATTTACTAAGGCTGCACTACCAAGTCTTGCAGAGTAGCTAGGATGAAAAAGTAGTAAAACAAGAACCAATTGGGGAAGACCATTAGAATCTGGAAAATGTTTATATCAAATGACCAATTCATACAACCGTTAGCTGACCCAGACTTCAACACTGAATATTTAAATAGACACGAACCCCTATCACATTGTGCAGCACTTTCTCCCACACTGAGGCATGTCATTAATTACCAGGTGCCTGTCTTTTTAAGCGTCACTTGGAGGCTTAATTTGTCTAAATGGGGCTCCTTTCCCAAGTTGATCAATATCATTCATCAAGCATTTACTGCATCCCAATTACACGCAGAGGCCAGTCTAGACACATGGTGTGGAGGGTGCTGATGTGAGTAGACTATGATTTTGTGCTTCACTCTCTTCCTCAGCCCATGGTCCAATGGGAATGGGGAATGGATAGTGTATGTACACAAATACAACATAGAACAGAAAAAGAAGCCCTCCAGAATAGTAGAGAGGATGTGGGGACTCCCAAGGAAGAAAGTACATTGGAATGGGAGAACAGGGAATCTTCCTGTCCAATGAGACGACTCCGTCCAACCAAGGACAACGACAGCACCTCTGGATCCAAGACCCAGTTACACCAACTCCTAGCTCATGGTCGTGGATGGTTTATTTAACTTCTCTGATGTTCAGTTTCCTCTTCTAAAAAGCAGAGTTATCACGTGGATTAAGTTGGGCATGCCCAAAAGCATCTGGAATGTAGTACCTCCTCAAAAGATGGGAATTTCAAAAAATAGGTGGGGTTTGCACAGATGGAAAGGGAGTAGAGAGGGTGTTCCAGGCAGCAGAACTAGTGTGAGCAAGAAACACAGAAATGTGGACGTTTGCCTTTTTAAGGAATGGACTAAATATACATAGACATAGTCATACAGGTTTATTTAACATGCCAGATGCATCTGCCACATTAGTGGGCTAAACGAAAAGAACCTTATCTCCATTGGTCAAAAAAGGCATCGATAAAACTCAGCATCCCCCGTCACATGCTCTCCTGCCCCCAGTCTGAGGCCTGCAAGTAACCCTGCCTCTCCTTTTATTCCCCAACCCTCACACAATCCTCTGTGTAGACTACCTCTTCCCTCAAGGATTTGGGATTCTGCAGTTCATTCAACCACCTGGAAGCATTTGTTGAGAGCCTGTTATATGCCAGGTGATTTGGGGGATCCAGAGAATTCCTAATAAAAGAGATTACAAAAGACCAGATCTTTTAGACCCAGGTTTTTTGGTCTTCACCACTTATCACTTGTATCTCCCTGAGCAAGGTACTGGGCCTGAGCCTCTCTTTCCTAAAATCTAAAATTCAGCATCAAGTGATGATGGTTTATGAAGGTGTTATATATACCCATACCTTTTTATGTAGCGATGACCCTCTGAACTGTTTCCATTTGAATCTGTGATGCTATTTCCACTGCGTGCTGTGCTGTGACTTCCTCTCATAGAAGGTCCCTCCCCGTCAATTTCAGACAAGGAAACATTTGCCTACGGGACTGTTCCAAGGTCAGAGGTTAATGTACAAGGAGGCCAGGGACTTCCCTGGCAGTCCAGTGGTTAAGACTCCACACTTCCAATGTAGGGGGCTTTCAATCCCTGGTCAGGGAACTAAGATGCCACATGCCTTGCAGAGAGGCCAAAAAAAAAAAAAAAAGCAAAAACAAAAAAACAAGGAGGCCAGGTGTCAGAGCACGTTGACCTTGAGAGCACTGCTCTGGTTTGTCCTGCAGGCTGTACCAGTCGGTCAAGATCCTCTACATAATTGGCATCCTGTGCACCTACGCCCTGCAGTTCTACGTCCCTGCAGAAATCATCATTCCCTTCGCCACCTCCCAGGTGTCAAAGCGCCGGGCGCTGCCTCTGGACTTGTTCATCCGCTTCTCCATGGTCAGCCTGACATGTGAGTAGGAGGCAGAGCACCTCGTTGCTGTTTTCCTGAGGGCTATCAGGAATCAGCCAGATGGTAGACAATAGTCATGATAACCAGCATTGATTGCATACTAACTGTGTTTCAGGGTCCATTCTAAGGCTTTCCAAGTAGTAATTCATTTCATTTATGCTTTAGGGACAACTTAATTCTTACATGTACCTAATCAGACAGATTTACTGGTGTCCAGCTTGAGGGAGTGACAACTTATCAAATAATCACAATAAGAACTGACTTTTATTAAACACCTACTACGTGCCAGCCACTGTGCTAAGCTCTTTCTGTTCCATATTTCATAGTATTTTATTCAGTCCTTGCAGCAACTCTTATGAGGTAGGACTGTGATAAACCTTACTTTGTAAATGAGAAAGCTGAAGCAGAGAGTGATAAGTAATTGGGCAGGAAGTGCCAGAGGTGGGATTTGAACACAAGTCCAGGCCCATCACCCTTCACCTCCAGGACAGAGGTTGAAAATGGTGGCCAGTGAGTCTAATCTGGCGTCAGAGGTATGTTGTTTCACCCTCATAATGTTGTATAAATTTGGGCCAACATTAAAAATGTGGGAGAGATCTCGCATACAAATGCAGGTTTCTAATGTTTGGGGGAAAAATAAAATGATTTGGCAAACCTAGGGTCACATCCCCATTGGCAGCAGCTCCTTGGCCTCCGATGGGCTGGTATTCACCTGTTGGCTTCAACTGTCCCCACTCACCCCCTCGGCAGCCCTCCTTGTGCTTCAGGCCCTATGATCCAGGGTGCCCCTTTCTGTAAGTATTTTAGTGGAGGCGAAGATGATAGAGATTCCTGCGTTGTGTTTGCCATGGCCCAGCTGTCCCTAAGGCTCCTTTTAATTGTGATTCTTGCTGTGCTAGACCAGCCCATATAAATCATGGGACACTGATTTTCTTCCTTTGAAGTTATTTGTTCCCAGTTTGTCCTAGGAGGCAGGGACACTACCCTTCAGAATATTAGAGACTCCAGAGAGATCAATGAATTTGCCCCAGATATGAAGATAACAATTCCTTAAGCTTCTGCATGCATTGCCGCAATCAGTACATATGCAAACAGTTACCTGCAAACAAGTAATAATAATAAGGTAATAATGAAATAATAACAAAAATAACTTTTCTGAGTGCTTTACACGAATTAACTCATTTAAAACTTTAACACCATTTGGAGTATGAACCATAATACCTAAAAGGATAGCTACCATCCCCATTTGGCAGATGAGGAAAAAAGCTGAGAAACGGGTGGAGACTTACCCAAGGCCACACAGGGAGAAACCAGAATCCTGCCTTCCAGTCCTGTTTTGTTCTGTTATACCACACTCCATCCTAGGAGACCTGGGGGAGCCTTCTGGGCTTTCTTTGTAACTAGGAAAATTGTCCATCAAGTAAAATAAAAAATGTAAAAGCCCAGGCCTATAAAACAGCCTACAAAAAAAACAATATATATATATAAATAATATATAATTATATATAAAAATTTTAATATATAATTATATATTATATATATTACATATAATTATATAATTATATATTATAATTATATAATTATATCACATATATTATTTGTATATATTATATATATATATATATAATTTCAAAATCTTTATTTTAACTTTTAGTATTTCTTTGTTAGATGTTTTCTGACATGTATATAAAACCTGGAGAAGATACTCCTTTAAAGGGACTCTGTGATCTTGTTCCCACCGAAGACCCCTTTCTATAAATAATTTCACGTTCTAATTGTTTGCAAGTAAGAGGTTCTTGCAGTCATGTTACTTATTAATGTTAGTTCCACGAAGGTAAGGGGTTTTTTTGTCTATTTTGTACATTGACACATTCCAAACAGCTGGACAGTTCCCAGCACTGTTATTTAGTGTTATTTATTAAGTAAGAGCTTAATCATTGAACATGTAGAGGTTCGAAATGTACTTCTGTGGCATAAAAATTATCTTAGGCTAAAAGCATTAGAACAAGCAGCCGCAGGGGGCGCAAAACCTTATCTAAACTTCCTTTGCTGAATTAAGCAGGAACTTCTGAAAAATACAGGCACCATAAATCCCCTTTCTGGGAGATTTTCAATCAGAAAGAAGACTAACCATCATCACAGACTGAGTAATTACTTAAATTATCAGAGAATGTCATACCTTCCACTTGTTCTTGCATGGAAGCTATTTCTCCCCCATCCAGTTCCCCTTCTGAAGTGGGTATATAAACCCCTATTGTTGTTTGGAGAGCCAATTCATCTGAAGGCTCCCTAGCCCTAAATAAACTTTGTCTTTCCTCCTGTTAATTGCCTAATTGTCAGTTAAATTTGCAGGCCCCCAAACACTTGAACCTAAATGGGAAGAGAGAAGGTTTTTCTCCCCAACAATATGAATGTATATATTTGAACAATAATTGGTTGAAAATGATTGAAAGGAGACACACCAAAATTTTAATGTATAAACCTCTAGTGAATGTGATTGGGGGTATTACAGGAGTTTCAACTTTTTCTTTATGTAACTGAATGTATGAGAAACAACTGGTATATGTTTTAAGAAAAAGATTTTTAAAACAAACTTTAAAATTTTGGCTAAGCCTGGGAAGAGCCATCTATCCCGTGTCATCTCCTGCAGGCATCTTGGCCATCCTCATCCCCCGCCTGGACCTGGTCCTCTCTCTGGTGGGCTCCCTGAGCGGCAGTGCGCTGGCCCTCATCATCCCACCCCTCCTGGAGATCACCACCTACTACTCAGAGGGCATGAGTCCCATCACCATCATCAAGGATGCCCTGATCAGCATCCTGGGCTTCGTGGGCTTTGTGATGGGGACCTACCAGGCCCTGGACGAGCTGATCCAGTCAGAAGACCCTCTCACCTTTTCCAACTCCACCATTTTTATTCAGTGAAAATGGCACTGCTTCTTACCCACCAGCACCTGACATTTAAAGATATAAATCTCTTTTATATGCATTATCTATATTTTGCTGCTTTACCTTTCTCTGGGTCAAGTCACAGTGAAACAAGCACGGACTCACCAGCTACAAGGTCTAGATGGTAATTTAAAAATTTTTTTAAAATTTATTTTCTTTCCATCCCTAGCTTTCCACTCTACTGAGAGCTCTCTCAGAAGGAGCTCTCTCTCTGAAGGCTCTTGATTCCATCCAGCTTTTTGGCAATTCACACGATCAATTTCACACCTTGAGTGGGGCTATGCAAGAGGAAGCCACCAAGGGGCATCCAACAGGCAGCAACTGACAGAAGGAGGTGCCGCCAGCTAAGGCTGATGGTGATTTGGTAGACAAAGGGTGTCCTCTTTTCCAGATCTGTTTAAAGAGCAAAGATTAAGAGTGGGGACATAATCCATAATCCAGCAAGGTGTGCACAGCTCCAGCGTCAAGATGGATAGGATCCACAGGTCCATGGTGAGCAGCAACTCTCAGACAGAAAGGAACCACCATATTTAAGTCAAGGGCAATAAACTTTCTAAACAACTGGATAAAGTTTTGGCCCAGTTCAAAGATCTCAACAAAGGACAGCTGTCACAGAAATGGATGTGCCAATGGCGGGGGGTGGGGGGTAGGGTGGGGATGGACAATGATTATTTCATTGTTTATCTCTTGATTCTTTTTTTTTCTTTAACCTCTTGATTCTTGCAACAAGCATTCTTTCTTACCTACCACGCACCAAGCATAGTTCAAAGTTCTTGTAATAGTTTGCAAAAATGGCGACAAATTCCTCTTGACAATGTGACGCTGCAGCTCGCATCAAGAAGTGAAATCTATATCTCTACCCCTTGAATCTTGTCTTGGCCTTGTAACTTGCTTTGGCCAATGGGACATAGTAAATGTGATGCAAGCAGAGGTTTCGTGATGGCTAATGCATTGGAACTTTCATCGTGATGCTCTGTGGAGATAAGAGCACCAAGTGAAGAAGCCAGGGCTAGCCTACTGGAGGAGGAGAGATCACGTGGAGCAGAAATGAATCATCCCAGTTGAGCCCCATCTCCCAGAACAGCCAGCCTGCTGACTTCGAGACATGTGAGTGAAGTATCCTAGACTATATACAGCACCAGTCAAGCTGGCCTGGACCATAAATATTGCTCAGATGATCCACAGAATTATGAGAAATAATAAATGCTTTTAGTTTTAAGCCATAAGATGTGGAAGTTTTTATGCAGCAAAAGCTAACTGATACATTACTCTAAAGGGGATACACTAATGAGAAAAGAATCTCCGTCCTCCAGCTAGTCTGCTCTCCACTGGGGAATAATGACAGGTCATCAACTAAGTTAATACCATCATAGGTCCTTTTGAGGGCAGGGGGACACTAACTGCTCTGGAGTACTGAGCATGTCTTTCCACCTGACTTTCCACCGGTGGCACCATTAGAGCTGGATTTTGAGTAGAACTTGGGTCTCCCAACACTGAATCTGACCCTTCTTCCACTCAGTCCTGCTGCCTTGACATTCCCGTGCCTTTTGTCATGTCTGACCTTGGCTGACAGCCAGGGGCCCCTCAACCCAACACAACACTTCACCCTTCTTGGTGGTGACGGCTCCCTCCCTTCTCCCTAAAATCACTAAAACTGGGGAAAGGCATATAGATAAATGAGATGTTGTAGGCAGATCTGTAGTTCAGTGGGGGGTAAGGATGTTTCTTATTACACTCTCTGTGGTGTTGGAAAGTGACCCATGCTTGTTTCAGCCTCAGTTTTAAGATACCATTTTAAAAAGCCCTTTCCTGCTTATTTTTATCCATCATCCTCCCTTTGCAGCCTAGGGAAGTTATGGAGGGGTGAGGGGCGTGTCTGCCCCAATTCCCAAGTCCTGGTCTCCTGTTTTTGTGTGTTACTTTCTACCTGCTGGATTCCAGAAGGTACTTCATGAACACAAGCTCCACACTCAGATCCCATAGTCTGCAGAGTACCTGCTGGGAGATGGGACACTCATAGCCTCTGCAGTGGTCCACAGCCTACCTGGCCAGAGAGCTGGGTCATCATTTCTACATCAGAAATGTAAAAGACCCAAAGGACTTCCACTGATTGGTTCAGAGCCTTGGCAAAGTGGGCTTCCTCTCTCTGAACCTGTCTCCTCCACCTGGCTCAACTGTCACCCCACCCAACATTGCTAAGTTTAAGATTGTTTTCTCTGTTATTAAAAAATGGTCACTCTCATTCTCCAAGGACAAGTCCCTACTGTGTAAGATGATCAGGTTAATCTTATCATTTACAACAGTCTGGCTAAAGTTAAATCTTGGAAAGAAAATATAAATTTAGCAACATGGATATAAGCAATAAAAGCAATCTGGGGAGACTTATTAGTAATTGTCAGCAACACTAAAGATAACTATTAGAATTGTGTGAGCATTGGGGATATTAAAATTTTTTAATTCTTCGATACTGGGTTTTTACACACACACACACACACAAACACACACACACACACACACACACACACACACACACACACAGGCTTCCCCCTCCCTACCCCCCTACTGATTCTTTAACTTTGGGAGCTTGCTTTTGAATCAAGCATCAGAGAAAATCATTCCATCCCTCAGTGAGCACTTTTTAAGTGTTTTGCATGTGATTATCTCATTTAATCCTTACAATGAAACCATGAGGTATGTAGTGTCATTGTTCTCATTTTCAGATAAGGAAATAGGCCTAGAGATATTGAGTAACTTGCTGACAATCAAACATGTAGTGACAAATGGGTTCAGGACTGAAGACTTTCCACACCAACACTCCTCACTGCTTTGTAGAGCCCAGGAGAGACCTTTGAATGATGGTGGTTAAAGTAAAAATGGGAAAAATGTGTCCAGTGGATTAAAAATTTTTTTAAATTAGAAACCCCACAGCCTCCCTTTATAAGTAATAAATCAGCTGTGAACTGAGGAGGGGGTTTCTGGAGACTGTATGGTGAATCAGGAGCAAACCAGGATGTCCTTGCCACCCTTCATGTCTGCCTGATGCTATTTAAACTCTTTTCAGGCCTAGAGAGAGAAGAAAGTCTTCCCTACTTTTTATACAAAGATATCCTGATTCTGCTACCAAAATCTGACAAAGCACACAGAAAAACCATGACCAAATATAAACATAAATACAAGCATCTTTGGGACTTCCCTGGTGGCGCAGTTGTTAAGAATCCACTGCCAATGCAGGGGACACTGGTTCGAGCCCTGGTCCGGGAAGATCCCACATGCTGCGGAGCAACTAAGCCCATGCACCACAACTACTGAGCCTGCGCTCTAGAGCCCGTGAGCCACAACTACTGAGCCCACATGCCACAACTACTGAAGCCCACGTGCCTAGAGCCCGTGCTCCGCAATAAGAGAAGCCACCACAATGAGACGCCCGCGCACCACAATGAAGAGTAGCCCCCCTTAATGCAACTAGAGAAAACCCGCATGCAGCAACGAAGACCCAACACAGCCAAAAATAAATTAATTAATTAATTAAAAAATAATCTGCAAAATCATTATCTTTCCTACATACTAATTGTCATCAAAAAAACAAAATGAGTGGAATGATATCAGCAACGTGGAGTGAAGAGCTACCTCTCTCTCTCCCCCTTCAATCTACAACCAGTCAAACATCCACAACTCAACAAAGGCACCCCTGCCCAACACACCAGGACACTAGAGAATTCTAAACATCTGTATACCTGAAGGTGGGTAGACTGAAACACACAGAAGAGGCAGAACTGAGGGACCAGCAGAGTTGGGGCCTGTAATCCCAGCCCTCTGACCGTGGCAGCTAAGCCGCAGCTTCAGAGAACCCAAGAGCAGAAGGGGAGGTGGAGCACACAACTCCGGCCTCCTGACCACAGCTGTGCCTGCGGCCACAGGTAACTGGGCAGCAGTGGCAGTGGGGCCTGGGACCCTGTCCCTCGAGCCACTGAGGCACACATGACCCCAGCCTGCCCCCTTCATCTGCAGTGGGGAGCCCTTGAACCTTACAACACCAGACCCAGTAGAGGCACGTGCAGGACCCCAGCTCACCACCCCCCCCCCACCGTTCCCCTCCCACCACGGCAGCAGAGCCTGCAACTCGGGATCACAGATGCTAGGGAAGAGCCAACCATCCGGGTGACAACAGTGGCTCTGGCAGAAGCAAGGCAGCAAGGACGCCAGAGGCACAAGAAACAATAACAAAGGCACGGAGCCACACCTCTTACAGAGACAGAGGCTAGAAAGTGCCAACTCTCAAATGTAACCAGGGGCAGCTCAGGTAAGAAACCAAATCCTTGTGTTATGGCGCCACCTACCTGAAAACAAAAGAAAGGACTCTAACTTCTAACCTGTCGTTAACTTCAAATGTGCTGATAGAGGGACAATTCATCAAGACCCATGAAGAACCATGGTAACATTATACCACCAAAAAAGAGAGAGAGAGAGAGAGAGAATTCTTCATAGACAAGTGATGGAATATTGCAATTTAACTGATAGCGAGTTCAAAGTAGCTGTCATGAAGAAACTCAATGAGCTACAAGAAAACACGGAAAGGTAGTTAAATGAGCTCAGGAATAAAATTAATGAACAGGAGGAATACTTTACCAAAGAGATTGAAACTCTGAAAAAGAACCAAACAGAAATTCTGGAGCTGAGGAACTCAGTAAATGAGATGAAAAATGCATTAGAAAGCACTGGAAATAGAGCAGACCTTATGGAAGAGAACGTCAGAGAGCTCGAAGATAGAAATCTAGTAATGATACCAGTAGAAGAAGAAAGAGAAATAAGATATCTAAAATGAGGAAATTCTATGAGAGCTCTCCGATGCTTTTAGGGAAGGTAATATTAGGATAACGGGTATCTCAGGAGGAGAAGGGAGCAGAGAGTTTATTAAAGAAAACATAGCTGAGAACTTCCCAAACATGGGGAAGGAATTGGATATACAAGTCCATGAATTAAAGAGAAAACCTAATTACTTCAATGCAAAAAGACTTTCTCCAAGACACATAATAACTATACATCAAAAGGATTATACACCATAATCAAGTGGGATTTATTCCAGGGATGCAAGGATGGCTGAATGCCTGCAAATCAATCAACATGCTACACCACATTAACAAAATGGAGGATAAAAACCATATGATCATCTCAATAGATGCAGAAAAAGCATTTGACAAGACTACACCTATTTATGATAAAAATTCTCAATTAAGGTGGATAGAGAAGAGACGTACCTAAACATAATAAAAGCCGTATATGACAACCCCACAGCTAACATCATACTCAATGGTAAAAACCTGAAAGCTATCCCTCTAAGATCAGGAACAAGACAAGGACTCGCACTCACACCACTCTTATTCAACAGAGGATTGGAAGTCCTAACCAGAGCAACTAGGCAAGAAAAAAGGCACCCAAATTGGAAAGGAAGTAGTAAAACTGTCACTATTTGCAGATGACATGATTTTTTTTTTATGATTTATTTTTGGCTGTGTTGGGTCTTCATTGCTGCACGTGGGCTTTCTCTAGTTGCGGCGAGTGGGGGCTACTCTTCGTTGAGGTGTGCAGTCTTCTCATTGCGGTGGCTTCTCGTTGCAGAACATGGGCTCTAGGCATGCAGGCTTCAGTAGTTGTGGCATGAGGGCTCAGTAGTTGTGGCTTGCGGGCTCTAGAGTGCAGGCTCAGTAGTTGTGGAGCACGGGCTTAGTTGCTCTGCGGCATGTGGAATCTTCCCGGACTGGGTCCGAACCTGTGTCCCCTGCATTGGCAGGCGGATTCTTAACCACTGTGCCACCAGGGAAGCCCAGCAGATGATACGATTTTATATATAGAAAACCTAAAGGCTCAACCAAAAACTATTAGAAATAATAAATACAGTAAAGTTGCAGGATACAAAACCAATATACAAAAATTTGTTGCATTTGTATACACTAACAAAGAGCTAACAGAAAACGAAATTAAGAAAACAATCCCATTTTCAATCTCAACAAAAAGAATAAAATACCTAGGAATAAATTTAGCCAAGGAGGTGGAAGACCTGTACGTTGAAAACTATCACACATTATTAAAAGAAATTGAAAACACAAATAAATGGAAAAATATTCCATGCTCATGGATTGGAAGAATTAACATTGATAAAATGTCCATATTACCTAAAGCAATCTACATATTCAAAGCAATCTCTATAAAAATTTCAACATTTTTCACAGAAAAGGAAAAAATTCTAAAATTTATATGGAACCACAAAACACTCTGAATAGCCAAAGCCATCCTGAAAAAAAAGAACAAAGCTGGAGGTATCACACTCCCTAATTTCAAACTATATGACAAAGCTATAGTAATCAAAACAGCATGGTATTGGCAGAAAAACAGATACATAGATCAATGAAACAGAATTGAGAGCCCAGTAATAAACTCACACATACATCGACAATTAATTTACAGCAAAGGAGCAAAAAACATACAATAGAGAAAGGATAATCTCTTCAATAAATAGTGTTCAATAAATAGTCACATGCAAAGAAATGAAACTAGACCATTATCTTACACCATACCCAAAAATCAACTCAAAGTGCATTAAAGACTTGAATATAAGACATGAAACCATAAAACTCCTAGAAGAAAACATAGGCAGTACACTCCTTGATATCAGTCTTAGCAATATCTTTCTAGATACATCTCTTCAGGCAAGGGAAACAAAAGCAAAAATAAATGGGACTGGGCTTCCCTGGTGGTGCAGTGGTTGAGAATCTGCCTTCCAATGCAGGGGACACGGGTTCGAGCCCTGGTCTGGGAAGATCCCACATGCCTCGGAGCAACTAGGCCCGTGAGCCACAATTACTGAGCCTGCGCGTCTGGAGCCTGTGCTCCGCAACAAGAGAGGCCGCGATAGTGAGAGGCCCGCGCACCCCGATGAAGAGTGGCCCCTGCTTGCCACAACTAGGGAAAGCCCTCGCACAGAAACGAAGACCCAACACAGCCAAAAATAAATAATAAATAAATAATAAATTTAAAAATAAATAAATAAATGGGACTACATAAAACTA